>NC_072484.1:36259500-36570500 GCF_027574615.1 Eptesicus fuscus | reverse complement strand
AATGTTGACCTTAAAAATAAGACATCTAGCCCAGCCGGGTGTAGCTCAGCAGTTGAGCGTCGACCCGGGAACCAGGGGGTCACTGGTTCGATTCCCGGTCAGGGCATATGCTGGGTTGTGGGCTCAATCCCCAGTGGGGGGTACACAGGAGACAGCCAATCAATAATTCTCTCTCATCGTTTCTATCTCTCCCTCTCCCTTCCTCTCTGAAATCAATAAAAATATATTTAAAAAAATAAATAAATAGAAAAAAAAATAAAACATCTAGCCCATTGGGCGTGGCTCAGTAGTTAAGCGTCTACCTATGAACCAGGAATTAACAGTTTGAGTCCTGGTCAGGGCACATGTCTAGATTGCAAGCTCAATTCCCAGTAGGGGGCATGCAGGAGGCAGCCGATTGATGATTCTCATCATTGACGTTTCTTTTCTTTTCTTTTTTAAAATATATTTTTATTGATTTCAGAGAGGAAAGGAGGAGAGAGAGATAGAAACATCAATGATGTGAGAGAATTATAGATGGGCTGCTTCCCTCACGCCCCCCACTGGGAATGGAGCCCACAACAAGGCATGTGCCCTGACTGGGAATCCAACCATGACCTCCTGGTTCATAGGTCGACCTCAACCACTGAGCCACACGGCTGGCCTCTTCTCTTTTAAATAGCTCCCATGCTTCACCCTTTTTCCTATAAAAATCTTCCATTTTGTACAACCTCATGGAGTATTCTGGTTGCTAGATGGGATGCTACTGGATTCATGAATCACTTAATAAAGCCAGTTAGCTCTCCACATTTACTTGGTTGATTTTTTTTTTTTTACAGTAATATCAATCTGCAAGGTGCATCTCTTTCTGTTGAGGTTGGTAATTGAAGATTCTTCCCAGTTGGGATCTGTACTTAATGTTGAAGGGGGTCTGAGGGCTCCCCTTCTGGCATTCCTCACGCCATTTAAAATGAGGTTTCCCTTTACTAATTTTCACAAGATTAACTAAATTATAAACTCTTTTGGGAAAGGGATTTAGCCCTGCCCTGCACATTTTGGTATTACTTAAGTTGTTGGGCCATTGAAGCTTACTGTGTGTTATTTTGAAAAAAAAAATAAAAAAATAAGTCAATTTCTCATGTTGCACCCAAAAAAGGAGATGGTACAGCAGGCAGTTGTAACAGTGATGCAGTGGAGGACTGAGTCTTGGATTGCAGTTCTTTAAAGTACTGGGCTCATTCACCATCACTTGCCAAGCCCCTTCCCCGTGCTATGCACTGTGCTAGGTGCCATGTGACCTTGGGGAACAAGGCTCCGGGCCCAGTGAAAGGATGCCCTGCTCCGCTGCAAGGGCTCTGAGGGGCTTCACAAGGCTGAGCTGCGGAAGGGAGGGGGCAGCACTCAACGCCTTTCCCGCCGGGTAGTCCTAGTTAAGGTTCTCCAAGGAGACGCCTCAGCCAGAGAAACTACATCCAAGATGGCACCGCGAGGCGCTCCCGGCCCAGCCGCCATCTTGGTAGTTCCCGAGGTGGGCGGGACCACACGCCGCGGCCCGGCGGCCCCAGCGCGCCTGCGCGGCCGCAGAGCCTCCCCCGCCCCTCGCCGCCGCCGCTACTGCCGCTACTGCACTGACGGCGGGGACCCGCGCCTCAGGTGAGTGGGCGCCTCCGCCCGGACGCGCGGCGCTGCTCGCGGGGGCTGCGCTGCTTTCGGGGGCGTCGCTACCCTTGCCTCTTCCTACCTTACCTCTTCTCCGCTGCGCGGTGGGGCCCCGGTTCGCGCTGCTGGGTTTCTCCGGGTCCCCGCGGCGCCCCCCGCCCTCCCAGCTCGCCGGACTGGGCTTAGCCCGGCCTCCCTCGGGCGCCCCCAGAGCTCAGGCTGCGGGCCCTGCGGCGGAGCCGCCGGCGACAGCGTGCCGGCAGCGGGGCTGAGCCTCCGGCGCCCCACTCCCTCGGTCGCAGGCTCCCACCTCAGGCGCGACCCCCTTTCTCGCTCCTGCTCTGCCGGCGGGGCTCGGTGGGCCTCGGTGTGCCTCGGTGTCGGGCACCGTCTGTCCCGGCCGCCCCGGAGCCAAGGAGGCTTGGAGATGGGCGGTGAGCTCCCTTCACACCCGTGCGTCCCCTCTGCAGCAAAGAATCCCCTGTGGCGCGACCCCACGACGGCCCCGCGAGGAAGGGGCTTCGTCACCCCTCTGGACAGAGGAGGAAACTGAGACAGAGGTGAAGTGCCTGCCCAAGGTCACGCGGCTGGCTCTTGCCTCAGGGTCTCTGGCCAGGGCAGTTGGAATTTGATCTTGAACCTTTAAAATAATTTGCAATACATTTACCTCCGGATTTGCTTCTTCAGCGTCATAAAAGACTGCAAGAGCAGTATTTTCTTGTTGTCGAAGTACAATTGAGGTGTTGCTGGAATAATAATAGTAGTGTTATTAATAAGAGCCTGGGCTCTTACTAATAACGTTTAATTAAGATTATCTCAATAATCTCAGCATTTCCCAATCCAGTGTGTCCCTTCCTTTCTTTTCATGCACCTTTTTTTCCTGCAGAGCTGGCCTCCCTGTCACAGGTAGACTCGGAGCCTTATGGCTTGCAGTAGGGAAGCTCTCCCCTGGTGGCTTACTGGCAGAACTGGGGTAAGCCTGGTAAGCCTGCATCCAGATTTCCCCCCCTAGCCTGGCCCCCAGAGGATATAATTAGCCTTCCTTTTCTGGCTGCCAGGACAGCAGGACTCGGCTAGCTGGGCTGGCTGGATGTGGAGGTGACAGAGCAGATTTGGCGAGCACTCACCTCATTCTGGGACTTTCTGGCTCTAGTCCAACATTGGGCTTGAACATCTTAGTATTTAAATTAAGAAGAGAAAGAGCATTGACAGAGTGCCATTGAATATAAGAAGCTACCATGATTTAAAGACCCAAAGGAACAGCTGTAAATGCATGTGAATGCTTCCTCCCAAAAATAACTAACTCAAACTCAAGCTGTCTTTTTTTTTTTTCCTTAGTAAATTCCTCTTAACACACTTCAGAGTTCTACTGACTCACCAGCTTCTTTTGAAGCCTTCCTTGCTTGATTTTCCCAATTAGAATTGCACACAAACACAATAAAACTATTAGCCCCTTGAGGTCAGGGACCATCTTTGCAGCTTCAAGTGCTTAGCTCATAGTAGGCCTTTGGTAAAGACTCGGTGAATTTTGTTACTCCTTTTTGTTATTCCGAGTGATGTTTTCTTGCTGCCTTTCTGTACTTCCTACTTGCCCTTCAATTTCTCTTTGCTGTCCCTCCCTTTATGTTATTTTTTCCAGATTTATTGAGAAATAATAGACATATATCTCTGTATAAATTTAAGGCGTACAGCATGATGGTTTGACTTACATTATTAATTGATTACCACCATAGGTTCAGCTAACATTTTCCTCTCATAGGTATAATAAAAAGAAGGAAGGAAAGAAAAAAGGGAACCTTTTTTTTTCCTTGTGATGTCCTTCCTTTTAGATCCACCATTCAAAGGTCTCTAGTCCACCCTGTTTCTGAAAATTTGCAGATAAGGATCCTGCATCGAGAAGCTTGTTTATTAACCCCAACACTGGAGTTGGTATAAGTGTACAGAGCAGTTTTTATTTGCATCTTATAGTAAGGTAGCCTGAGGCTTATGGTCTTTTAGTCTGTCTCTAAATGCTTAGATTAATTTTTACATTTTTTGCCTCTTGTGGCTGACTGCCCGTGGTGCTACCAGAGTAATCACAATTTTTACCATAAATCATTTCATAGTATTTATAATAATAAATATTCAAAAGGGTCCTTGGGGAGACAGCAGATCTGTACATAGGTTCTCTACATAAATGAGACTTTTTAAAGAGTTTTTCCAAATAATTTTCTGCAAATACATTAAGCTTTTATGTGGAAGACATGATGCTAGGAATGGTGGAAGATTCACCATTTAATAAAACATGGTTTCTGTTGAAAGAGCTTGCTAGCTAACTGGGAAACATCATATCTAATTGTAACTCAAATCAGGTCTAAAAATTGCCATAATAGCATTACAAGCAAAGCAATATCCTATAAATCCTCCTATCTAATAAAAGAGTAATGTGCAAATTGACCATACCTCCGCTACACCCACAAGCCATGCCCACCAGCCAATCAGGAGTGAGTATGCAAATTAACCCAACCAAGATGGCTGTGGTTACAGAGAGAGCAAGAGGCTTGGGTTTCCCCAGCAATGGAGGAAGCCAAGCTTTCCTCCTGCCCTGGCCTGCCTTGGCCTCCTCCGATCAAGGCTACAAAGTTTCAATTATAGAAGATAAATCCCAGATCCCAGGGCCTCCGCTTGGGTCTCCGGGAGGCGTGGCCAGCCTGCAAACCACCACAGGCCCCTCGCCCAGGCTGCCCCACGCCCCAAGGGAACCCCCACCCTGTTCTGGGACACTTCAGGGCAAACCAGCTGGCCCCCACCCGTGCACCAGGCCTCTATCCTATCTAATAAAAGACTAATATGCAAATTGACCATCACTCCAACACACAAGATAGCTGCCAAAAGATGGCCAGCAGGGGAGGGCAGTTGGGAGGGACCAGACCTGCAAGGGAGGGCAGTTGTGGGCGATCAAGCCTGCAGGGAGGGCAGTTAGGGGTGACCAGGCTGGCAGAGGAGGGAAGTTGGGGGTGACCGGGCCTTCAGGGAAGGGCAGTTGTGGGGGACCAGGCCTGCCGGGGAGGGCAGTTAGGGGTGACCAGGCCTGCAGGAGAGGGCAGTTAGGGGCATACAGGCTGGCGGAGCAATTAGGCATCAATCAGACTGACAGGGGAGTGGTTAGAGGGTGATCAGGCTGGCATGCAGAAGCGGTTAGGGGCAATTAGGAAGGCAGGCAGGCGAGCAGTTGGGAGCCAGCAGTCCTGTATTGTGAGAGGGATGTCTGACTGCCTGTTTAGTCCCGATCCTACCTAGATCGGGCCTAAACGGGCAGTTGGACATCCCTCGAGGGGTCCCAGAATGGAGAGGGTGAAGGCTGGGCTGAGGGACACCGAATTTTGAAGGCTGGGCTGAGGGACACCGAATTTTGTGCACGGGCCTCTAGTCATATCTAATGAAAGAGTAATATGCAAATTGTCCCCTCGGGCAGTCTTTCAACCAGGAGTTCAACTGCTCACTATGATGTGCACTGACCACCAGGGGGCGGCCTGGAACATGGCAGGTGTTGGCAACGCTCTGCGACCTCTCACTGGCTACCTGGGGACGGGGATGGAGGTGCGGTGAGAATGCGGGCTGTCCGCCAAGCTTGCTGTCACTCCCCCTGCTACCCTCCCCCAGGACGCCAGGGCTCATGCACCGGGGAAGCCCCTGCGCTTAGGTGCCGGGAGCCCGCATGGAGCCCGCCCTGCACTCGTGCAGCCTCTTCTAGGTGAGCCGGGCCGCAGCCACCAGGACCACAGGGGCCAGTCGGGCTCTTCGTGGGTTCGCGCAGGGGCCAGTCGGGTTCTCCGTGGGTTCGCGCAGGAGCCAGTCTGGAGAGCGTGCTGCCCGCCTGGAGGCCCAGAGGCCCACGCTGTGCCCCGGCTCATAGTGTCCAGCTGCGCTCACCACATCTCCACATGGGGACTTTGGCGCCGTGATGCAGACGGAGGGGGGCACGTGGGGGCCCAGGGTCCAGGTGTTGCCTAGGGCCCAGAGATCAGCTGGGACCTGCCCTTCCACACCAGAGGCTTGCACTTAGATCGCTGGCCAGGCTTAGGGACCACACCCATGCACAAATTTTGTGCACCGGGCCTCTAGTGAAAGTATAATGGAATAAAATGTCCAACATGGCAACATCTCATAAAATCATACGTTGTTCAGGCTGAAAGGAGGCATCAGGTCATTGAGTTCAAACTCACTTTTACAGACTTCATGTTAAACTTGTCCAAGGTCACAGACTCAGGGCTAAAACTTGAAATCTAGACTTTTATTCATTAAAGGTTTATCAGTATTTCAGTGAATTCATCCTTAAAGGCATTAACCCTATGAAAATTCCATTTATGTGCTTAGAACAGAGTTGAGGAAGAGATAACAAAAATATGATTCATGTTTTCAAGGAGTTTATGGTCTCTTGGGAAAATATTCCCCAACAGATCATAATAGGTGTGTCAAGGACTTTCAGGTCCAAAGATTTATAGCATTTTGGATTTACTGCAGAACTGGGTGTCAGGTAATCTATTATGAAAGGACTTTTTAATAGTAAGAACTATTCTCTGCTAATGAAGACAGTGTGTACCTAATTGTTAACTCCTGTGGTAGGGGGCCTAGGTGTGGCATAGGAGTTGGAAGAGGTGCAGGAGGTATTAGCTGTGGTAGTGAGAACACTTTGGGGAGGAGTTAGGACTTTCTGGGCTTTGACGGATTGGTAGGGTCAGGCTTAATCAAAGGGACAAGGAAAGCATTTTGAAGATAACAATGCCTGATGTGTTTAAAGGACTGTCGTCCAGGGTGACTTGACTGGGTGAGAGCAGTAGTTCTTAGCCTTTAGTGCACTTCAGAATCACCTGGAAAGTTTATTAAAACCCACAATGTCTGATTCAGGCCATAGGTTTGGAGTGGGGCCCGAGAATTTGTATTTCTAACAAGTTCCCTGATGATGCTAATGCTTCTAATCCAGGGACAACACTTTGAGAATCACTAGATTAGAAGGCTGAGAAGGTAGTATCAGAAACTATCAAAGAACTTGTTCCAAAAAAAGTGTGTGTGCGAACGTGCATGTGTGCAGGTGCATTTTATATACCAGCATAAGAGAGTTCTGGAAATATACATTCTAAACTGTAGTAGTAGTCACTTCTGGAAGTGGGATTTTTTAGGTGGTTGGAGAATTCACTTTTTACCTAATACCTTTCTATATTTTTGCATTGTGCACATATTGCTTTTGTATTTTTTTTAAAAAAGCAAAAGTCCTTTTTGAAAATGTATACTGTACTAAAATATTTATGGATTAAAAAGAGCTTGCTAAAGTAATCTGGTATCACACAACAAACATTTTTAGAATGTTTGCTGTATGCCAGATGCTGCTAGGATCTGGAAATACAAAGCCTTTGCTAAAGCTTGCAGTCTGGTGATTGAGATGGGCAGATAACAGCTCTACTGAATATCATGTGAGCTTCATAAGAGTAAGGATGAAGGTTTAGCTCTGTTGGTGGCAGATAATAGACGTTTGGTAAATGATGAATGAAAGAGCAAATCCAGACAAGAAGTGAGGACAGTCAGAAAGAAAAGGACAAATGGGAGATTCTGGAGGAAAAATTGACAAGTCTGAAGAGGGATGTTGAAAGGAAGAGGTATGTCAAGGACTTTCAGGTCCAAAAATTGATAGCATTTTGGATTTTACTGCAGAACTGGGTGTCAAGTCATCTATACTGAAAGGCCTTTTTAAACCCTCCCCAACCCATCCCTTTATAAAGAGATGCTTGGAAATGGCACATAGAAACTAAACCTAGATTTATGAGTACATGTTAGATTTCAGGGCTTTCTTTGCTAAATTAAAGTATTTTATTTTTATTTTTTTATATTTTTATTGATTTCAGGGTGGAAGGGAGAGAGAGAGAGGAGAGAGAGAGAGAGAGAGAGAGAGAGAGAAACATCAATGATGAGAGAGAATCACTGATAGGTTGCCTCCTGCACCCGGCCCCCTATTGGGGATCAAGCCCGCAACCCGGGAAAGTGTTTTCTTTAATCACAGTGCTAATTCTACTGTGTTTATACCCTTTACCTACAATCTGGCCATTAAATATTTATTATGTGAAATTAACTGAGATACGTGGAGAATGTTTAAATACCATACAAAAAAGGGTTGTATTATGTCTTTTGATCTTACCTTTTCAGTGAGAGGAATGGTATAGTGACTCAAAATTCTGTCATATTTCTCACAGTGCCTCACAGAGTTTGACATATTATCAGTCCCAAATAAATGTCCATTGTTGATAATTGAATGGGGAGTACTCTGGAGGAAATATGGCTTTGTTGCATTCTGAGTTGAATGCTATGTAGACACTATTTACATGATCAAACAGGCTATGCTATTACACTTGATTGCTATTAAGGAATGTGAAATATTCTCCCTAACTTTTTGTGTGGAGGTGCTGCTGCATTTTATCTTCCTCGGAGGTTTAATATACGAAAATTAATTTCTCAAGTGGATGTGTGGCTTACTCAGGCTTGGGCTGTGTTATTAGACTATAATCTCTTTACCACCAGAAAGACCTATAGTCTACACTTTGGGGTTTTCAAGTGATCAAGTGAAAATTTCTGCTACAGCCACTCTTCACACTTGATTTTATTATTTATTAAGATTTTTTTTGTTATATGTTTTTCAGTATTTTATTTTAATCCTTACCGAAGATATTTTTCCCCATTGATCTTTAGAGAGAGAGTGGAAGAAATAGGGGGTGAGGGGAGAGAGAGAGAGAGAAAAACATTGATGTCAGAGAGACACATTGACTGGTTGCCTCCCGCACTCGAGAGTGGGGATGGAACCTGCAACCGAGGTATGTGCCCTTGACCAGGAATCAAACCCATGATCCTTCGGTCCAAAAGCTGGCGCTCTAACTACTGAGCAACTGGTCAGGGCAGTATTATTATTATTATTTTATAGATAGTGTTTCAGGTTTGAAGGCTATAGCTGTTATTTGGGGGGAACTTGTAGAGTGATCATCTAAAAACAAACATAATAAATCAGGGGGATAAATTGTATATCACTCATAAACACAGTGTGAGGTTGCTTCCCATCTATAATGCTAACCTAAGATTAGCAGTCATATGATAATTTTTTCAGAAATACTATTTGCTTTCAAAATAGACACGGTTGTTTATTTAAAATGACAGTTTCATCCTTAGAATGCTTCTACATTTTTAAGTCTGAATTTTCATCTTATGGTTAAAATGGAATGCTTTCTAAAATTGTGACATTTTAGCTCTAAAACTATGTTATGTGAAGCCATAATACTTAGCAGAGAGAAAAAAGAGGAATCAGGCTATTGTCTCGTTCTCCCTGCAGTTGAGAAAGCTTTGGGGACAGCACCCCTCCTGCCATTCTTCAGTTGTTTTTTTAAATATATGTGTGTGTGTGTGTGTGTGTGTGTGTGTTTTTTTTTTTTTTTTTTGAGAGGGGAAGGAAGAGGGGGAAAGAGAAACATCAATGTGAGAGTCGACCATTGATAGACTGCCTCCTGTACACTCCTCCCCCCTTCCCAGGGATCAAGCCAGAAACCCTGTGCCCTGACCAGGAATCAAACCAGCAACCTTTTGATGCATGGGACGATGCTCAACCAACTGAGCAACACCGTCCAGGGCTTCAATTTTTGAGGATGTCAAATCTTTTAACTCTGGTAGTATCCTGTTTACTTGAAGATGTCCCATCTTGTAAACCTATGTGTTGAAAGGTGGGTTTAACCAGGGTATTGACTAAAATGTGACTTTGGATGATTAGACAGCCCACGGGGTTGCTTTTCAACACCTCCACTGCCACCTGCTGCCAGTGACGCCTCACAGACGCCTGCCGTGTTCTGTGCCGCCCCCTGGTGGTCAGTGCACGTCTAACTCCCGGTCAGTCGAACTCCTCCCCCTGGGGACAATTTGCATATTAGCCTTTTATTACATAGGATTATTAATTATTAAAGCTTAATTCAAGCTTTAACCCTGGAAAAACTTGAGAGTGAAGTCATCAGGTAATTGTGCTTCTTATAGACTGATGTATGGAATTTAGCCCAGTACTCTGTGAGATACTTCAGAGCCTGGAATAGGAGTCCAGATGCCAGTCCCAGCCCCTCACCTAAACAGCTGTGTGAATTTGGGCAAATAACTTAAATTTCTAGGCCTCTTTTCGCATCTGAGGACGAGGGCATGACTGTAGGCCCGTGGTTCTCAGTCCTAGTTGCATATAAGAATCATTTGTGAAGTTTTAAAAACAGTATCAGGGCTCTACCCTAGCCCGATTAAATTAGATCTTTAGAGTTGGAGTCTGGGTATTGCTCTTCTTCAAAGCTCCCAGTCTTTCTAATGTGTAGCTAAGAACTACCAGGTTAGATGACTGTGTATTAAACAATTGTGTCATTCTGCTCAGGAACCCTCAGTGGTTGTTCAAACTGAAGTCCCATTTATGTGCTCTGTGTTTTGACCAGTCTTGTCTTCTTTCCCAGATACATGAATCTTTTTGGTGTCTTCCTGGATATATTTTGTACATTTGGTTTTTTTCCCACCCCTATGTCCTTACCTGGAATGTCCTCTTCCCTTATAACAATCCAAAATATATCCATTCAAGGCCCATCATTCTTCTCTCCTTTGGGGAACTCCTGACCTTTCCAGTCCTTAGTTATTTCTCTCACCTCTACCCTGGTTCCAAGCTTTGTTTAGCTCTGAATAAATGCAATGAACAGTAGATGCAGTGTAAGATGTGATACTCAAGCAACATTCTGTCTTCTTGGGGAGGTGGGACACATAGCAGTGCCATTGGCTTGACTTCTACACTATTAAATATCCGTGTGATATCTTGTATTGTTGGCTATCTCATTATGTGTGTATATCCTGTAAATATATTTTATAAATATTAGCTGATGAATAACTTTCTCTGACCTGACTTCAATGGGCATTTTTAGCCTTATCTCCTATTTCCAACCTTCTGCTCTTGCCAAACTGGATCATTTTCTAGCAGACCTGTACTTTCTCATCTTGTGTTTAAGTTACCTTCCCTTTCTGGAATTCCTTCTTAGTCTTACCCTCCCCACCTACAGGAATTTTATCTACCCTTTTTTATTTTTAATGCTCACCTGAGGATATTGGGGGGGGGGGGGGGGGGATTGTGTATGTGTGTGGGGGAGAGAGAGAGAGAGAGAGAAACATCCAAACATCTATCTATGGGTTACCTCCCCTTACACGCCCTGACTGGGAATCATCCTAGGTATGTCCTGATCAGGAGTCAAACCCGCAAACTCCTTGGTCTATGGGAAAATGCTCCAACTAATTTAGACACCGGACCAGGACTTTATCTATTCTTCAGGGTCCAGTTCACATGTTACCTCCTCCATGAATCTTTTTCTCTGCATCTACAACTGTATTAACTGACTTTTGCCCTAAACCTCCATAACCCTTAGAGCAGTGATTCTCAACTCAGCCGCAGCTTTGCCCCCCAGAGGACACTTGGTAATATCTCGAGACCTGTTGGGTTGTCCCAGTTGTTGGAGGCAGGTGCTACTGTCATTCAGTGGGTAGAGGCCGGGATGTTCCTAAACATTCTATGTACCTGACACTCCCCTACAACAGAACATCTGGTCCAAAATGTCACTGCTGCCGAGGCTGAGAAACTGCCTTCGAGTTTGCTTGGAACTGTGGTGGTTTGTTTATAAACTTAATCTCCCCTATTTAATTGAATTAATGGGTGAAGGCAAACTCCAGTCCCAAATCTCGGCTTTCTTGTTATTAGTTTCATATTAGGGTTTAATCCTCGAGCCTGTGGCCTGATCTTAACCACTCAGTGTAATTTAGGACCAGAGATAAAGAGGTCCTCAGTGTGGGGTGGGTGCAGTGCAGTGAGGCAATCTGCTGAATGTCTTTCCTTTTTACCCCCAAGTCTTTTCATCTGTGATAACCTGGGAGGCAGTATGATACAGGACATAGAGTAAGCATTGGGATCAGGAGAAAATTTGGTTTCAATCCCAGCTGTTGCATTTATTAGTTATATTGTTTTGATCACTCCATTTCAACCTCTTTAAGCCTCAGTTTCCCTATCGCTGCAACAGATGCCAGTGCCCCGTGTTTTCCCTCATAGTACCTTCGTGATCATCCAATGAGATGTCAGGTGTAAAGGTGCTTTGTAAATTGTAAAGTGTATACTAAATACTCATTTGGCCACTGGTTTGTAGGTAAAAAGAGAGGATGTGCGTCAGCTTGCTGTAGGAGCACCACGGTCTACCTTCTTTGTCAGTTCCCTGGCCTCTTCCTGCAGCTTTTCAGCGTAACTATTTCAGCACCAGCTTCAGCTGGCCCTGTCCAGCTCATTTTCTCAGTATGCCCCTTTGTTTACAGCCTTCATCCTGTTTTGGTTTTCTGTCTGCCTTCTTGCCAAAACCAAAAGTGATTGACTTTGCCTCTAGAATACAAACAAGTGGCCTGGCATCAAGTACATCCTGGCAAAGCCTGATGAAGACCACACAAATTACCTTGGTCAGGGGAAAGCTACATAACAAGACAGCTTGTAGTTTAGAAAGCCAATAGTATATATAGTCCCTTATTGCCTTTTTTCAGTAACAAAGCAATGTTTAAGCACGGGAAATCTCAGTGAGCTTTCTCTGACTAAATGGACTCAGTGCAGAGTGAGATAAAGCCTGAGACTCTCATATATGCCTGGGGTCAGACCGTGTGCAACTTCCCACTGATATGCAAGTGATCTTCAGATAGTCTTTGAACTTAATCAGGTTGATAACCGAGTGACCTCTTAGGATTGTAGTACGGAATCAAATGAGGTGGGGGACGGGGAACTCTTACCCTGGGGGAGAATGTAAAATCAAAGCACTACATTTACAGGAGCTTCTAGGTCACAGAATGTCAGCCCTGTCGGGGGCCAAAAGGTCATCCTGCCCAACCTCTTCCCTTGACAGGTGGAGGAACTGAGGTCTGGAAAGGAAAAATGCTTTGCCCAGTGCCACTCAGCTAGGTAGGGGCCCTCCTAGGTGTAGAGTCCACATCTGATGTGCTTAAGAGCTCTTTCCTTGACTGGAAGAATCTGGGCATCCATTTTTTTCTGCACGGGCAAAGGTTGAACTCAGAAATATGTGTGTATTTTTTTAATATATATATTTTTATTGATTTCAGAAAGGAAGGGAGAGGGACAGAGAGATAGAAGCATCAATGATGAGAGAGAATCATCCATTGGCTGCCTCCTGCAAGCCCCCCACTGAGGACCGAGCCCGCAACCAAGGTACATGCCCTTGACCGGAATCGAACCTGGGACCCTTCAGTCCACAGGCCAATGCTCTATCCATTGAGCCATACTGGCTAGGGCAGAAATACGTTAACGTAAGAAACATTCAAACCTGTAAAGCAAGCATATCAAACTTGTTTGAGGCATGTGGCCCGCCAGCCGAGAGTTTGACATGCTTGCTGTAAAGAATTTTTGTGAGTTTATTTGAGCCAAACTGTTGACAGTTGCCTGGAAGCAGAATCTCAAAGTATTGTGATAATGCTCCGGAGAATGGCAGTTTTTCACCTTGTTTTATACATTACAATCAAAAGAGGAGACGTAAGTGGGTTACATGAAATCCATTGGTGATAGATTAGGGAAGTGGGAGAAAGCAAAGCGGGGAGGTGGATTGGATAAGAAGTAAAATGATAGCCCAGCTGGTGTAGATCAGTGGTTGAGCATTGACCTGTGAACTAGGACAGCGGTCGCCAACAGGTGGTCCATAGACCACTCATTGTCCGTGAGGTCCGAAAGGTTGGCGACCACTGAACTAGGAGGTCACCGGTTTGATTCCTAGTCAGGGCCCAGGTTGCTGGCTCGATCCCCGGTAGAGGGTGTGCTGGAAGCAGCCAATTGATGGTTCTCTCTTATCATTGATGTTTCTATCTCTCCTTTCTTCTCTGAAATCAATGAAAATATATATATATATATTAAAATGATAGCCGGTTTTGCTCAGTGGATAGAGCATCGGCCTACGGACTGAAGGGTCCCCGGTTCGATTCTGGCCAGGGGCACATGCCCAGGTTTTGGGTTTGTTCCCCAGTAGGGGGCGTGCAGGAAGCAGCCCATCAGTGATTCTCTCTCATCATTGATGTTTCTATCTCTCCCTCTCCCTTCCTCTCTGAAATCAATAAAAATATATTAAAAAAATAAAAAGTAAAATGATAGACACATGCTTCTTTTACATGGGTGGGTACAGGATAGTTACACAATGACAACGAGGGGATTTGTGGTCTCCCCCCTGGTGCATTGGTTGTGCCCTGAGGGGTCCGGAAGAAGGGAAGTTACCCCGACATTCCAAAGGTATGTTACCTTAGACGCAAAAAGACAATAGGCTCAATTAAGATCAAAGTTGATACAGGCCTAGGACAGAACTACCCACCTTAGACTACTTTTTAATTTTAGAAGTTTTAATTTCATACCATCCTTTGTGGTTACTTTAGGTCTTTGTGAGTTTGCAAGGCTGCCATGCAGACCTTCCCAGAGCTTGTCAGGGTAGCTAGCATGTGGCCCCTTTTTGTCCACAAATATAATATTGTTGGACTTTATTTAAACTGTGTTCTACAGAGCCTTAGCTGTCTCATCACTTCAGCCAGTGCCCCTACATGTTTTTCTGTTCTCTATTTCAGAGTTTTGGTGCAAAAATTAAAACTCAGTAGTTTTGATCTTTAAAGGTCCTCTCAAGTGCTAAATATCAAAGAACACTGGTGCCTCTCCTGACCAGCCTAAGAACATTTTTGCTTACATTTAAATTCAGAAATGTCAGTTTCTGTATTTCTAAAAGGTAATAGTTATGGGCTCTTTTTTTTTTTTTTTTTTTTTTTAGCATGGAGAACTGAACCTCATTTTTCCTAGATTTTAATACTATTGACTTTCACTATCAAAGATAATGTCTCCTTAGTCTTCCTTTCCTCCAGTATTTGACAGTTTTCTCCCCTTTCATGTAAACTTCTCTTCTCCCTTCACTTCCTGACTTTGTATTTCGGCATTACCTCTTGCATCTCTTGAGCATTTTTTCTTTGTTTCTTATTGGTTCTGCTTTCTTTTCTATCACTGAGTTGTCTTCCAGAAGAGCCCAAGGCCTACAGCTCTTCCATGTCTCTGGTTTGGTGAGTGCTGTGGGGGAGGAAAAGTAATTTCCTTCTACCCTTCTGGCTGGCCTAATAATCAAATTGACACAAGACAGATCAACGGGAGAAAAACAAAGTTTAATAAAACACCTCCTGTATACATGGGAGAGACCCAGGAAAACTAATGAGTAACTCTCCAAAATGTCAAGCCATCTGCCAAAACCGGTTTGGCTCGGTGGATAGAGCATCAGTCTGCGGACTGAAGGGTTCCAGGTTCGATTCCGGTCAAGGGCATGTACATTGGTTGCGGGCACATCCCCGGTAGGGGGTATGCAAGAGGCAGCTGGTCGATGTTTCTCTCTCATCGATGTTTCTAGCTCTCTGTCCCTCTCCTTTCCTCTCCGTAAAAAAGTCAATAAAATAAATTAAAAAAAAAAAAAGATGATCAAAATGTCAAGCCATCACCTTAAATACCACCTTCAGTAAAGACAACAGGTATTGGGGGTGGAGAGTCACTTCCGGGAAATTACCTGGCAAAGCACAATAAATAAGAATAAGATTATTGTATAGAGTTAAGTCCATGTCTTCATCATTGTTAGTAAACGCAGGCGTGGTATAGTGAGGAAAGCACTTCTACAGATGGAAGTACCCTTCTGCAGATGTAAATGTCCTTTTACACTGTCCTACTTGGTTTTCAGAGCTTGTCCCTTGTCTGCTGTTTCTTAAAATTAATCAGCCTGAAATAATCAATATCCCAAAGAGGCATATTTTGGGGTGGCAAGCTCTGCTCTTCTTTAGCACCTACACAGATTTTCCTCACTAAATCTCACTCCACTCTGTGCCCCAACTCTGGCATGTGCCCTGACCAGGAGTCGAACTGGTGACCTCTTGGTTCATGCATCGACGCTCAACCACTGAGCCACACTGGTCGGGCTTTTTCTTTTTCTTTTTTTGTGTGTGATATCTGTTAATGTGGGCCAGGCTCCTAGATAGTTGGGGGTAGGGGAGCTTGAAATAATCCATGTACTACTTAGGCACATCTTGGGGTGGCTTGTTCTGAACCCCTACAAAACCTTGGCAAAATCTGACTTCTCTGACCTCTCAATGTTTTTATCAATTTTATACCCCTGATTTCCTTTCTTTATATCTGTGACTTTAATAACGGGGTCAGGCTCTTTTCACCTGCCAGCTAGATTTCTTTCTTTTGTTTCAACATATCTTCATTGTTGAAAGTATTAAAGATGTTTCCCTTTTCTCCCCCATTGACTTCTCCACTCCCCATCAACTAGATTTCTGCACTAAACTACTAAACTCTGTCTTTCTCCAGTACATTTCCCTTCTAATTAGTCTGGTCTGTTGAATCTTTTCTTTTTTGGGGGGCGGGTGGAGGGAGGCTGTTGAATCTTTTTGAATTTCCATCTGAAATCTTTTTTAGAAGAAGGCAGGATAAAATTAAATTAATAGTCTTTCTCTGTCCCATTCTCTTCATCTCTATTAGGGATTGGTTGGTGCTAATAATCTAGTCTTTCTGTTCTTCATCTCTTCAACTCAAATGATCTTCACTCCTCATATGATGAGGTCACTTATTGGACTGTCATTACTCAAAGCTGATTATGCCTAAGATCCTGAATAAGATATCCAGGTGATTGTCTTTTTGAGGCTCACTGTTCTAACAACAAGCAAGAAATAACCATTGTTTCTAAAACTGGTTACCAAGTAATAGCTGGAATTTTGTCTCTCTTTCCCTACTCGTTCTCCTAATCCTCAGCTAACTACTGAGATATTGAGGGCTTTTTTGCTGGTGTGATGACTCAAACCTTCATTCTAAGGCATCTGAGTTACAGAATTGCTCTGGGCTTCTATTATCTTTACTTCAAGGAGGTGGTGCCCCTGTGACTAGAGGGGAAGAAACTTGCCCAGGGTTCTACAGCCAGTAGATAGAGCCTGGCGTTGACATTATGGTATCGTGGGAAAAGCAAAGGCTTTTAAAATCCTTGCCTTGTTACTTACTTAGATGTGGAATATTGGAAAAGTCACTAACTTCTCTCTAAGCCTAAGTTTCTCAACTTTAAGAAATGAAGATATCTACCCAAGAAGACTGTTATGAGGATTAAACATAAGGTTATAGCCGAAACCGGTTTGGCTCAGTGGATAGAGCGTCGGCCTGCGGACTCAAGGGTCCCAGGTTCAATTCCGGTCAGGGGCATGTACCTTGGATGCGGGCGCATCCCCAGTGGGGGGTGTGCAGGAGGCAGCCGATCGATGTTTCTCTCTCATCGATGTTTCTGGCTCTCTATCCCTCTCTCTTCCTCTCTGTAAAAAAATCAATCAATAAAATATATTTAAAAAAACAAAGATGCTTAGGTTATAGTTCCTGGCACAGTATAGGATTTATTACTGCCCCTCTTTTTTCCCCCCTAGCTATTTGATATCAGGCTTACTTCTTCAGTTCAAGGATGGCTGGTTTTTACTTTTCAGTCTTCCCTTTACCTCATAAAGCTGGGAAAGAGGGTTAACATTTTGTTATTTACTGCAGTTTATAAAATCCCTACTAGCTTTTTAAAAATATCCCTTAGTACCAGGATGGATCTGGCAGTCATATCATTTGTGCAAGGGGAACCTCAGGCTTTAGATTCCCCAGGAGGAAGCCAGTCTGTGTAGCTGGGAGATCTGGAGATGGAATTTTCCACCATGTGGTCTTGGTTTTCTCATAGGTGTTAAAAAACTATTCATTGGCAAGGGCTCAGAACAATGAGAACTAAGCAAAAATTGAGTCTCTAGAAGAATGCATTAGGTCCCCTTTAATGTGGAAGGTGAACATCTATTGTCTTATTGCCAATTCCTAAGTCACACTATAGCAGCTCCCTGTCCTGCATTAAGTCTGCACTGGACCCAGCTGATAGGGACAGCCTTCTTATTTAATTTGTGCCTTTATTTAAGTGTTTGTCCTGGCCCAAACTTCACATCATCACTTTTTTTTCATCTTTATAAATTGGATGGGAACACAGTGAATGCCAGTCACTTTGGACCTGAGGGCAGCTCAGGCTTTCCCTCTGTTCCCAAGTTCTTAGACAGGCCTTATACAGAGTCACATTTGAGTTATCAACATTTTGAAGTATCCTGCTTGCAAGTGAGTGAGTTAAAGTAGGGAATAAAGCAGGTGGGTTGGAAAAACATTTTCAGGAAATCACCATTTTACATGGGAAAAAAGAACAAATGGAAATAGATGAAATCTTAACAGTAGTTGTCTTTAGATGGAAGGACTAAGTAAAATATCTTTTCATTATTCTGTGGTTTCCACATTTTCTAAAGTGAGCATATATAGTATTGCTTTTATAATAGGAAAAAGAACTTTAAAATCGCCATTTAAAAAATATATTTCTAGAGATAGAAACATCAGTGATGAGAGAGAACCACCAATCAGCTGCCTCCCGCACGCCCCCTACTGGGGATCGAGCCCACAACCTGGGCATGTGCTCTTGGCCAGAATGAAACCTGGGACCCTTCAGTCTGCAGGCTGATGCTCCATCCACTGAGCCAAACCAGCTAGGGCGTAAAATCGCCATTTTAAATTATTGATAACCAGTGAAGTCCAATTGAAAAGTAGCCACAGTTTATAGTGTGATTAATAAACACACAAGTAGATAGCAGGTAGGCCAATGTTTTTAGAGTTAACTGGATCAAAGCATCACTGCAAAAGAGAGGATTGTAGATGCTGGCTGAAATTTGTGATAAAAGATTCAAGCCATTCCATCTCCTTTTGAAATGTAACTGGTAGAAAACAAACTAAGTCCGGCTGCTGTGGCTCATTTGGTAGAGCATTGTCCCAAGCACCAGAAGGTTCTATTCCCCGTTGTGGCACATGCCCAGGTTATGGGCTTAATCCCCAGTAGGGGGCGTGCAGGAGGCAGCCAATGTTTCTATCTCCCTCTCCCTCTCTGAAATCAATAAAAACATTTTTTGAAAAATCATAAAAAAAATAAAATAAAAGGCACACTTTTATGGGATATTTAAAAAAAACATTTTTTGAAAAATCAGTTTAAAAACAAACTAAAAATTTCAACTTTTGAGCATTCAGTAGCTTAATCAAGTTTATAGGATGCCTGGGATCTGAGAAAAGAATCATGTTCCATAGGAAAGTTAAATTATCATCAGGCTTGTGCTCTTTAAGTGGCACAAATGTTTGGGATGCTTATGATTGGCATGTGGGGTCCATAGTTTGAAGAGTGTTCATGTTTGGCATTCTCTGGGTCCTTGGAAGGAATGATAAAAGTCTTGCCCACCCTCAGGGGATTGAGGGGTTATGCTAGAATGTGAATATCAGGAGGCAGAGATCATAGAAGCCACTTTGAGTCTGTTTGCCATACTATCTAGTTTCCTGTGTCTTCAGCACCCTGAGCAGTGCATGACACATGCTAACCTCTAATATTTGAATGAATGGAAGTAATGAGACTATATTATTTCCAACTCCTGGTTTAAATATTTTTCATTGAGAGAAAGGAAAAGAAAGAAAAAAAACACAAGAGATTTGTTGTTCCACTTATTTATGCATTCATTGGTTGACTTGTATCTGCCCTGACCAGAGACAGAACCTGCAACTTTGGTGTATCGGCAGGAAGCTCTAAAAAATTGAACTACCTGGCCAGGGCCCAACTCCTAGTTTAAGCCTTTTTCTTCACTTCCTTCTCTTCTGTTTCAGAGTCACTGATTTATTTTTGAGAATCCTCTACTTTCATCTTCCTCATGGATGAACTTCAGGATGTTCAACTCACAGAGATCAAACCACTTCTAAATGATAAGGTAAAGACTGCTCTGTTTTCACTAAAATTTAGAGACTATTCTTTTCACTAAAATGTCTGTTCTACAATTAGTTCATTTCTATGTTATCTAAATAGTAACTAACTCAAAACATAGTTAGCTTGACTTTCTATGGAGGGAATGCTTTTTAAAATATATTTTTAACCATCTTTTTTGTGCCTTTCCACATTTTTCTTTCCTTCTACTTTGTTTCCACTGGCCAAATTGAATCATGTTATCCTTGAGATTTTCCTGCTTTTCAGATAGAGATATTAAGGGAAAAAATAATAAGGCAAAGGTAAGTAGAAAGTATGAGAGTGGGCTTTGACTTAAAATACAAGTATCTTAAGTTTCAATTTCTTTTTTCTTTTTTTTAATATATTTTTATTGATTTCAAAGAGGAAGGGAGAAGGGAGAATCATTGATGGGCTGCCTCTTGCACGCCCTCTGCTGGTGATTGAGCCCACAACCTGGGCATGTGGCTTGACCGGAATTGAACCCAGAACCCTTCATTCTGCAGGCCAGTGCTATATCCACTGAGCCAAACCACCTAAGGCTTGAGTTTCAGCTTCTGTAAGGAAAACTTAACTTCCATGGCTAGTGAAGTGCACAGGCTACAACACTCCCCCCACAGTTTGTCAAGTGTATGATGGGACCGACCCTTCTGCCAACGTGGAGGTTTTCCTCCAGGGATGCCTGGATGTCAGGGATAGTCCTCGTTTTTCTTTTAGTGTTAGAGAAGTGCACAAACTAAAGACCAGTGTGATATAAGTTACCAAAAAGCTAAGAAAGGCTTATCCTCTCTCCAGTCCCACTCCATTCAATAAATGTGCCTGAAATTCCTTTTTTTTGCCGAAACTGGTTTGGCTCAGTGGATAGAGCGTCGGCCTGCGGACTCAAAGGTCCCGGGTTCGATTCCGGTCAAGGGCATGTACCTTGCTTGCGGGCATATCCCCAGTAGGGGGTGTGCAAGAGGCAGCTGATCGATGTTTCTCTCTCATCGATGTTTCTAACTCTCTATCCCTCTCTCTTCCTCTCTGTAAAAAATCAATAAAATATATTTTTAAAAAAGAAATTCCTTTTTTTCAACCCTCTTTTGGTTTATTGTCATTGTCCCCTATTAAAATACTCTTGTAGCTTGGTGTGATTGACTACATGGCATTCTTTCCTGAGGGAAGTATTGATGAATAGTGAGGGTAAAATGGGTGAGGTTGGGATGAGGGGTACACCAAAAGATGTTATTGCCTATCACCTTTTTTTTTTTTTTTTTTGCTGAAAGGAAGGCCCTTCACCTACAACTTCTATGGCTGATGACTTACTATGCATTTTATTAATTTGCTGTTGAATCCTATCAGCTCCATTTTCTCCCCTGTGACATCATCTCCATCTCCACTTCATTCCTTCCTTTATCTTTCACCAGATTTTTTGCTCTTTCCCTTGACAAGCTACACACTTTGTTTAGCCCCCTTTGGTTTATTCTGCTGCTTCCCCCTCATGTTTAAAAAAAAGCAAAACCTCTTTTAAGTCCTGTCTTTTGGTGCATATGAAGGGCTGTCCCCAAATAGATGTGCTGCAAAGAGGAGGAAGGAAATAAAATCTTCTGTGAAGTTTATGCATAGCCACAGAAATGAACGGTTACAAGGCAGGTAGGTAGCCAGTTTAGCTTCTGGAAGATCGTAATCCATCCTAAATCTGGCTGATCACCAGAATCAACTGGGGAATTGTTTAAAAATGCAGATTCCTGGGTTCCACTCTACACCAAATTGGAATCTGAGGGGAGGAGAATGGGACACACACACATACACCTCTGTGATCAGTGTTCCTGCTTGTTGGAATTACTTGGGGAGATTTAAAAATTACCAATGCGTTGGCCCTACCTCCAGAGGTTCTGATTGAATTGTTCTGCGGTGTGGTTGAGCTTTTTAAAAAACTCGCATGATTGCCCTGCCCGGGTGGCTCGGTTAGTTGAAGTGCCATCCTGTACACCAAAAGGTTTCGGGTTTGATTCCTGGTCAGGGCACATACCTAAGTTTCAAGTTCAAACCCAAGTTGGGGTACATACTGGAGGCAACTGATCGGTGTTTCTCTCTCTTCCCCTTCCTCTCTAAAAAAAAAAAATAAAATAAATAAAATAAATAAATAAAAACATATCCTCAGGTGAGGATTAAAAGAAAAGGAGAAAAAAACACACAACTCCCATAATTGAGAACCGAGCCTAAAGTGATTAGCCAATGTAGGAAAACCATGACCTAATGGGTCTCAGATATTTGAGGACTGGGACACAAATAAGAGGAGGACCCTTTCCTAACCCTGGAAGTCCACAGGATGCCTGAAGAGGCACCTGTACAAAAGGGTTGCAGGATTGACTGGATAGCTCATAGAGAAAGTATATGGAAAAGTGACTGTTACCGTAGAAAAGCATTGAATCAATTTCTGGATCCTCCTCTCTGAGGCCACAATGATGCCTTGGCTGTGTCTGATGTATGCCCAAGTTCTGTGGACAGAATTGTGCCCCTCTTACCCAAATTCATATGTTGAACACCCCCCCCCCCATTGACTTTATTGAAGATAGGGCCTTTAAGGAGGTAATTAAGGTTACATGAGGTCAAAAGAGTATAGTCCTCTTTCAATAGGATTGGTGGCCTTTTAAGAAGAGGAAGAGAGAGAGAGAGATGGCTACTTTTTGAGGACACAGCAAGATGCCTCACTTGCTAACATCTGTTAGCTCCTCTTTGATAGGCCTGTGCTGTTCCTACCCACTTCCCATGCTCTCTCTCTCTCCCTAAGAAGTGCTCCTATCCAGTCATTGTGCATGAGAGTCCCCTGCTCCAGTGAAGCTTTATAGAAGTAGATTGGCAAGAGGTCCTCTTTGGATGGGGGCATTCCCAAACAAAGAATTCCACCCCAGTTAGCGCCCCCCCCCCCCAATATATCAATGCTTCTGCCTTTGCCGAGCAAGCGGGTGCTTTTGCATACCCTGTGAACGGCATAATGATGATAATGCTGCTTACTCATTATTTCATTTGATCCTGCCAATAGCTTGGTGATGTAGGTCACACAGATCAACTATTCCCATGTTGCTGGTGAGGAAATTAAGGCTAAGAGAGGTGAACTGGCTTACTCTGATTGAGTACCTAAGAATGCCTACTGCAGAGTCTTAACACTACTACTGTTTTGGGCTGGAGAATTATTTATTGTGGGAGACTATTCTGTGCATTGTAGGGTATATCCTTGGCCTCTACCCACTCACTGGATGGCAGTAGCACCTCCCCAGTCGTGACAGCCAGAAATGTCTCCAGATAGTGTCCAATGTCTCCTGAGGGGCAAAGTTCTCCCCAGCTGAGAGCCATTGCTATTATAGGATAAGCCTTCAGGTTTGAATAGGTGTAGATAGATGTCTTGAGTTTTTTGTTTGGGGGGGAGTTGCTTTTTTTTAACCTATCCTGCTATTATTTATTAAGTACCTTTTAGTGCCAGATGCTTTACATACCTTCTCTCTTTTAATTATCAGAGTATCCCTCTGAAGTAGATAGTATTATTCCTCACTTAGCAGATGAAAATCTGACTGAAAGAGTGGCTTGCCCAGTCAGTAAGTGGCAGAGCCAGGACTAAAACTTACATCTTTCTTACTCCAAAACCTGAGGCCTTTCCACCATGTTCCCTCTGTAGGTGTTTTGGCATCAGCTCTGTGGCTTGCCCTGTCTCTTTCGCTTCATCTTTCTCTCCATTCTCCTCATAGATATACTCTCATACAAAGACATCACTAGACTCCTCCTGGCTTCAGGGAGCTAAAGGAAGTCTAGACCCAATCTAATATGGAGAAATTTGTCCTGAGATGACTATGAGGAAGCATTCTCAAAATAGCGTTAAGTGAGGCTTTTCTCGGCTCAGAATTGTGAAGAAGTGGGTAATTTTTTGTGCTTGTTTTGGCTCCAGTGATGAAAAGAAGCACCCACTAGCACTTTGCTTTGGGAGGGCAGAAATTGCACAACCATATGAAATGATTTTTTAAAAAAATGGCATTTAACCATTTTCAAAGCATTTTCACAAATATCAAATAAATCTTCTAACTTCTTGTAAAATAAGTAGCTAAAGGTATTTTTAGCTTTATTTTACAGATATGGCTCAGAGAGGTTATATGACTTGTCCAACGTTCATGTCTAGTACGGTGGTAAAGCCAGGACTAGATCCCACATTTGTTGATTTCAACTTGAATCAGGGGTCTAGAGGTCTTCCCATGATCTGCTGCCTCTTGTAGCTGGTACTTTCCACGCCTCTCCCAAAGACCTTATAACAAGCAGGAGAGCTGACTGGGTTTTGCTTCATTTTCCCTGCCCTCCTCTACCTACTGTTGGTTCAGATATTACCGAATGGTGAAAGCCCGCGGCTGGGCTTGAGAAAATCAGTAGGGGGGCCACAATTGGACCCTGCAGAACTGAGAAAATAACAAGAAGGGGTATAAATATTTGGTTGGGAGAACAGAAACAAGTTGTTTACTTTGTTTTGGTGATTGTTACAGTAGGAAATGAGGTAGACCCTATTACAGTTTGATTTCTCTTTCTACCAGAGACTAGAAATAGAAATGTGAGGAGAGGAGGGTAGGAGAGAGAACTCAGGGATTAGCTTTTTTTATAACCTTCCAACAGTAGAAACAGGCAAAGGGCTAGTGTCAAGGTTTCTTTAAAAAAATTTTTTTAAATTTATGGACATTTTCATTAAAGAATATTCAGGAAGTACTACATCTACTGTGTACCAGAGGGTGGGTGTCCCTTAACGTGCTAAGAGGTGATTGTCACATCATTTGTCAGAAAGTCTCTAGATGGGACTTGAGCAGGAAATGAGTTCCCAAGAAAGTAGTGATGCCACTGTGGTAGACGGTGCTCAGCCTGCTCCACGGTCAGCAGGAGTTGGTGGGAGGAGCCCAAGCCTTAACCATAACTTAGCTTGGTGCCCACAGAGTTTTTATTGAAATTGTACTTTTTCATCAGATGCAGATGGTTATCTAAGTGTCTGACCTCTTTGTAAGTTTCTTTAGGAAGTCCCAGTTTTTAATTAGTATTTTTGAAGGTAATAATATAGATAATTAAAATGTATATACACATACAGCCGTATAAACACACATACTCACATATATGTAGAACTTTCACTCTTGTCTCTGTATTATAGCTTGAACAGATTTCTCTTTTAATAGAAATGCCATATTTTATTCTCTAATAGTTTTTTAAAATTAACTTGTTTCTAAAATTTTACTGCTAAAACAGCTCCCTTTCCCCACTTTAATTCCTAGCACATCATTTGCATATATCCTTCCTTTTCCATATTTTCATTCAAATTGAGTATGTCTATTTTGGGATGTTGATAATCTACACAAAATGAAGTTTATTGCATTTACTAAGTGCTAGGATTGAGAATATAATGGTGAATCAGACACAACCTCATCCCCTTCAGGTTCACAGAACAGGCAGATTTACCTCACATCTTCCTCTTGGTAGTTGGTTCTGTGGTCTTACCTATCTTGTCTTCTTTTCCGTTATATCTGTTGCTTTCTGTCTTTTGAAACTATATATTCCTCTTGACTAGATCTCATGTTGGGAAACTACATCTCTCTTCTTCTCCCTGACAATTACTTATGTGGTTTTTTTTTTAACTTTTTAAAACTTTCTCTCTCCTCCCCCTTTTATTTTCATACTTCTTTTTATTCACTGACCTATTCTTGTTGCGTTTTGCTTATTCTCCAGGTTTGTATTTGAGAGAATTATTTGTTTTTAATTTACCTTCAGTAGCTGCTTCACTTACCTTCTACACCTGGCACGAGGTTCTACCAGGAAACTCTCTTCTTAGCTGGTTTCTACCTGACTGCAACTTTCAGTAATAATTTATCTTTTTCTTTTTTGTCATTCCCCCAATTATTATATTATTTTAATTTTTTTCTTGAATTCCTTTCATCTACTTAAGTCTGCTTAGTGCAAGAATCGCTTTGAACATGGAATTAATGGTATCTTTAAAATGTACAGAAATAAAAAAGAAAATATACAGAATTTGAAACTTGTAAAAGTTTTGTTAGAGTAGAATCATGTACCTCAAATATCAGAGACAATTAAGTCCTCATGGAAGGGCCCCAGGGAAGTCTTTATCCTTCCAGAATACACCCAATGAGCACTATTAAATTTTTAACAAGTTCAAATAATATGTCTTCACTTGCTTCACTTGACCACAGATTGAGTAGGGCCCAAATAATGGCCTCCATTCAGAAACTCTGAATGCTAAATACTGTCAAACAAACCCAGTCATACCCTTTCTCTAAGATGATCACTTACAAAGCCTGAAGCCATTCTCCTAGACTCTATGATTTCTCTGAAGGAGTTCTCAGGACCTAGAGGGTTTGGCATCTCTTTTAAAAAATGCCAAGAAAACAAGTATTAGTCTTCTTTCAATTATTAGTACTTTTTCTTCTGGGAGTCTAGCTGTGTACATTGGATTAAGAACACGTAGTTTGGCTCAGTGGATAGAGCGTCGGTTGCGGACTGAAGGGTCCCAGGTCGATTCCGGTCAAGGGCATGTAATTGGTTGCGGGCACATCCCCGGTAGGAGGTGTGCAGGAGGCAGCTCGATGTTTCTCTCTCATTGTTTCTAACTCTCTATCCCTCTCCCTTCCTCTCTTTCTAAAAAAAAAAAAAAAAAAAAAAAAGAACACGTAGTTGTCTTTTGCTACGTATTCAATAACGAGAAGCTCGCTTTGATTTCTAGAAAGAATCATCTCTCCATTTTTGGCATTTCCCTTTGTGCTCATCTCAGAGGCTTCAGGGCTTCACAGACTGCCTCAGGCTGCCTCAGGACTGATGCTTTATTTGGGGGAAGGTGCAAGTTGAATCAGGAATCAGGGGCTCAATGTCTGGTCATTTATATTCTACTCAAACCATCTACCCTAGTATATAAGAGGGCCCTTCTTTCTGCTTCTCATAGTTAATTAGAAGTTAAACAAAATGGCCCGGCCAGTGTGGCTTAGTGGTTGAGTGTTAACCTATGAACCAGGAGGTCACGGTTCGATTCCTGGTCAGGGCACATGCCTGGGTTGTGGGCTCGATCCCCAGTGTGGGGTATGCAGGAGGCAGCCAATCATTGATGTTTCTATCTCTCCCTCTCTCTTCCTCCTGAAATCAATAAAAACATATTAAAAAAAGAAAAGAAATTAAACACAATGATTTCTCTGAAGGAGTTCTCAGGCATAGTATGGGGCTAGTGGGAGCTGCTTCACTTACCGTGGAATATAATCCTCTTTACCAATAGCAGCATTCCTTGGAAATACGCTACCCATCCCATCTGCACCGTGTCTTTGTTGTCTCTCCAAGCTCTGATTGCATCAGGCTTTATTTTGTGAACTTGGTTTCATGCCAGGAACAGTACTTCAGACGAGCTATCTCCACCACCCTTTCCTGTTCTCCGTATCAGCAGCAGTCTCTCTGATTGGTAATCTATTGTGACTTTACTGCCACCTTTGGAGAACTGAGGTCTGTTCATCCATAGCCTTATTCCTTCAAAAGCTTTCTGAATCTAGATCAGTACTGTCCAGAAGTTTCTGCAGTCATGGAATTTTTTTTTAATCTTTGCTGCCCAATAATATAGTTGCCACTAGTCATGTGTGCCTGCTGAGCCCTTGAAATGTGGCAAATGTGACTGAGAAACTGTAAAATTTAAATTTAATTGCCACATGTCACCAGTGACTACCATATTGGATAGTGCTGCTGTAGATCTACTAGTTCCTCTAGTAGAGGACAGTTTGTTTCTTTGGGGTTTTTTACACCATTCTGGGCTGTGTTTTTAACATCTCTGTTTTGTCCTGCCAGCAGTGGGATACAGAACAGGTTCTAAGAGGATCTTCTTTTTTTTTTAATTGACCAATTTATTTGTTGTTGTGTTTTTAATACATTTGTTAAATTTTTTTAGGAAGGGAGAAGGATAGAGAGATAGAAATATCCATGAGAGAGTAACATCATCTACCAGCTGCCTCATGCACTGCACCTACTGGGGGGATCAAGCCCACAACCCAGGCATGTGCCCTGACTGTGAATCGAACCAGTAACCTCTTGGTTTCTGGGTCGATGCTCAACCAGCTGGGCAGAAGATTTTTTTATTGATTTTTAGAGAGAGAGGAAGGGAGAGGGAGGCAGGGAGAGAAATATTGATGTGAGAATGCAACATCGATTGGCTGGGAATTGAACCAGCAACCTTCTGGTGCATGTGACTGTGCCCAACCAACTGAGCCCCTTTGGCGAGGGCTAAGAGGACCTTGAAGGGGGGATGGGACTACTTAGTGACCAGCTGTCTAGATCTCTGGAGGGGCAGCTTTTGGGAAGGTGCTTATTAGCAGCTCCACACCTTCTGGAAACTATTGTAAGCAGAATATATATTTTATGATAACATAGTTTCTAAATAAAGAAAGGTTTCTTTCAGGGGAGGGGCTTTGCTTTATGAAAAATCAAATTAGAAGGTTTCCCCCCCCCCCTCCCAAACACATCATTCATTATCATTTTTATACTCTTACATCATACTCTTGGACTCTGGCATCTAAAATGCTACAAAAATGCCTCTGAGTCATTCCCACTGACTTTTTTTTTTTTTTTAATCTAACTTTACTGTGATATAATCTCTTTTTAGAAGCTTGGTGAATTCCCCTTCGGTCTTTTGACTCTGTTCTGCTTTTTAAATGATTCAGTGATGTGTCCTTTTTCCTATCAGCAGTTTTATGGAATGCAACAGATAGGTCATTGTATTAGGAATCCTGTTTTGTTTTTCTTTCCCTCCAGTGACACTTTCTTCCTCATTCAATTTCAAGTCTTACATTTCCAATCCATCTATATCTTTGTTCTCTCCTTAATCCTTTCTTTAATTCCTGGTTCTAGGCACTACTGCCTTCCTTGTTCCTCTCAGGAACTCCTTTCCTCCCAGGTGCTCCTTTGTGGGTTATAAGTTTGCTGTCAGACTCTGATCCATGTCTTACCCTCTTCCTACAAGTTCTCACTGCTCTTCTTAGATAGGGAGGCAAGAAGTTACCAGCTTTACTGGGAAAGCAGGCTGCTTTCTTTTATACTAGGGGCCCAGTGCAAGAATTCACGTACCTTGAAAGGAACTGTGGGCTGCGAGGCTGCGGTGGGCACAGGGGCAGGTCTTCGCCCATACTCCGCGCCCCCTCCCGATCCCTCCCTCCATGGCCCCCATCTCCTGTCTGCCCACAGCCCCACTCCCACCGCTGCTGTTCCCATGTGCTGATGGCGCCAGCCCCACTCGCACCCGCTGACAGCTCAGAGAAATTGGGACCTGCGCCAGCAGCAGGTACGAGTGGGGGCTGCTGCCCTGATTGCCCCTCAGGAGCAGAGGGAGGTAGAGAAGCCCTGAGGGGCGATGGGACTGGCAGCTGCTGCTCGCACCTGCTGACAGCGCCGAGTGATCGGGGCCTGGCGCCGGCAGCAAGTGAGAGCAGTGGCTTCAGCAATGGCAGCGGGTGTGAGTGGGGCCAGTGCCAGCAGCAGGTGCAAATGCCGGGTGGGATCGCAGTATGCAGGAGCAAAGAATTTTCAGTAAACACCAGAGATTTGTCCAGATGACAGCAACTGGCGCCCCACCTTGGTCTGGCTCCCCTGCTCACCTGCTCTACCATCCCTCCACGGCTGATGCCCACCATGTTCCACCCTCTGCCGCCTGCTACCAATGCCCGCCATGTTCTGTGCATGCCCCCTGGTGGTCAGCGCACGTCATAGCAACCGGTTGTTCAGTTGTTCTGCAGCTCGGTCTATTTGCATATTAGGCTTTTACACACACACACACACACACACACACACACACACACACACACACACACTAGAGGCCTGATGCATGAAATTTGTGCATGGGGCGGGGGTCCCCTTAGCCCAGCCTGCACCCTCTCCAATCCAGGACCCCTTGGGGGATGTCCGACTGCCGGTTTGGGCCAAATCCCAGGGATCAGTCCTAAACCTGCAGTCGGACATCCCTCTCATAATCCTGGACCACTGGCTCCTAATCGCTCACCTGCCAGCCTGCCTGCCTAATTGCCCCTAACTGCCATCCGCTGCCAGCCAGGTTGCCCCCAACTGCCTCTATGTGCCTGCCTGGTCGCTCCTAACTGCCCCCCCTGCCGGCCTGATCACGCCTAACTGCCACCTGCTGCTGACCAGGTCGCCCCCACCTGCCCCCACCCTGCCGGCTTGGTTGCTCCTAACTGCCCCCACCCCCCGCCGGCCTGGTTACCCCTTACTGCCCCCCCTGCCAGCCTGGTTGCCTCCAACTGCCCTCCTCTGCCGGCCTGGTTGCCCTAACTTCCCCCGCTACTGTCCTGGTCGCCCCCAGCTGCACGCCCCGCCCCCCCCACTGGCCTGGTCGCCCCTAACTGCCCCCCCCCCCCCCCCCCCCACTGGCCTGGTCGCCCCACACAGCCTGCTGTTTAGTCATTTGGTCATCCCTCACTAACCCCCCTGCTGGCCTGGTTGCCCCACACAGCCTGCTTGTTCAGTTGTTTAGTCATCCCTCACTAACTGCCCTGCTGGCCTGGTTGTAGGCAGCCATCTTGTGAGGGCATGAGGGTCAATTTGCATATTACCACTTTATTATATAGGACTAGAGGCCCAGCGCACAAAAATCCGTGCACTCAGAGGGGTCCCTCAGCCCGGCCTGCACCCTCTTCAATCCAGGACCCCTTGGGGGATGTCTGACTGTGGCTTAGGCCCACTCTCCAGGGCCTAAGCCACAGTCGGACATCCTAAGTGCTGCTGAGGAGATGGGAGAAGCTTCTGCCACCGCCGCTGCGCTCACAGCTCTCAGCCCGGCTTGTGGCTGAGCGGAGCTCCTCCTGTGGGAGTGCAGTGACCACTAGGGGGCAGCTCCTGCATTGAGCACTTACCCCCTGGTGGTCAGTGTGCATCATGGCAACCAGTCATTCCGCCATTAGGGTCAATTTGCATATTACCCTTTTATTATATAGGATAGATTCTTAGGAAGTCCACCAAGGTGTAATCTCACCTCTAAAAACTCACCTTTTACTAACACATGTTAGAAACCCACCCTGCCTCTGAAGACTTTTTATGAGAAAGAACCGTTTTAGTTTATGGCAACCAGTACTCTACACATGCACTGCTTTCACTGTGAACTGAATTTGCTGCACATTTGGGGAAGCCACATGGGGAAACTGACTGTGTTTTCTGCCTTCTGTTGACAGAATGGTACACGAAACTTCCAGGACTTTGACTGTCAGGTAAGGACTGTACAAGCACCAAGGAGGTCTGTGTACCGGTTCTCTGCAGTGCTTCCCTCCCTGTGCTGGTGGTCTGTAGAGGTAGATCTCTCTTCATAGCAGTCACGGCTCCTTCATGTTCTTTTAGTTATTATATCAAACTAGCGTTCCCGTTGCAGGAAAAATCCTGCAATAGGGTTTCCTGCTGCACTCTACCCCGCCCCGCCTGCTCTCCTTCCTTCTCCCCTGGCCCTGCCTCCTCTCCTCCCTTCTCCCCCACCCCGCCTTCTCTGCCAGCCCGCCTTCTCCGCCAGCCTGCCCGCTCTCCTCCCTTCTCCCCCAGCCCCGCCTCCGCTCCGCCCTTCTCCCCTGCCCCGCCTTCTCCGCCAGCCTGCCTGCTTTTCTCCCTTTTCCACCAGCCCGCCTGCTCTCCTTCCTTCTCCCTGCCCCCGCCACTGCTCCTCCCTTTTCCTCCCCCCGGCTTGCTTGCTTCTCCGCAGCTTTGCTCCCTTCTGCCCCTCTTGGCTTCTTTCTACGCTGTCTTGATATGCGAATTAGCCACCATCTTTGTTGGGGTAATTTGCATAGTCATCCTGATTGGCTGGTGGGCGTGGCTTGGGCATAGCAAAAGGTGCGGTCAATTTGCATATTTGTTTATTATTAGGTAGGATTTCTTTAAAATAATTTGCTGTTATATTCAAAATTTGCCTGCCAGGGTCTGTTTTTATGGTTGTAGGTTACTGTGTCTATGTGATTAAGATCTCCTTTCCTCAAATGATACTGGAAACCCCAGTCACAGGTGTCAAATGGAGGGTTGTCACCTCACTGCAGAAAAGGTGGGGGAAGGGTAGTTTGGAGGGGAAACTTGACAAAATGCAGGTTTCTATTAGCTTTATATTTAGAAATACAAAATTCAACCTGACTCATTGGTATTTTCTTAAATGATACTGTTCTCTTCCTAGTCTTTTTTTTTTTTTTTGGTTAGTTTTTCCCCCTGTAACTCTATTGCCAATTTAAAAATTTAAAAAATGAACCAGCAACTTTTGATCTATCTACTTTGCCTATTGACTGGCCCTGAAAGAAATAGGAGGAAGGAATGAGTACATGGAAATGGGAATCTTATAAGCCCATGCAGCCCGGCTCCTGTTTTGGGGATAATGTCAGAGCAGTGGCTATCAGAAGCAGCGTGAAGTAGATTCATAGGGTACTAGGCAGAAAAGGAAGGTGTTGGGAAACCAACTTCCTTGCTTGCAGGATTTCACCAACCCATATACCCAAAGGCAAACAGTTATTTTCAGATATTCATTTTATGTTAACTATAGTGAAATCTATAGCATTAGCATCAAAAGGAAGGACTAATATTTATCGCATAGGCAAACCAAGTTATGTCATAATTTATGGAGTAACTATTATAGATATTAAACATGTCATCTCTAGTTCTTGGAACAATATCACAAGGTGTGTGTATGTATGTTTTAATATGTTTTTATTGATTTCATTGAGAGGAAGGGAGAGGGGAAGAGAGATAGAAACATCAATAATGAGAGAAAAACATGGATCGGTTGCCTCCTCCTGGGGATGGAGCCTAAAACCCAGGAATGGGCCCTGACTGGGAATGGAACCATGACCTCCTGGTTCATGGGTCATGTGGCGCAGTGGTTGAGCTGGGCACAAGGTGGTTTTTATTATCCCTGTTTTACAGATGTGGAAATTGAGAATCAGGTTTCTTAACTTGCCATTGAGTGAAGTTGGGGTTGAGAAACCCCATTCTTCCTGAATCCATTTCCTGTTCTTTTCCACCTGGAAATGTCCGAAGCTGAGATGTTATAAGGAGCTGAATTATATGAAAAGCTGAGGTTCCTTGGCAGGATACACGAGACTCACTTTGTAAGGGGCAGTGTGCTCATTGTGTTGTTACAGATTTCTGAATCCTAGTGTCAGATACCTCTTAGTGTGACTCTTTGGTGCTTTATATATACAATGTAATCAACCTAGTACTGGTAGGAAATCATTTGCTATATTCCTTTACTCAAAAACAAGAAGTCATATTATTTTTTAAATGGTAGCAGTCAAGTTTGGGTTTAGTGTTTTAAATTTCACCTAATTTCATCTATGGTTTGGATCCTAGGTTGAGCCTGTTGAACTTGATTGCTGTTAATATTTGATATAATTTACCTAGAAGAAAATCATTTGAGAGAGGGACAGTAAAATTCAAGGTGAGGAATTCCAGAAATAGTATTTGTAAACTCCTGCCAAAAAGTGTGGAAGCATTTATTTTCATCAAATTGGATATCCCCTCCCCAAAAGAGAAAATTAGAATATAAAAACTTACAAGCTCATTGTAAAATAGATTTTAAAAATATCAAAAAGTAAATAAATAAATATCACTTGTTTTTTCACCAGTGTTAATATTTTAGAATATAGCCTTTAGGATTTTTTAATGCATACATATACTTAGATATAAATGAAATTGAGTTTTAGAAATATAAATATAAATCACTTTTTAATATTAAGGCTTAAAAGATCTTGATATTTTGGGTGAAGCTTTAGTAACATGTTCTGGCCTTATGAAATACAACTTTTAATTCATTTCTGATATAAATAGAATGGTGGCAAATGTGTGTCACTGTTTTTTTAATGTACAGCTCTTTTGGGTTTTAAAAAAGAAAAAAACATAGGCTCTTTTCCTCCGTCCAGAACTCAGGAATGCTCTCCTACCACCATTCTCATCTGTCACTTTGTTAAAGGATTGTGTGATGTTCTGGACACTGGTGGCAGCTGGGTTAGGAGTCTAGCAACAGGCTGATTGAAGGAAGGCCTAGGAATTGGGAACTGTGATGTGGGAAGTCTAAAGTGCCTAATTTGCCTGAAGGTTTCTCAGAAACCATTGGGCGTTCTTAAGAGACAAAGCAGAACAAATCTATAAAGCTGGCATTGTCACTAAATGGAAAGGCATTCAGTCTTGGCATTGGTGTTGTCTATTAGCATAACTATGGGCTTCTTCTGATCTGTCTTGCCTCAAAAATCTTAAAGGAATCTCTGATGATACCCCAGGAAGTTATCTTGGCATCATCAATTAAGCTCACAACTTCAGTCTGAACCGATTTTTCCTTACTAATCAACTACGTGTTTGTGTATGTTTTTTTAATAACTGAAAATGTAATTAAAAGTGTACCATTTCTCTTGGTTTTGCTTGTCCCATGTGATTTCATTGCTATATAGCTCCTCTGAGGCAAACAGCAGTTATATTTGTGTATAACAGTAGTGAAGGAATGGGTGATTAGAGGTGACATGCTTAGAATTGATGAGAAAGGAGAAATGAGCCTATTGCCAGTTGGAACAATGAATCAGCAGGCTCATTGTCCATTTATCTACTTCAGTGTTACTTAATTCTCTTCTCCTTGTGAGACTGTTTAAAAGCTTGGAATTAGAGCTGAAACAAATGCTGTTGCTTCTGTGTATATGATATTGCTTTAAAAGAATAACACTTATCCTGTGTATGATCAGAAACAAATTTAGGAAATTCAAAAAAGTATAAGAATAAAGATTACCTATTATCCTATTACCTAGAGATAACCATATTTTATTATATTTTTTCCAGTTTTTACTTTTTTATTCTGGTTATCAAAAGAGTACATGCTCATAGTTGAATATTTGGAAAGCACTGAGAATTAGAATTATAAAGTAGTTGGAGAAAAACTCATAATTCCATAACCCAGGGACAACCCTGTTAATATAGTGTTGAAATATATGTGTATATGTAATATTAAAATAATTTTTAAATTTCTTTAGTTGGTTATACTGGATATACAATTTTGTATCTCCTTTTCTGACTTAATATTAGAACACAATCTCATTTCCATAGTTTTAAACTCATAAAAAATTTCTAATGGCTACCTGTTATTTAACCATATAGCTATGCCATGACATAAGTATTTCAATATTTTTTGAAATTAGATTGCTTATTATATCTTCACTGAACATTTTAGTGCATAAATTTTATCTACACTTTGAGTTATTTCCTTGGATTAATTCTTGGAATGAGCATATTTACATATCTTGTCAAATTGCCTTCCACTTCCACCAGAGGGTTACTCAATAAATACTAATGGAGAGTGAAAAGCTGCTGTCTGCCAGGATATATCATTCTCATAGAAGAGAATGGAGTTCTTGCTCCTAGGATAATCCAGGCATGGCCAATGGCTGAATAATTTCATGCTGGCTGTTTAAATGCAGTAGCTCTTTAGCCTTGGCTGGTGTGATTCAATTGAGTGTCATCCTTTGCACTGAAAGGTTGCTGGTTCGATTCTGGGTCAGGCCACATGCCCATGGAGGCAACTGATCGATGTTTTTCTCTTCTCCCTTCTTCTGTCTCTAAAATCAATTTTAAAAACACATTTTTAAAAATACAGTAGCTCCTCATTGGCCTGTGGACAGAAGGGTCCCAGGTCAAGGGCACATGTCCGGGTTGCCGGCTTGATCCCCAGAAGGGGGCGTGCAGAGGAGGCAGGCCGATCAATGATTCTCTCTCATCATTGATGTTTCTATCTCTCTCTCTCACCTTTCCTCTCTCAGAAATCAATACAAGTATATTTTTTAAAAAGGAGATAGCCCAATAGATAAGAAAATAATTTTTTAAAAACGCCATCGCTCTTTAGAGGACTGATTTATAGAACCCAAGTGTGAGAAATGGTTTTTAGTACCATAATTCAAATGTATGTGACCGTCCTCTTCTAAAGGGTTTTAAACACCTTTAAACTCTTCCCAGTCACTTGTTGAATGGGATTGTTACAAAAATAAGATTAAGTGAAATAAATACCCTGAACGTTCCTTCCATAAAAAAGAGGTGTTTGGCCGAGGCCGGTTTGGCTCAGTGGATAGAGCGTCGGCCTGCGGACTCAAGGGTCCCGGGTTCGATTCCGGTCAGGGGCATGTACATTGGTTGCGGGCACATCCCCGGTGGGGGGTGTGCGGGGGGCGGCTGGTCGATGTTTCTCTCTCATCGATGTTTCTGGCTCTCTGTCCCTCTCCCTTCCTCTCTGTAAAAAATCAATAAAATAAAAAAATAAATAAAAAAAAGAGGTGTTTGGGGACAGCTGGGATTCAGCCGTCTGCTGCAATCTGTTACAGATTTTGATCAGTAGTTACATGCTCCTCCCCTGGCCTTGAAGGATGCAAATGTGGCCCCAGTCCAATGGTTGGCCACTGCTTCCCTTTGGATGCCCCACACACGCCCAGGAAAACTGGGATTATTACTCGTCTGCAGTTTTCCTTTCTTAATTACCTCGGTTCATAGTTCCTGCCCTTGAGATGCCCTCCACCTTTTGTTGGTTTTGGGGGAGTGAGGGAAAGGTTGATTATTAAGTTCTAAGGATATAGGTGACTTTATTCTCAATAAAGGGGAAGAATTTTTTTTCCCCTCCAATTGAGAAAAAGATGAGTTTATTTTTTTTTAATAATCAACACTCCCAATCTCAGTTCCCTTTTTTCCTGTCATTAGGGGATTTATTTCTCTCATAATCTCTGTTTCATCATGGGCTTTATGGCTGCCAACTGCCTCAAACTCACATTCTTCTAGCTTAGCAACCTCACTGGGAAGAGAAGATCTTTACCTATAAATCTAGGGAAAAGGTCAGGGAAGGAATCTTGACTTAGATGGGTCAGGTCATGGTGGGGGGTGGGGGGTTACATGCACATACCTGGACTCCTTCCCACCTGCACTTTCCTAGAGAGTCCATGTTCTGAGGGTGTTCTGGGCTATTGTGTGTGGGTTAAATCGTCATTCACTCTTTTTCTTCCTATTGTCATCAAAGGCTATGTGAAAAAGATGTTAGAGTTGGCTTTGAAGGAGGAAAAGATAGATTTTATGTTGACATATTGCAAGAGAAGCTTCCAGATGAAGAGCATGATTTATGAGGTTGAGAGTGTGGGCAGTTGAAAAATAAAAGATATCTGAATGGGTATTGATTGAACTAGGCTGAAAGATAAAAGAGTAAAAGGGGGGAGAACTGAGGATAGAGTCAGAGAAAATGTAATGTAGAACTTTAAAAAGAAAAATGTGTTCTGATAGGTAGAAGGCTGACTAAGTAATTGTGAAGGCCAGTTCTTTTACTAGGGGATTAAATGAGGAAATGAACTTTATCCCACTATACAGAGGTAAGGTAATGGTGGGAGTATTACATAAAAAATTCCTATATAATAATAAAAACTATACCAGAGGCTCAAATAGTAACTGCTTACCAGATGCAGAAGAAAATTTCATCCTAATAAAAACATTGACATTTCTAAGAGTATGTTGTCATACAAGTTTACCTAACCTCTTTCAGACTGGCCAGAGAGAGGAAGAAGTACTAACAGGCATGAAGTGATCAAAATTTAACTGAGTTCAGAGAGATATGACAAGTCAGATTGAATAGTTCTGGTGATAGCACATTTTGCTGAAGGAAGATGACTCAGAAAAAAGGTGAAAATTAATTATTATCAAATAATGGTAATATCCTAAACATTTAAATTCTTTAAAAAGACTCTTAAACTACATCTTTGATTAAGAGGGAGACAGTCCAGGATGGAGAAGTGTGTTGGGGACCAATGTGATTTCAGGTTGTTTTATAAGCCTGGAGAATAAAGGGACCGTGGTCAAGTACACAACCTTGGAAACAGTAAATAATCAGAGAATACTGGAAACACTCTATGACCAGAGCCTATTAGATGCTACCTGGGCTATGCCCTGGAGCACAGACTCATTGTGTAGTCATACCCTGTAGAATACTAGGGTGCAGGGTGAGGGAGCTGCAGAAACAGCCTGTGGAACGCATGATCCTTGACTGAAGTGGAAAGGTGTTGGCAGCTTCACCTCTATATATGGCCTTTCTATTGAGTCAGCTCTGTAGCCAGGGTCTCTGCACACTCATCTGTAGATGGAGACTTCAAGCTCTTCACACTCAAGGACTCAAAGGCTATGTATAGAAGTCTGTAGGGAGGTGAGTATCTCCTTTTTGTATTCTTTGTTCTAATATTTATATTCACAAACTTTGAAATGAAGAAAAACTATAGGAATTGCTGAAGCACTCTTGATTCTTTGATACTTTGGTCATTACACAATTTGAGGGTATATTATGGGAGGTAGGAGCTGAGTGAGGTGAAGTTTCATTAGTCAATTTTAACTCTGAATTTCATCTAGATCATGAAATGATGACAAAGTAGTTACTTTGCCCCATTCCCTCACCTACTTTTAACCCATCTGTTATAATCTCCCTTTTCATCATTCTTCTGAACTTCCTTCACAGCTCACTATCCCTCATCTCATTCCACACCCTCCCCTCACTGTCCCCCTTCCCTCCCACCCCCCACAAACACACACTACCACCATCAATTACCTGGCCTCAGGAGGTCTGCTAACCTAAGGGCCAAAGTGTAAACCGGTTTTTCCTTCAGGTCTCAGTAGTACAGCTGAGGCCAAATCAGAATATTTAAACAAGACTCTACTGAAGGAAGATATGACAGAAGGAAGTCTCCAGCAACTAGATTGTCAGAATGACAAATTGTTGCACATTCTCTTCAATTTGGTTTCTCCTGAGTGTCACCCATCTGGCAGGGGCCTGCATCTCTCTCCCTCTTTATTCTTTCTTTTTCTCAAAAAATAAAATGAGAGAGCGAGAGAGCAAAGCTTCCTTGTGTTCCCTTTTAAAATCTATCATCTCTCAGGAGGAAACAAGTTCTAATGTTAGTGTCATTCCTTCTCCTCCAAGTTCTTACACTTTAAATATATAATCTATTTAGTGCTACTTTTTAAAAAATCTGTGGTACATTTTACACATAACTTTCTGCATTTCTATTCAGCATTGTGTTTTTAAGATTTCTCTATTAATGCTCATAGCTCTAGTTCATTTTTTCTGTATTATATGAATATGTCATAATTCATTTATCAGTTTCTCTATTGATGAATATTTAGGCTGTTTTCAATTCTTTTTACATTATAAATAAGGCTTCAATGTATATTTCTGTATATGTCTGACCATATTTGGGAATTTCTTTAAGATTATACCAAAAAGTAAAACTGCTATAGGGTAGACATCTCTAAAATTTACTAGAAATTACTGAATTGTTTACCAGAATAGCTGGTCCAGTTTACATGCCCACCAACAGTGTATGAGACTTAGTTCTCTACATCTTGGACAACCCTTGGCATTATCTAACTTTAAAAGTGTTGCCATTCTGGTGTGTCTGAAATCACGTTTCTGTGATTTAGTTTATACTATCCTGACTGCTAATAGAGTTAATGTCTTCCTTCTCAATTTTCTATCATAGCATCTTGTTTATTTCTTTCATAGCATTTATCACAAGCTATTATTATGGGTCAGTTGATTTGTGTGTTTATTGTCTGCCTCCCTGTTAGAACATAATGTCTATGAAAGCAGGGACCATGTCTCTTTTATTCACTGTTTTATCCCCAGAGCTCAGTCCAAGTTTTGGAAGTAGGAGTTCAATAAATAGTTGTTTAATGAATGAGCCTGATTGTGGTGGAGGGAGTTCCTCAATAAGTCTGACATTGCTACAAGAGAAATGCTTATACAGTAACAGGAATTTATCTTTCTATTCCTTTCATCCACACCCTATACTTTATTTCATAGCCAGTTAGTACACAGTACCTGATTCTCTCCTTCATTTCTTCCCCTTTTCAATCCTTTGAATAGGAGGTAGTAATAGTAGAGAATGGCAGGGATATTGAGTCACTCATGGTTTGATTTGATAGAAATATCTGCTCTAGCCTGGGGCCTATGATTTGAGATACATTGCTCATCACTTAGCCTAAGATTGTTCTGTGCCCTACATCAGAGAAGAAACCAACACTCTGATGAGGTCATTATTACAAAGGAAATTAAGTTGGAAGCCCCTAGCCTTTGTTGGGATTCTTATTGACAGAGTTAATCTTGTCTTACCTAGTGTAAGACTTTCTGAGATAGGTGTGGATGGCTTTGTCAGCAAAAATTCACTAGGCTAAATATGATAATTTTTTACTTTTGAAAGATACAGACTTGGAAGAAGACTAGAGTAAATTTGTTAACTTATCTACAGTCTCTTTTTTCCCCACCCACCCACTCTTGGTGCTGGTCTTAGCAGCGTTTTGTTCCAGCTTTGTTCAGTTTCTCAGCTTTACTCATTGCTTTGGTTAGGATCCTTTAGGGTACAGGGAACAAGCCCATTCAAACCAGCTTAAACCAGAGACAATCCAGGGATGTCTCTGAAATTAAGCTAAAACCAAGAATTAGAGTAGTGAGAATGCCTAATATAAACTCTCAAGTTTACATCTCTTTCTAGAGAAAAACCAAGCTGAGGGTGGAATCTCTTAGTGCCAATTACAAATTCTCAGGGAAGGAAGCTGACCCAGCATGGACCCTATGCCCATCTGACTCCAGTTAGTTGTGGCCATAAGGTTACAGTCTATAAACCTGGCAGCTAAGAGCTGCTCCTGTAATGCATGGTGACACTGAAGGGCAGCTCCTAGGAAAGGGGAGAGATTTAGGCACACAGCCCATAGGTCTGCTGAACTTACCAGTTGCTGAACGTACATTTACTAGTAGAGGTTCTAAAGTCTCTGGCTTTTTACCCAATAATTATAACATCTTCTGCTTCCTTAGTTTTGCTTACCATAGGTCTTACTGGCTCCTTACTCAACTTTTTTTTTTTTTTTTAATTTCTTTATTGATTAAGGTGTCACATATTTGTCCTCATCCCCCCATTCCCATCCCACCCCTCTCCCCACACATGCCCCAATCCACTGTTGAACTTAACCGTTGGATAGGCTTATATGCATGCATACAGGTCCTTTGGTTGAACTCTCCCCCTCCCCCTACCCTCCCCCTCCCCTCCCCTATCCTCCCTCTGAGGCCCGATAGTCCGATCGATGCCTCCTTGCTTCTGGTTCTGTTCTTGTTCCTCAGTCTATGTTGTTCATCATTTCCCCTAGATGAGCGAGATCATATGTCACTAGATATATACTAATAAGAACTGAATGTGAGACGAGCAATAATAGTTATGCTGACAGGCAAATGAACCAATCTGTAGCGAGCTTCCCCCTGGACCAACAGTTCTTTTGAGACCCAATTTCAATGTCCAGTAGTTCCTTATGTGTACATGTCAGCACTGACCCCTCAGCTCTGGATGGTGGACAAATGGTGGTAATGGAGGTCTCCTTACTCAACTTGTTGATCACCTTTCCATAGCCAGTTGCAAATATATTACCAATAGATCCCTGATTTCCCCTACTTAAGGAAGTGAGCTTTGTGGATAAGAAGATACCTATTTTTCTCATTTATTTGTTTGTTGTTTTTCTGAAAGTAATTAGAAAGTAAGAATATTCTGTATAATATAACATCTCTCTGGTATGCTTATAGTTCAGAGATGTGTCCTGCCTCAGCTAGTGGGAAATAGCTTTGAATCAGATATGGTGAAACTTCAGCAACCTGGGAAGTCCATTCTGCCTTTGCTGAGACGTTGCACTCTCTTGTTACAGGAACATGATATAGAAACTCCTCATGGTATGGTCCACGTCACTATAAGAGGCCTACCGAAGGGAAACAGACCAGTTATTCTGACATATCATGACATTGGCCTCAATCGTATGTATTTGATTTTATATCTTCCCTTTGTATTATAATATTTAATCTTTGTATACTAAATATATACAAAAGAGATCCGAGTATTAGAACATAGGTTTTCTTCTCTCTGCCTTTACTTTCCCTCTTCACATTAATGGCAGGATTCAGGTTCCCCAGAAATGTGCAGGAGAATGCACTTGGGGGGTACTGGAATTATATCTCACCCCTGTCAGATTTACTAAAGAACTAAGGTTATATAATGAGCTGGTTAAGAAAGTAAAACTGAAGTCGGGGTTTGTTTGGTCTATACTTCTTTGGTTTTTCATATTTCAAGTTAGAAAATCCAGGGTTTGAATTTAACTTAGTGGTGCACTCTTTAATGAATCGATAAAAGTATTCTTGCTATGGCCTGTCATCAGTGACTTTAAGTGGACTTTTCTAGATGGTAGAATAAGATTCTGGCCCCAGGCACAGGCATGCAGAGTCTCCCTATATATTTTCTTTCGTTTCTCTGGCTTTCAGAGGAGGTCTGCATTTGAGGCTACAGTCTAGTGCTAGAGCTTTTCTGGAGAAGTGACTTAATCATGATACTAACAGGTTGGCAATTGAAGCAGCAGCCCCTCCCTTCACCCCAACCCTTTTTTAAAGATGAATGCTCACAGTCTTCCATATGATGAATGTAAGCAGCCCAAGATACTCACTCTAGCCAGGTTCTTGGGATATATTAGTGTTTCTGTGTCAGATTGAAGAATAAGGTACATGAAAAACGACAGCACTATGGGTATAAGATTATCTTGTGCAGCACCAGGATTGGTTTCTACTTTGTAGACATTGTGAAGTATTGAGAATTAATTATTTTCAAGTCATTGAGATGTCTGGTATTCAGCTTTTAGGGCAGCTTGAATCAGATTGTTCAGACACCTTTTGGTGGGTCAGTGATTCAAAGGCAGTGAAAGGGGATGATTATACGTAATTTTGTGATCAGTAGTGGAAAGTTGGGGACAAATGGAAAGCCTGTGACTTATGAGCATTTTTACTCTTGCAGATAAATCCTGTTTCAATGCGTTCTTTAACTTTGAAGATATGCAAGAGATCACTCAGCACTTTGCTGTCTGTCATGTGGATGCCCCAGGCCAACAGGAAGGTGCACCCTCTTTCCCAACAGGGTAAGGCCATGAGCAAGATCTTTTGGAAGACATGCACTCAGAAAAACAAATGGCTGCATGCATTCCAGCTGGATTTTTAAATCCTCACTCGAGGATGTGGATATGTTTTTTGTTGATTTTTGAGAGAGAGAGAAACGTCGAAGTGGGAGAGAAACATTGATGAGTTGCATCCCGTGTGCCCCAACTGGGGATCAAACCTGCATCCTTTCGGTGTACAGCACAGCACCCAACCATCTGAGCCACAACGGCCAGGGCCCTTGCCTGCTGATTTTAGCACAGTCTACAGGTTATACTTATCAACCAACTATTCTCATATTCCCTCTCCTTGCCCTGAGAGGACTGTTATATGCAATGTGTTGAGGAAAACTGCATGTTTTTCCATATCCAGAAATGGCTTTCCAAGATGGGAACCTGTCTTCCTGTAATTGGTAGGCAGAAGTGTCTGGAACAGCCACTTCTCACTGTCTTTTATCTGTTCCTTTCCATCTATATCTGTCATTTTGTGTTCCTCCCCAACTATCTAGGCCCAAACTCAGATCCCTCTGAGCTTCAAAGAGTATTCCCCACTCTACCTTCCAGTCTGGTGACAGGAATTTGAATATCTGTATAGCCATTTATTCTGAGAATCTGCCCTATCAGGTAGAGGTGCATTTTTATTGGACTTGGAGCTCTCAGCCTCATCCTAAACCTGCTTTGTGTGGCGCAGGGGTCCTCAAACTTTTTAAATAGGGGGCCAGTTCACTGTCCCTCAGATGGTTGGAGGGCCGGACTATAGTTTAAAAAAAACTATGAACAAATTCCTATGCACACTGCACATATCTTATTTTGAAGTAAAAAAACAAAAGACAAAAACACCCACATGTGGCCTGCGGGCTGTAGTTTGAGGACGCCTGGTGTGGCGGAACCAGAGTCTCCCTAACTCTTCCCTGCACAGTATGATTATGGAGAAGACCTTGGGAGGAGGAATGAAAGCACAAGCTGTGGAAAGCTAATTCATCCCACCTCCCTTTACTCATCTCCAGAGCTGCCTTTGCCAGTGAAATAGATCATTGTAGACAAATAATGGCTAATACTTATATAGTATTATTTATTTATTTATTTATTTATTTATGTTTTATATTTTATTTTATTATTCTTATATAGTATTTAAACAGTATTCCTGACACTGTTTTACTTCACACTTATTAAGTCATTTTACAACACTTTGGGTTAGGTTTACTATTACTACCATTTTACAAGTAAGGAAACTAAGGCCTAGAGATAGTAAGTAACTTGGCCGAGATTCTATAACAAATAAGCAGCAGAGCAGAGATTTAACCCAGGCAGTCTGGCTGCAGAATCCATGCTATGGACTATGTCTAAGTTACTCTGTTTCTCAAACACAAATTGGCCAATAACCAGTTCATAGCCAGTAAGACTTGGATCCCATTCCTTTTTTCTACTTTGTGTACAAATGGCTAAAAAGCACTTCATCACTTAAAGCAGCAATTTTCAACCTCTTTAATCTCATGGCATATATAAACTAATTACTAAAATTCTGCAGCACACCAAAAATATATATATTTTTTACTGATCTTACCAAAAATAGGTATAATTTTTTAAAATACATTTTTATTAATTTCAGAGAGGAATGAAGAGGGAGGGAGAGAGAGAGAGAAACATCAATGATGAGAGAGAATCATTGATTGACTGCCTCCTGCACGCTCCCCACTGGGGATTGAGCCCACAAGCTTTGCATGTGCCCTTGACCGGAATTGAACCTGGGATCCTTTAGTCTGCAGGTCGACGCTCTATCTACTGAGCCAAACCGTCTAGGGCAATATAGGTATAATTTTGATTTAGTCACAATGGACAGCTATTATTGTGTTGGCTGTTGTAATTTTTTATTTGACAATCAAAGGGAAACAAGGTCAGTGCCTCTGACTAAATAATCAGGTATTACATGTTTTAAAAATTCTTGCAGCACACTGGTTGAAATCCCTGGTTTGTGTTTCAAGCAGAGATCCTTGATTCTTTAATCTCTAGGTGCTCCCTACTTTTCTCGAATTCCGAGTCTGAATCCATTCCTGGGCATGCTTGATCATTGTAGAATCCATTGGTTCATATCATGAACCAAATTTGAAGGCAATAAAGGAACCTTGTCCTATGCCTAAGTGAAACAAACAGCATTCATAATGAGGAGTCCATAATTTGTGACTATGCTTAGGCCCAGTAAAGCTTTGTTTCCTTTTGTTTTTAGCTGCCTAGAAATAAGCAGCAGACCAAGAGCTACTTCCTGAATTGATACTTACTGTTGGAAGTTTACTGTTCCTGAAACCCAACTGAAGTGATTGTTAGAGATTTGGAAATACTCTGAGAGAGAGAGCCATATTACCTGTTCTTTTCAAATGGCTTCCTCTGATCCAGGAGACTGCTCTCGAGGATATAGAAACGTGGGTTCTCTAACCTTCTGTTTAGCATGGCAGACATAGGGAGTCACATATCATGCCACAATCATTTCCAGACTCCACATCACCTCCTTTGAACCTTTGGTGAAAGAAATGCTTTTATCTAAGAACGCTGTACTTTTCTAGCTGTTCTTGTAATTGGAAAATGTGGGTGCATTCTAATTCAGACGTTATCCTTCTGGATTTCAGGTACCAGTACCCCACAATGGATGAGCTAGCTGAAATGCTTCCTTCTGTTCTTACCCACTTAAGGTAGGTTCTTTCTCACACTGTTTTGTGTGTGTGTTTTTAATTCTCACACAAGGATATGTTTTTATTGATTTCTTTTGAGAGAGAGAGAAACATTGATCAGTTGCTTCCTGTATGTACCGACCAGGGATCAAACCGGCAACCTTTTTGTGCACAGAATGATGCTCCAACCAACTGAGCCACCCGGCCAGAACCTCTCATACAGTTTTTAAGGACTTTCTACTATGTGACAGACCCAGGGAATATGATGATGAGCAAAACAGCATAGTCACTACCCTTGTGAAGCTTACATCTTAGTGGAGGAAATAATTAAACAAATAATCACAACTTAAGCTGTAGAAAATGTCAGTGGGGGTGTTGTGATAGAGAATAATATCAGGATCTACATAGATAAGGCTAGTTGGGGAATGCCTCTCTAAGAAGGTATCATCTAGCCTGGGACTTAGAGGATAGACAGGAGAGCCAGGACAAGAGGAGTTCAGACAGAAGGATGGTTATGTCCAAAAGTCCTAGACCAAGTAAGCAAGTGGGAGAAAGCCATGTGGTGAAATTTGAGAAATAGACAAGGACCAAATTACATAGGTCTTATGGATCAGTTAAGAATTTGGGATTTTATTCAAAAGACAAAGAAAAAATACTGAAGGCTTTTAACCAGGAGAGTGATAATCTAATTTGGTCTTTTTAAATGACCTCTCTAGATGTGTAAATTGAGCATCAATAATGCCGTTTGCATTTTTTTTAAAGGATTACTCTGGCTGTGGAGAAAATAGATTGGAAAGAAATGAAAGAAAAAGCAGAGAGATAGTTAAACTATTATAACAATCAAGCTTGATACTGAACATTGGGGGTTGGGGGGGCACAGATGGAAATACTTTGAAGGTAGATTATATTGGACTTGATGGATTAGATATAGAGGTGACAGGAAAGTGAGCTGTCAAGGATGACTCCCAGCCAGATTTTAGTCATTTCATTTAACCCTTAAAGTCAGCTTAGAAGTAAATGGTCATATCTTTGTTTTATAGATGGAGAACTGAGGCTCAGAAAGTGAAGAAATTTGACCAAATTCTATATCTGATAAGCATCAGGGCCAGGATTTGAACCCAGTTGTATTCTTTTCCATTTGTCATGCTACCTTCGAGTGAGTTAACCCTGTCAATATTTCTGTGTTTCATTCAGTGTGAAAAGCATCATTGGGATTGGAGTTGGAGCTGGAGCTTATATCCTCAGCAAATTTGCAGTAAGTACATGGAAGATTAGTCTCAGTACCCTTGAGACAGTGCCTAGATCACAGCTCTTACTGCTGTGTTAAGTGATCAGGTACTATTGCTTGTCTTATGTCAGTTTTTAAATAAATTTTGTCAGCTCCAGGTGCAGTTTGTATAAAGCCTTGCTTCATGTTTATAGTACCTGAAAGATCACAAATGAGAGCAGTACATCATTAATAAAAAGTAATTTTTAAAGAATACTTACGATAGAATTTTGTATAGCCATTAAAATTTTATAAGAAGAGCTTGTAATTATGTGATTCACATATACTAAAATGTTAAAATTAAAATACAGGTTCACATAAAATTTGTCATATGCATAGGAAAGGACTAGAAGGAAATATACCAAAATATTGACAGGGATTGATGTTGTGTGGTAAGATAATATGAAATTTTGTTTCCTGCTTTTTATAATTTTTCTGTTTATCAAATTTTCCATAGTGTGCATAATCAGTGTAATCAGAGGAGGGAAAGTAAGCTAGAGGGTTTTGAGTTTACATAGAAATGTTCCTATTGATTTTTATTTAAGAAACTTTTTTCAAGTGCCTCCTAGGTGAGAGGACAGTCTTCTTTGGATGGTATATCATCTATTCATGTGTTTTAAAAAAACACCTTAAGAAGCCCCTATTGGGAATAAAGGTATATGAATGTGAAATAGCCAGTTTAAGCCTCATCAGCCCCTTATGCCAAGTAGTTCCAAGGGCACTTCCCCCAGCAGGGAAGACCTACCAGGAGCTAATCAACTGCAGAGATACCAGGTGCCTTCCTCTGCTCTAGAAATCTGTCTCTCCCAGGGATCCTTGCAAGGCAAGATTATTTGACACAATTTAAGAAACTGGTTTTCCAGGTGCTAAGCCAGATTTAAAGACCTATTTTTCTGAATAGCCTCCCTTACACCTCTCAGAAGTCTTACTTTCAAATCTGCATTAAGGCATAATAAAAATTAATTAACCCTGCTCCATTATTTTTGGGAGTATGCTGGGAGTGGAACTTTCATACTGTTGTCTTTGTCTTCTTTTTCAGCTCAATTATCCAGAGCTTGTGGAAGGCCTTGTGCTCATTAACGTTGACCCTTGTGCTAAAGGCTGGATTGACTGGGCAGCTTCCAAAGTAAGCACCAAATGGTGTCTGTTGGCTTATCTCTTGGTCCCTTCTCAGAATGACTTACCTGTTTTATTTTTATTTTTTTCATTGAGGGATATACAGTTAAGGGCAAGAAGTTTTAAATACACAACTTGATAAATGTTTACATTTGTAATCATACCCAGTCAATATGCAGAATAATTCCAGCTCTGTTCTTTTTTTATATATATATATATTTTATTGATTTCTTACAGAGAGGAAGGAAGAGGGATAGAGAGCTAGAAACATCGATGAGAGAGAAACATCGATCAGCTGCCTCCTGCACACCCCCCACCGGGGATGTGCCCGCAAGCAAGGTACATGCCCTTGACCGGAATCGAACCTGGGACCTTTCAGTCCGCAGGCCGACGCTCTATCCACTGAGCCAAACCGGTTTCGGCTCCAGCTCTGTTCTTAATGCTTCCATTCCCAAAATAACTGTTACTCTGACTTCAATCACCATAGATTGGCTTTATCTATTCTTTTTTTAAAAATATATTTTTATTGATATCAGAGAGGAACAGAGAGGGAGAGAGATAGAAAAATCAATGATGAGAGAGAATCATTGATCAGCTGCCTCCTGCACAATCCCTACTGGGGATCGAGTCTACAACCAAGGCATGTGCCTTGACCAGGAATCGAACTGTGACCCCCCTGGTTCACAGGTTGACGCTCAACCACTGAGCCACACCGGTCAGGCAAGTTTTATCTATTTTTAGACTTCATAATAATACTCAAATAATGTATTCTTTTGTATCTAGTTTTTAAAATTCATTATTGTCGGTCTCATTTATGTTGTGTATAGCAGTTCTTTTTAATTGTTGTTTAGAAGTCTGTTGTGTGAATTATTATGTGGTTACTATGAATAAATCTCCTGTACACATTCTTTTATCTGTCTTTCATGGACATACACATTCATTTCATTTGGATCTGTATCTAAGAGTGGAATTGCTGGGTCACAGGGCAATTGTCTGTTTAGTTTTAGTAGATAACTGCCAATGTTCCAAAGTATTTGGCCAATTTACTTATCAGTAATGCGTGAAAGTTCATTATTCCACATACTCCCCACATTTGATAGTTTATTTATTTATTTATTTTTAACTTATTGATTGATTTCACAAAGAAAGAGAGAGAGAGAGAGAAAGAAACATCAACTTGGTTTTCCATGTATTTATGCATTCATTGGTTGATTCCTGTATGTGCCCTGACCAGAATCCGAAACCTTGGCATATTGAGGATAGTCCTTTTAATTTTTATAAAAGATGAGTAGTTTTATTTGTAATATTAATTTGTTTTTATATGGTATCCAAAAGCAAAATAGCTTTCATTATTAAACAGTTTTTATTTATTTATTTTTATTTTTTAAAATATATTTTTATTGATTTCAGAGAGGAAGGAAGAGGTAGAGAGAGATAGAAACATCCATGATAAGAGAGAATCATGGATCGGCTGCCTCCTGCAAGTCCCCCACTGGGGATCGAGCCCACAACCCCGGCATGTGCCCTTGACCGGAATCGAACCTCGGACCTTTCAGTTCACAGGCTGATGCTCTATCCACTGAGCCAAGCCGGCTAGAGCTAAACAGTTTTTAATTGTAGCATCTATTAAATTTTAAGCTGTGCTTATGGGTAAATAAAACTTTTTTTTTTTGGGGGGGGGGTTGTTTTGTCTTTTTTAATCCTCACCTAAGAATATGCTTATATGATTTGAGAGAGAGAGACACAAAACAATGTGAGAGAGAAACATTGATGGGTTGCCTCTCATATGCACCTCAACCTGGATATGTGCCTTGACCAGGAATCCAACCAGCAACCTTTTTGGTGTACAGGACGACGCTCCAACCAACAGAACCATCTGGCCAGGGCAAAACTGGGTTTTAATTTGTATTTCCCTAAGGGCCCATGATGTCGAACACCTTTTTTAAAACTTACTGGCCACTTGAATATCATTTTATGATGTGACCATTCAAATCTTTTACCCTTTTTTAAAAATTATTATTAAATTGGGTTGCTGGTCTTTTTCCTATTGATCTATGAGAGTTTCTTGCATATTCTACATATGAATCCTTTGCTGGTTGCATGTAAATCTCTTCTCCCAATCTATGGTTTACATTTTCACTCTGTTGTTGTTGTTAATCCTCACCCGAGGATATTTTTCCATTGATTTTTTAGAGAGAGTGGAAGGGAGAGGGAGAGACAGAGAGAAACATCAGTATCAATGTGAGAGAAAACACATTGATTGGTTGCCTCCTGACCAGGGCCAGAGAACCTGCAACCGAGGTAGTTGGCTGTGACTGGAATCGAACCCAGCACCTTTCAGTCTGACAGGCTGATGCTCTATCCACTGAGCCAAATCGACTAGGGCTGTGGTCAGCAAACTGCAGCTCGAGAGCCACATGCAGCTCTTTGGCCCCTTGAGTGTGGCTCTTCCACAAAATACCACGGCCTGGGAGAGTCTATTTTGAAGAAGTGGCGTTAGAAGAAGTTTAAGTTTAAAAAATTTGACTCTCAAAAGAAATTTCAATCGTTGTACTGTTGATATTTGGCTCTGTTGACTAATGAGTTTGCCGAGCACTGCACTAGGGCACGTTTTCACTCTAATGAGTGAAATTAATGAATGAGCCACTCTCTTTAATGAACCCAAATAGTTTAACCTGTGCTACTGCTCTCAAAGATGTGTGCATTGTCGTGTTTGCTATCTGAAAAATGAAGGTATTTGCTATCTAGATAGAATTCTAATATCTTTTAGAGATAGAAAGCTACAGGATATGCTAATGACCTTACAAATATAAACAATCTCAACAACAACCAGAGAGATAAAAGGGATAAGTATCGTTTTGAAATGGAAAAAATTAGGAGAAAAATGTTGAAAATGCAAGAACATTCAGTAAACATCGCAGTTTCCTCTCACTCCCTGAAACTAAGACAAACAAAAACAGGAAGAAATAAATTTGTTTCTGTCCCTTGGATGGCTTGGGAGTGTGTAAGTCAATTTTTATTATCCATAAATCCAGTGTAAATACAAAAATACAGGCAGGAATGAAGTAACTAATAGCTGTGACTTCTTGGTCTTAAATTTTCAAAGAAGTTATGGCCCCATTTCTTCCAGCCACTAACTTCAAATAAGATTATATTATTACTCTAGGAGACACTTCATTTCTTCCTGACTTGTTTCTTGTTTTCAAGTGTATTGAAAGCACTATCTCGCCGAAACTGGTTTGGCTCAATGGATAGAGCGTCGGTCTGCGGACTGGGGGGTCCCAGGTTCGATTCCGGTCAAGGGCATGTACATTGGTTGCGGGCACATCCCCGGTGGGGGGTGTGCGGGAGGCAGCTGGTCGATGTTTCTCTCTCATCGATGTTTCTGGCTCTCTATCCCTCTCCCTTCCTCTCTGTAGAAAATCAATAAAATATATTTAAAAAAAAAAAAAGAAAGCACTATCTCATGAAAATATGTGAGTCCGGCTGGTGTGGCTCAAAGGTTGAGTGTCAACCCAGGAACCAAGAGATTGTTGGTTTGATTCCCAGTCAGGGTACATGCTGAGATTCCAGGCCCAATCCCCAACAGGGGGCATACAGGAGGCAGCAGGTCAATTGTTTTTTCTCATCATTGATGTTTCTATCTCTCCCGCTCCCTCTTTCTCTCTCTAAAAAAACAAAAAACAAAAACGTATTTTAAAGAAAATATGTAACACTGAGTTGTGGTTTTGTTTGTTAGAGAATAATATATATACAGTACATTGCACTGATTTTAAGTGGACAGCTTGATAAATTTGTTTATATACTTACACCCTTGACATAATTTTTCTTTTTAGATCTCAGGCTTGACAACCAATGTTGTGGACATTATTTTGGCTCATCACTTTGGGCAGGTAAGTGCCTATTCCGGGCAGGAGAGCTGTGTTTATTGGCTTGCCTGCAAAGAAGGGGTTTACCTCAGGAAAGAAGGGTGCCTTAGAATTCACCTGATCCTAGTGGTGACACTTCCAGTGCAGTGTGAGATGCATGTGACCCAGGAAAGTCCAGTCTTAAAGAAAAAGGTAACTCAATGCCACATGGCTCTTGGCATTTGGAGAGAGATGAGTAAAGGCATCCCCCCCACCCTCCCACACACTTACTTGTTCCTGTAAGCAGCATGCCATCTGTAAATGTTTGACAACATCACGTGCCTCACCAAACATCTTTAGAGCCATAAGTCGGTCTGGGAAAGGCTTCACAGAAATAGAAATTTCAGAGAAAAAAGAAACGAAGAAATGTTAATGCTAAAAGAACCTTAGAGGTTGTCTTGTTCAATTCCTATGTTTTACTGGTGAGGAAACTGAAGTCTCCAGAGGAAATTACATGGATAACAGAGAGACGGGTCCCAGTTCTCTTTTCAGAGAGAGAAGTGAATTGAAAAATACAATTCTAACAGCAATTACAGTGTGTGTGTTTTCTACACCTCCAAGCAATTCTCAGATACCAGCTGAATCTCCTACAATTCAACTTAATTATGACACTATCTGCCTGGAGATATTGTCAGATCTCACAGCTTAAGGGATCAGTCCTACAAGACTGCACTACCACCCCTCTTCACTCCTACTTCAGACACCAGACACAAGTCCAGGTTGTCCCCCATGCTTCTGATGGACCAGCTATAGGTCCTAGGTTCCAACAACCCCCTCTTTGAGTTCAATTAATTTGCTAGGGCAGCTCACAGAACTCAGAGAAATATTTTAGTTTCTTGGTTACTGGTTTATTTTTAAAGGATATAACTCCGGTGTGGTCAGGTGGAAGAGATGCATAGGGCATGGTAAGTGGAAAGAGGCAAGGAGCTTCCATACCTTCTTCAGAACTCGCCCCTCTCTCAGAGCCTCCACATGTTCACAAACCTGGAAGCTCATTGAACCTTGTCTTTTTAGGGTTTCATTGCGGTTGTGATTGATTAAATCATTGGTCATTATCTATGGAACTCGATCTCTAGTCCCCACCTCTCTCCCCAGAGGTCAGGGGGTGAGACTAAAAGTTCACTAGATTGGTTTCCCTGGCAACCAGCCCCCATCCAGCAGTTACTTAGGGGCTTTCCTAGTCACTTTATTAACATAACAATACACATTACTTGCTCTTTTTACTTCTGAAATTCCTAGGGTTTAGGAGCTCTGTGCCAGGGACAGAATGTAAACCAATAATATGTTTCTTATAAATCCCAATATCACAGGTGACCTAGGAAGCAGTGAGGGAATAAAGAGCAATAAGGTTAGGAAACTGTGAGGTATCTGGAATGGGGAAATGAGAAAAAATAAGTAGGAGTAGTAGTCTCTGTGTTGGAAGGAAAATGATAGATGGGGAGAAAACTAGCATTACTGAGTACTCATTATATATAAAGCACTTTGATGAGTACTTTAAGGTACAAACTCAGTTATTTTTCACATAGTTCTATTAGATTTATTTATTTATTTAAATATATTTTTATTGATTTCAGAGAGCAAGGAAGAGGGAGAGAGAAAGAGAAACATCCATGATGAGAGAGAATCATGAATTGGCTGCCTCCTTAAAGTCCCCCACTGGGGATCAAGCCCACAACCCGGGCATATGCCCTTGACCGGAATCCAACCTGGGACCTTTCAGTTCACAGGCCAATGCTCTATCCACTGAGCCAAACCGGCTAGAGCCTATTAGATTTATTTTAAGATGGAGAAACTGAGGGCCAGAGAGGGAACATAACTTGCCACTATTATCCAGATAGAAGTGGTTTGAATCCAGGTCAGATTAACTCCAAAGTTAATAATTTTTTTTTTTTTTTAATATGGATTTTAGAGGGAGAGGAAGGAAGAGGGATAGAGAGATAGAAACATCTATCGCTACCTCCTGCATGACCCATACTGGAGATTAAGCCTGAAACCTGGGCATGTGCCCTGACTGCATGGGTCCATACTCAATCACTGCACCACATCAGCTGGGCTTTCTGTTACTTAGATTATATTTTATCAAAGTTACAAATTCACATATCTTTTAGAGTAGAGAAGTTCTACAGAGTTTATTACAAAGAATCTGCCACGCCAAAACCGGTTTGGCTCAGTGGATAGAGCGTCGGCCTGCGGACTGAAAGGTCCCAGGTTCGATTCCGGTCAAGGGCATGTACCCTGGTTGTGGGCACATCCCCGGTGGGGGGTGTGCAGGAGGCAGCTAATCAATGTTTCTCTCTCATTGATGTTTCTAGCTTTCTATCCCTCTCCCTTCCTCTCTGTAAAAAATCAATAAAATATATTTTAAAAAAAAGAATCTGCCACCCATTCTATTTCCTACTACTTAGGTCCTTTTGGCTGTTTTGGGCTTTGCCTCCATATTGCTTTCTTTTTAATTGAGGTATAATTTACATAAAGGGAAAAAAATCATAAGTACATCACATTGACTTTTATATACATACTAGAGGTCCAGTGCACAAATTCATGCACCAGTGGAGTTCCTCCGCCTGGCCTCCAGGATCGGGCCGAAACCGGCTCTCCGACATCCCCCGAGGGGTCCCAGATTGTGAGAAGACGCAGGCCAGGCTGAGGGACCCCACCGGTGCATAATCGGGGCCGGGGAGAGACCAGGGGAGTGCTCCAAGGTGTGTCTGGCACATCTCGCTCAGTCCTGATCCCTGGCAGCAAGCTAACCTACCACTCGGAGCGTCTCTCCCTTGGTGGTCAGTGCACATCATAGCTACTGGTTGACCTGTCAACTGTCTGCCCCCTGGTGGTCAGTGCACGTCATAGCAAGCAGTTGAGCAGCCTTAGCATATCCTCCTATCTAATAAAAGAGTAATATGCAAATTGACCCTACCTCCACTACGCCCACAAGCCATGCCCACCAGCCAATCAGGAGCGAGTTGCAAACTAACCCAACCAAGATGGCTGTGGCCACGGAAAGAGCAGGAGGCTTGGGTTTACCCAGCAATGGAGGAAGCCAAGCTTTCCCCCTGCCCTGGCCGGCCCAGGCCTCCGCTCAAGGCTACAAAGTTTCAATTATAGAAGATAAATAAATCCCAACAAAAATGGCTGCGGCCATGGAGCTAGCAGGAGGCTTGGCTCCGCTCAAGGCTATAAAGTTTCAATTATAGAAAATAAATAAATCCCAGATACCAGGGCCTCCGCTTGGGTCACCGGGGGGTGTGGCCAGCCTGCAAATCACCACAGGCCCCTCACCCAGGCTGCTCCATGCCCCAAGGGAACCCCCACCCTGATCCAGGACACCCTTCAGGGCAAACCAGCCGGCCCCCACCCGTTCACCAGGCCTCTATCCTATCTATTAAAAGGATAATATGCAAATTGACCGTCACTCCAACACACAAGATGGCTGCCTCCATGTGGACACAAGATGGCCAGCAGGGGAGGGCAGTTGGGAGGGACCAGGTCTGCAAGGGAGGGCAGTTGTGGGCGATCAGGCCAGCGGGGGAGGGCAGTTGTGGGCGATCAGGCCAGCAGGGGAGGGCAGTTGGGAGGGTCCAGGCCTGCAAGGGAAGGCAGTTGGGGGCAATCAAACCTGCAGGGGAGGGCAGTTAGGGGTGACCAGGTCAGCAGAGGAGGGAAGTTTGGGGCGACTGGGCCTGCAGAGAAGGGCAGTTGGGGGGGACCCAGGCCTGCAGGAGAGAGCAGTGCGGGGGACTAGGCTGGCAGGGGAGCAGTTAGGCATCAATCAGGCTGGCAGCGGAGTGGTTAGAGGGTGATCAGGCTGGCAGGCAGAAGCAGTTAAGGGCAATCAGGAAGGCAGGCAGGCAAGCAGTTGGGAGCCAGCAGTCCTGGATTGTGAGAGGGATGTCCGACTGCCCGTTTAGGCCCGATTGGTCCTAAATGGGCAGTCGGACATCCCTCAAGGGGTCCCAGATTGGAGAGGGTGCAGGCTGGGCTGAGGGACACACACCTCGTGCACAATTTTCATGCACTGGGCCTCTCGTCATTAGCATATTACACTTTGATTGGTTGAACAGAGGACCGGACACTTAACATATTAGGCTTTTATTATATAGGATACTCTTATGTAACCACTACCAAATCAAGATACAAAATATTTTCATCATCCCAAAAAGGTCTCTATTACCTTTGCCAACTCACTAATACCCCTCCCTGAACAAGTTATTCACTATTCCTATTAGCTCTAAAGGTTAGTTTGCCTGTTTTTGATCTTAACACATTGCGGACCAGTAGTTTTATTGCTAGCTTTACCCAGTGGCCAGATAAGTTTCTATTGAACGAGTACAAAAAATGTTTTACATAAATGTTAAAGGCACACTTTAAAATTAAATACCCATTGCATTTTGAAGTTATTTATTACATGTTCTTACAAGCTAATATCTTTTTAAAGAATTCTTGTGATTGGCCAAAAGCCTTAGAACAGAAAACACGAGAATTCTCGTGATCTGTCCACAATGTGTAATATAAATGGAATGACCATGTACACTATTCTGGATCTGGCTTCTTTTTCAATATATTGTCTTTGAGATTCATCCATGTTATTCTGTGTATCAGTAATTCATTCTTTTTATTACTGTGTAGCAGTCCATTGTGTTGCAGTACCACAAATGTTCCTATGAACATTTGGGTTTTGTCTAGTTTTGTTTGGGATGTGTTGTTAGTAATGAATAAAAAGCTGCTATGAACATTCTCATACATCTCTTTTTGGATATATGCACTCAATTCCCTTTGCCTACCTCTTTAAATATGCATATATTTCCACTTGTTGAGTTTTTAGCTGTAGGCATTTTCTTTTGGCATTCCATTATGAAAAATGATTTTTCTCTCCTACATACTTGGCCCCGTGACACACATTTGTATTTCCCACCATTCCATCCTCCCAATGTAACATAACTTGGGATTAGATCAATTTCCAATATTTACACTGTCATCCTATGTAAATATTATTCAGTGCTGAGCCATGACTGCATTCCTTTTCTGTCCAGCATTTCTCCTTTACCAGTCGATGGTGTTAGAATCCTATCTAATAAAAGAGTAATATGCGCCCTAGCCAGCTTGGCTCAGTGGATAGAGCGTCAGCCTGCGGACTGAAGGGTCACAGGTTCGATTATGGTCAAGGGCACATGCCTGGGTTGCAGGCTCGATCCCCAGTAGGTGGTGTGTAGAAGGCAGCTGATCAATGTTTTCTCTCATCATTGATGTTTCTGTCTCTCTCTCTTCTCCCTTCCTCTCTGAAATCAATAAAAAATATATTTTTAAAAAAAAGTACTATGCAAATTGACCATCACTCCAAGACACAAGATGGCCGCCCCCATGTGGTAAAATATGTCTGCCCCCAGGTGGACACAAGATGGCCGCCACAAGATGGCCTTCAGGGGAGGGCAGTTGTGGGCAGGTAGGGGTGACCAGGCCAGCAGAGGAGGGCATTTGGGGGTAACAAGGCCGGCAGAGGAGGAGGGCAGTTGGGGGAGACCAGGCCAGCAAGGGAGGGCAGTTGTGGGGGACCCAGGCCTGCAGGGGAGGGCAGTTGGGGGCGACCAGGACTGCAGGGGAGGCCAGTTAGGGGCAATCGGGCCAGCCGAGGAGCAGTTAGGCATTGATCAGGCTGGCAGGGGAGTGGTTAGGGGGTGATCAAGCTGGCAGGCAGAAGTGGTTAGGGGTAATCAGGCAGAGGCAGGCGAGCGGTGGGAGTGAGCAGTCCTGGATTGTGAGAGGGATGTTCAACTACCCATTTAGGCCCGAGCCCGGTGGGATCGGGCCCCAACAGGCGGTCAGACATCCCTCAAGAGGTCCCAGATTGGAGAGGGTGCAGGCTGGGCTGAGGGACACACACACACACCCCGTGCACGAATTTTGTGCACCAGGCCTCTAGTTTATAAATAAAGGACATGGGAGGGACACTGCAAGGTGACAATGGGAGGAAAGCACTTCCTTTCCAGGGTCTGGCCCTTTTGTTTTTAATTTAGACATAAGTCAGAGTTTCCTGGTGACACCTCAGCGGTCTCCAGGTCACACTTTCCATCCTGTGGGCTCTTTCTATGAGGTCTGATTAGGAGACAGAAAGCACATACTTTGGGCAAAGAAAATGTAAATAAAATATTGTTAACTACTAAAAGATGGTTAATTTCTCAGAGGGGGTAAAAGAAGACTCCAAAGGATCTAAAAGTAGTCCTAGCTGGTTTGGCTCGGTGGATGGAGCGTCAGCCTGTGAACTGAAAAGTCGCAGGTTCGATTCCAGTCAAGAGCATGTACCTTGGTTGCGGGCACATCCCCAGTAGGAGGTGTGCAGGAGGCAGCTGATCGATGTTTCTCTCTCATTGATGTTTCTAACTCTAGCCCTCTCCCCTCCTCTCTGTAAAAAATCAATAAAATATATATATTTTTTAAAAAGACCTAAAAGTAGCTGCTACTTCTAGGCTGAGGGAGTGTGGACACTGAAGGAACTGACTTAGTTGAACCTCCATCACCAAGCTGGAAAGTCATGTTTCTTTAAAGGAGGCATGGTTTCCACAGAAAACACAGCCAACCACTGTGAAGAAATTCGCCTGAGTATGAAGGCCATAACTGGTCCCTAGAGCCACTTACCATATGGGGGAGACATTTGTCTAAAATAAGGTCTGAGCTGCTATATAGAAGCTGCAGTTGGGTGGGGAGAGTGTGGACTGAGGGTGTAACTGCAGCTGGTCTGTGAAGGTTCCTGACATCTGGCTACTGGCTCCTGTGCTAAATTTTTAAAAAAGGACTGGCAGAGGGAAAGTGTTTATGCAGGCTATCTTCTATATTATGAAGAATGGGAGATCTGAAGTTGAGAAAGCAGAAATTGATTAACTGTCACAGGTGCTTTTCCCAAATGGCTACTGATCCCATTGGCTGGCTGTCCGTATTTAGTAAGGGTGGATCACTAAAAGGCCTGTTTGCAGGTGAGGCTTATCACTGTGGGTGATCAGACTGGGCCATTTCCTTGATGTCAATACCTTTATTTATTTATTTTTCTTACTGTCTCAGATAGGCCTCAAATTTTAATAAGATGCCCTATACACACAATTGCTACTAAAAATTGAAATAGCACATCCAAAAATTTGTTACAACTAAAATAAGAAACAATAAAGTTTATAGCTAATTCATAATTCTCAATGATAATATCAGAAGGATCTCCATCTAATAGGCAATAACTGCAGCTACATGTAAATCTTTGGCTTCTTGATTGAATCTCAAGTTCCCTCTCCTCTGGGGTTTTAAGCAGACACATGTATGTAATAACTTGAATCAGCCTTTGCGTCCTTTCTTTCCAAACACTTCCACGGTCCTCACTCCCCGTCTCCTCTTGTAGAGCATGACTTGACTCAGCCCCTGTCCAGACCCCTTTAAGTTTTTTTCTCTGTCCTGCTTTTGGGGTGAACATTTTGGTGGAAGGGAAGGTAATTTGGTACTAGGGTTGAGAGACAAGTTACTAAGTTTTTTTGCTAGTACTTCTGAGACAGCTTGAGTGCCAGCTGAATCTTCTTCACCTGAGCATCTGAGAAAACTCGGGGGTCAAGCTTCTTTGGTGAGTCCACTGGAAGTCTAGTCACAGCCTGAAGTTCCTCCTAGATTCTGCCCCCAAAGAGTTCAAGCAGAAGATGGTGCTCAAAATTGCTACAATGTAGCTCGGAAACAACCGCATAGACCAGAAACAGCGAGAAAATCCCAAATTCCAACTTGATGTCGATACCTTTAGATCTTTCTGCAGGATTAATCAGATTCCTCAGATAAACTTTGAGATTGCACGCCTGACACATTAGTATCTTTGCACCCAAATGTAGAAAAAGACAGGGCCTCAACATTCAGGCTTTAAACTTTCACTAAACCCTCCTGTTTTCAGCATGGTGTATATATCACCTGCTACCCGAGCCTGTAGTCTACCAGATCAAAGACCTTGTATTTCATCATTTCCAGTGAATAAACCTAAATACAATTAATTTTTGTATATTGATCTTATATCCTTCAACCTTGCTGAACTAATTAATTAGCTTGACTTGTTTTCATGTCATCTGCAAATAGACGTAGTTTTACATCTTCCTTTCCAGTATGGATACCTTTTATTTCTTTTCTTGCCTAAACAGAACTTTCTAGGCCATGGCTAGAACCTCTGGTACAATGTTGAATAGAAGTGACGAGAGTAGATATCTTTGTTTTGTTTCTGATCCTAAGGGGAAGTATTCAGTTTTTCATTATTAAGTATGAGGTTAGCTGTGAATTTTTCATAGGTGCCCTTTATCAGGTAGAGAAGGTTCTCTTCTGTTCCTGGTTTATTGAGTCCTTTTATCATGAAAGTGTGTTGGGTTCTGTCAAATGCTTTTTTGTGTCTATTGAGATATATGTATGACTTTTGTGCTTTATTCTTTTAATATGGAATATTACTTATTTTGGGGGGGGATGTTGAATTAACCTTGAATTCTTTGGATAAATGCTGTTTGTTCATAGTGTATAATATAATCCTTTTTCTATGTTGTTACATTTGGTTTGCTGGAATTTTTTTCTGTGTGTGTGTGTGTGTGTGTGTGTCTATATTCAGAAAGAATATTGGTCTGTAATTTTCCTATGATGCCTTTGTCTAGTATTAAGGTAGTACTTGCCCACATAGAATGAGCTGAAAAGTGTTCTTATTTTTTGTAAGAATTTGGGAAGGATTACTGTGGATTCTTCTTTAAATGTTTGGCAGATTTCACATTGAAGCCATCTGGACCAAAGCTTTCTTAATGGCAAGTTTTTATGTTTCTAATTTTATCTCTTGTTATAGATGTAATCACATTTTTTTTTATTTCTTCTTTAGATGCATGGTTTATATCTTTCTAGGAATTTGCTCAATTCATCTAGGTTATCTAATTTGTTGACATTAATTATTCATAATAGTCCCTTAATAATTATTTTTATTTCTGTAAAGCTGACAGTAATGAATCTTTCATTCCTGCTTTTAGTGATTTGAGTCTTATCTCTGTTTTTGCTGGTCAGTCTAGCTGACCAACTTTTGGTTTCACATACTTTTCTCCATTTTTTTTCTATTCTCTATTTTATTTTTTAAATATTTTATTGATTTTTTTTTCTTTTTACAGAGAGGAAGGGAGAGGGATAGAGAGTTAGAAACATTGATGAGAGAGAAACATCGATCAGCTGCCTCCTGCACACCCCTACTGGGGATGTGCCTGCAACCAAGGTACATGCCCTTGACCGGAATCGAACCTGGGACCCTTCAGTCCGCAGACCAATGCTCTATCCACTGAGCCAAACCGGTTAGGGCAGCTCCTTCTTTTTTATAGCCATGTCATATTCCATTGTGTAAATGTATCACCGCTTTTTTACCCACTTATCTGCTGATGGGCTCTTGAGCTGTTTACAAATCTTAGCTATTGTAAATAATGCTGCTATGAACACAGGCGTGCATACCAGTATAGTCTTTCGAATTGGTGTTTTGGGATTCTTAGGCTATATTCCCAGAAGTGGAATTGCTAGGTCAAAAGGCAGTTCCATTTTTAATTTTTTTGAGGAAGCTCCATGCTGTGTTGCACAGTGGCTGCACCAGTCTGCATTCCCACCAGCAGTGCACTAGGGTTCCCTTTTCTCCACATCCTCGCCAGCACTTGTTTATTGATTTATTGATGGTAGCCATTCTGGCAGGTGTGAGGTGATACCTCATTTTAGTTTTAATTTGCATTTCTCTGATGATTAGTGACATTGGGCATTTTTTCATACGTCTCTTGGCCATCTGTATGTCCTCTTTGAGAAGTGTCTATTCCAGTCCTTTGTCCATTTTTTTAAAATATATTTTTATTGATTTTAGAGAGGAAGGGAGAGGGAGAGAGAAATAGAAACATCTATGATTGATGCCCGCCCCATACTGGGGATTGAGCCCTCAACCTGGGCATGTGCCCTGACCGGGAATTGAGCCATGACCTACTGGTTCAAAGGTTGACGCTCAACCACTAAGCTATGCTGACTGGGCACTTCAATTATTTCTTGCCACTCCCTTCTGGCCTACAAAGTTTCTGTTGAAAAATCAGCCGACATTTGTATGGGCACTCCCTTGTAGGCAACTAACTGCTTTTCTCTTGCTGCTTTTAAAAGTCTCTCTTTGTCTTTAATCCTTGGTCTCCTATATAATAAAAGGTTAAAATGCAAATCAACCAAACTGTGGAATGACCGGTCATTATGATGTGCACTGACCACCAGGGGGCAGACGCTCAATGCAGGAGCTGCCCCCTAGTGGTCAGTGCCCTCTCACAGGGAGAGCACTGCTCAGCAGTGGTGGGAGCCTCTCCTGCCTCCACAGCAGCATTAAGGATGTCCAACTGATGGCTTAGGCCCGCTCCTCGCAGGCCTAAGCTGTCAGTCGGACATCCTTAGCTAAGCCATCAGTTGGACATCCCCTGTGGGCTCCCGGACTGCGAGAGGGTGCAGACTGGTCTGAGGGGACCCCCCCCACCACGCCCCCAAGTGCACGAATTTCGTGTACTGGGCCTCTAGTTTTAATTAAAATGTGTCTTGGTGTGGGCCTCTTTGGGTTCTTCTTGTTTGGGGCTCTCTGTGCTTCCTGGACATGTAAGTCTATTTCTTTCACTAAATAGGGGGAGTTTTCTTCAAATAGGGTTTCAATATCTTGCTCTCTCTCTTCTCCTTCTGGTACCCCCATAATGTGAATGTTGGTACACTTGAAGTTGTCTCAGAGACTCCTTACACTGTCTTCATATTTTTGGATTCTTTTTTCTTTTTGCTCTTCTGATTGGGTGTTTTTTGCTTTCACATATTCCAAATCATTGATTTGATTCTTGGAATCCTCTACTTTACTATTGAATCCCTATAAATTATTCTTTTTTTTTCTAAATATATTTTTATTGATTTCAGAGAGGAAGGGAAAGGGAGAGATAGAAACATCAATGATGAGAGAGAATCATTGATTGGCTACCTCCTGCACGCCCCCTACTAGAGATTGAGCCCACAATCTGGGCATGTGCTCTTGACTGGAATCAAACTCGGGACCCTTCAGTCTGCAGGCCAATACTCTATCCACTGAGCCAAGCCAGCTAGGACATGTAAATTATTCTTTATTTCAGTTAGTGTATGCTTAATTTCTGACTGGCCTTTTTTATATGTCTTAGACATTCTCACTTAGATCCTGGAAAGTCTTACTAAATCCCTTGAAGCTCTCATTAAGATCCTTGAGTAACCTTATAACAATTGTTTTGGACTCTGTATCCAGTAGCTTCTTACTTCCATTTCTTTCTTTTGTAGCATATTTCTTTGTCTCTGCATTTTGACTGCTTTCCTGTGTTTATTTATATGTATTAGGTAGAGCTGTTAATTCTCCCGGAATTGATAGTGTAGTTTTATGAAATAGGTGTCCTGTAGGACCCAGTGGCTCAGTCTCCACAGTCACCTGAGCTGGGCACTCTAGGTGTGCCCCTATATGGGCTGTGTGCATAGTCTTGTTATAGTTGAGCCTTGGTTACTGTTGGCGTCACTGGGAGGAATTGGCCTCCAGGCCAATTGGCTGTGAGGACCAGCTGCATCTACAATGGAAGAGATGCTATGCAGGAGATACCCCAATGGAGCAGGACTTGCTTCAGTGGGGCTTTGGTGCTCATTAAGTCTTCCCCTTACATGTGTAACTTGTGAAAGTGTAGAATTGTAATCTGCTATGGCCTGAAGCTATCCACCGTTTGCACTGGCTCAGGCCTCCTGAGAGGTACAAAGTCAGCCACTGTCTAGGGCAGTGATGGGCATCCTTTTGAGCTTGGTGTGTCATACTTCACCAAAAAACTGAGCATGACTCGGGTAGTGTGTCACTTGAGGAAAAAACTAACTCCAAGACTCTAGTCGCAAATGTTTCATCCTCAGGAGCAGCAAATGTTTCATCCTCGGCATGCTGACACGCGTGTCATAGGTTCGCCATCACTGGTCTAGGGCCACCTGACAGGAGCTACAGAAAGATCTGCAGGTTGCTGCTATTTGTATTGGGATAGCAAGTGCCCAGGTGAGGCCCATCTGTGAAGCAAGGCAGGCTACTGCTGGGTCTTGGGTCTTCTATTGATAGGTTTGGGGCATGCTGACTCCAGCTGCTGCTTGTTTAAGAGATTTTAGCAAAGTCTGAGCCAGGACAGCAATTCATATGGAAAAGCGGCTGCAAACAGCTTGGGTGGGGCTGCAAATTGAATGTGGCCGGGTGTCGGGGAATCACCAGGGCAGAGAACAGTGTGGGCTACTCTGATGGCAGCTCTGTGACTGGGAAGTCCCAGCATAGGAACAGTGACTCTGTGTGCACCCTGTCTGGGAGAAAGCTGACTCCCTGAGTTCCTGCCCAGATGCCAGACAGTCCAGTTTCTCCCCATATGTACCTGGATTCCCCCAAAGCCACCATCCAGCACTGGAACTCAGAGGAAGCTGGACAGTGTAAGTTTGTGTGCCAGCCCTTTAAGAGGAACACCTGGGAATCCAGCAGCCTCCATGTCATCCCAGCTGGCTTTTACAGCCCAAAGTTTATGGGGACTTCTCTTCCCAGCTCTGGAACCCTGGGCTTGGGGTCTGGTGTGGGGCTGGGACCCCCTGCTTTTCATGGGAGGCCTTGGAGATAACCCTACTGATTAAAGAAATGCCACATGTGGGTGTTGGACCAGCCTGTTCCATACCTCTGCCTCTTCTACCATCTCAATGCACTTTCTTTTCTTTTTTAAATATTTTTATTTTTATTGATTTCAGAGAGGAAAGGAGTAGGAGAGAGAGAGATAGAAACATCAGTGATGAGAGAGAATCATTGATTGGCTACCTCCTGCACACCCCCTACTGTGGATCGAGCCTGCAACCCAGGCATGTGCCCTTGACCAGAATTGAACCCGGGACCCTTCAGTCCACAGGCTGATGCTCTATCCACTGAGCCAAACCAGCTAGGGCAATGCACTTTCTTCTTTTCTTCTCTAGTTGTAGGACTTCCATTCAGCCAGATTTCAGGCAGTTCTGAATGACGGTTGTTCTGTATTTTAGTTGTAATTTTGATGTGGTTGTGGGAGGCAGCAAGTACAGGTGTTTACCTACACCACCATCTTGGTTCTCCCTCTCTTTTCATTTTAATGATGGTTTCCTTTGCTGTTCAGAAGCTTTTTAATTTGATGTAGTCCCATTTGTTTATTTTTGTCTGTGTTTCTCTTGCCCTAGGACCGTGGTCGGCAAACTGCGGTTCGTGAGCCACATGGAGCTCTTCGGCTCCTTGAGTGTGGCTCTTCCACAAAATACCACGGCCTGGGCGAGTCTATTTTGAAGAAGTGGCATTAAAAGAAGTTTAAGTTTAAAAAATTTGGCTCTCAAAAGAAATTTCAATCGTTGTACTGTTGATGTTTGGCTCTGTTGACTAATGAGTTTGCCGACCACTGTCCTAGGAGATGTATCAGCGAAAATTCTGCTTATGTGAGATGTCTACAATTTTACTGCCTGTGTTTTCTTCTAGGATTTTTAATCAAGTCTGCTAAATGAGTGATTAGTTTTCCTTCTGTTTTCCCACTTTTAAAATGTTATTGCTGTTTTCACTTTTCCTATTTGTTCTTATGAGTTTATGATTGAAAAATATTTTTATTTTTCTTGAAGGAGTAAAGCTGTATTTTAATCCAACATCTTTAATTAGAATTCTCAAATATCATGATCTTTGCACTACATAATAGTGGGTAGTGTAGTTACTTTCCTGAAGACATAGCATGTTTGGTTTTGACTGTAGACCTTAAAAACCAGTTCACAGACTTCACAAAATTCTATTCTTAGTGCACTGGGGTAGACAAAGGTGTATAATATATGGCCCTTGTACTCCAGGAGCTTACCCTGTGGGAAGAGGATATATACACACACACACTATTATAGCATGGGTAAAGAAGGATAAGTAGTAAGATCTACATTTCATTGAGCACCTTCCAATTTCAGATCTTTCATCTACATTAATAAATTCAGTCTAGTAATCTCATAATGGGTATTGTGTTATTCCCACTTTACAGGTGAAGAATGAATTGGTTTACACAAGGTTAGCAGCTAGTAACATATTAGGAGGAGACATGAAGCCAAGTGTGCCTGAGTCTGTTTCTGTTGTTTTTCTCTTTCTGTCATCCCAGGGTTCCTTACGAGAGGTAGTGTGAGGCACCTAGAGTAATTGAAAGGCAGGAGAGGTTTACTTCTGATTTTGGGATCAGGGAGGGCTTCAAGGTAGAGAAAGTATCCCAGCTGGGTCTTGAAGGGTGGATAAAATTCAACATTTTAGATTTGGGGAGGAAGGAGATCATTCCAGAAGCGGGAATAGTTTACTCAAAAGCAATAAGAAAGAAATTATAAGACATATTCAAGGGGTGTTAAGTAACCTGGGGCCAGACTTCTAGGATACCTGTGAGCGGTTGATTAGGGAAAGCAGTTACTTCTAAGGTCTTCTAACAGTGCCTGGCATGGAAGAATGAGGCTTTGAGGCTTTCATTTGAATATGTTAGAAATACTATTTTAAATAGGGAAAGCTAAGACCAGAATTTTAATAATTTCTGTAAAGCAGGAACATCCTCACAATATATAAATAATGTGTATTTAAACTGTATTTTATTTTAATATTTTTATTGATTTCAGAGAGGAAGGGAGAGGAAGAGAGATAGAAACATCAATGATGAAAGAGAATCATAGATTGGCTGCCTCCTGCATGCCCCACACTGGGGATAGAGCCCACAATCCGGGCATGTGCCCTGATCAGGAATCGAACCATGACCTCCTGGTTCATAGGTTGCTGGCTGGGCACATATATAATGTGTGTTTAATTAAAAACGTGTAAGGTCATAGGCAATGGGTTGTCACAAGGCTGATAGTAAGCAAATGTTTGTATTGCTTTGAAATGGAAACAAATAAGGTTTTTAAACATGAATAATCTCATCTTCACTAATAGAAAAAACCCACAGTGATACCCCCTTTTTTAATCTATCACATTAGCAAAAATTAAAGAGTGATTGTTTGTACTAGCCAGGCGTGTGGGAAAACAGGTAGTTTTAATAAATGAGACAGCTCCAAATGTCCTAATAAGGAATGACCCCTGCCATACTTTTAAGTGGAAAAGCAGTGTGTAAAATAATAAGTCTAACAATTTGTATTTTTTTTAAAGGTAGGTGGGTGGAGGTCAATTTATACATAACAGCTTTGCCTAAGAAGTTCTATTAGTACTTAAGCCAGTTTTACTTTTTTTTTTTTCTTTTCAGTTTTACTTCTTTTATATCAGTATCATTTCTTCCCTTTTTTATCTCCAACTTTGCTACTCAAGTTCCTCTCCAGACCTTCAAGGGGGAGCTGGAGATAATTTCATCTCTAATTATTCTATGCTTCATTTATTGTTTACTTTTCTTACTATAATACCTTTATTATTGACCAAGTTTCCTTGGAGTGATTCCAGTGCAGTTCAGCTTCAGGTAGACGGATCCATTTGGTCAGTTTCCAACGGTATTCTTGCCTCACTTCACCCATATGACAGTGCGAAGGCAAACAAATGTTGTCTTTATCTCTCTCCCTCTCCCAAGGATTGCTGGTGACCTTTACACACTGCTCTGGATTAAGTGATTCTCTTGCTGTTCCTGATGCATTTTTTCCTTCTAATGCAAACATTTTCCCTCTGCTTAAAACTGCTTACTGGGGGGGGGGGGGGGGGGGTACGTACACATATGTACATATATGCTTATGTACCCAAGAATCTGGCAACTTGTTCTGATGGTCTCCAAGAAGGCCAGCATGAGGACCATTGGGCAATGGGTGGTAGGGAGGGAGACTCACTTCTTACTGTGTATGCCATTTTGTTTCTTTTGAGTTTTATACCTTTAATAGTGTTGGTAATAAGATTAAATTATAAATTGACTTAGTAAGATATCAAATGGAATGTAATATATAACTCTATAATGTATATTATTAAATGATAGTATATAAATAGTAATATACTGGTTATGTCAGTTAAGATATAGGTAAATTAATTATGCAGATTTATGGCTATTAAGAGAAGTGCTACTTTCCATTTATTTTAACTTTACAGTTCATATAACTTTTCTTATATAATCCTTAAAACAGCCCTGTAACTGGTTATTATCTTCATTTTACAGACACTGTCTCTGTTTTTATGAGAAATGGCACAACATGAAAAAAACACAAATAAAGAAATGGGTTCAGAAAGGTTAGGTGACCTGAGTTCCACAGATAGTACTTGAATCCAAATCTAGGGTAGTTTTCCACTGAGCTGAAGGTAGTGTTAGTCAGCATATTCCCAAGTTTTTGCGCTTGACCTAGAGTTGGCTACCATCCTTTTCCATCACAGATCCTTTGGTGCCCTCATCCAACACAGAATGTGGCACTGAACCAGTCTGATACAAATACGGGCAGGGAGATTTGGTTTCAGACATTGATATTGCAAACCAGACACAGGAGGCTTATACTGTAACGCAGAAGTTTACTTGCGTCTTTCCATTGTTCTAGGAAGAGTTACAGGCCAACCTGGACCTGATTCAAACCTACAAACTGCATATTGCCCAAGATATCAACCAAGAAAACCTACAGCTCTTCCTGTGTTCTTATAACGGGTACAGTTGTTTCCTATTTACTTAAATGCAGACCAGGTCTAAAAACATAATGGACTTTCAGGGGAGAGGGGAAGGGGAAATGAACTGCTTCTTCTAATGTGTGATGGGATTGTTTTTGTGCTGTTTTACCTATCACAATAGAACACGAAGGGCTTTTAGACAGGAAAACATCTGTCAAGAAGAATGAATGAACTGAAGGCTGTTTTGTGCAAGTTCAAGTACCAGTTGTCTTTAGATGTTTTGAGATTAAAAGTACCTAAAGTTATGTACACACATAAAAACACACAATTTGAGGTAGCACAGAAAAGTGCATGTGGGGGGGACAAATGATAGAATCTTGGGCCTTAATTCAGTTTCTCTTTGCTGACATCTTGTAGAAGTAACATGAACAGAACCTCTTTCTTTTTAGTCAATAACTATGTTAGTTACAAGGAAAATGTTCCCTCCTTCTCCCCCCAAAAATATCCCTTCTCTTAAAAGGAATTTATTCCTTTATAAACAAGTTGGAAAATTAAATGCCCTTAGGACTTGAGGATTTCAGTAGCGTTCCTGTTGAGTTTTACAGTTGCCTCCTTTAGCATCCCACATAGTCCTTCAGGGTTGAGCTAGGAACCTTGTTCCTGCTCTACCATTCAGGATGGCTACTTGTGAACAAACCGCATAAGGGCCCCTTCCCTAATCGGGTGTGAAAGAAAGGTAGTTTTTACATTCCCTGAAATACTTTGGTTTTCATGACCAGGAAGAGTTGTCATGATTTTACCTGAAAAAGGGCATTGCTTCCTTTGTTTCTCTAGACGCAGAGACCTGGAGATTGAAAGACCCATGCTGGGCCAGAATGATAACAAATCAAAGACGTTAAAGTAAGTCCCTCGGTTTCCCCTCTAAATTGCTGGATATCTTTGCCTTTCATAGACGAATTCAGGGTTCAGTGGAGCTTATGTTCTGCTTGCTGAGTGTTGCCTCTTATTTTGGCTTTCTGCAGGTGTTCCACTTTATTGGTGGTAGGGGACAATTCACCCGCAGTTGAGGCTGTGGTAAGTATGTCCTGATGTTGTGAAGATGAATGAGATTGAAATGTAATAAAATGTATATAGCACACTGCTGATGCGCTAGGAACAGTTTGTAAATACTAGTTTTTGTTATTTCTGATTACAAATATAAGTTCTTGCTTTTTGGTATAAATGAATTCCTCCTTGATCACTAGGTTTCATCAGAAGGGATCAGTTTACTTTGTGTCAAGTAGTTCAACTAAACACTGTTTGCTTATTGTCAGATTGCTAGCAGCATCGGTGTTCTACAGCCACCATAAATCTGGGACGGAATCAGCAGGCTGGAAGGCTGCTGGAGCCTGTGTGCTTTTCTCTACCTCCTTCTTAAGCACATAGCACAATGTTAAAAATAATACATGCTCATTGTAGAAAATATGAAAAAAAATGAAAAATAGAAGAACTTGAGGAAGAATCATGATCCAGTTACCTAAAGGCAAACTTTTATTTTATATAAGTTTTTTACAAGGTTTTGGGACTTGATTACTTAATACTATTGATAGCATTTTCTCATAGTATAAAGTCAGTATATCTGTATAATTCAGTCTTATAAATGTACCCTTGTTTATTTAACCTCATTCTCCTGTTGATTATTTCTGATTTTGTCCCATTAATATGTTGCTGTTGAACATCTTTATAAAATCTGCCTGAATTTTTTATTATTTTCCTGGGGATGTATATCCAGAAGTGTTTCATAAACCTTTGTAAGATTTTTGATATATTTTTCCAGATTCCTTTCCAAAAAGGACTCATAAGTGTGTTGCCACCAGCAATGTTTGAGAATGCCTGTCCAGCACTAGATTTTTAAATTCTATTAGTTAATTGGTAGGTTATTTAATTTGCACTTCTGTGGTTACAAATGAAGTGACAGTTTTCCATATCTATTAGCATTTGCTTGTGTATCCCATAGCATATATAACTTAAAGTACCTGTGTGAAGTTACCCGGTTTTCTTTGGCAGCTTTCACTTTTGCCCTTTTTAGAGCAAAATGTTAGGGAGTAAGGCTTTTTAGAAAGGGAACCTAATAACTAATCAGGAGTGCATACATAGGCAGAAAGGTGGGGCTGGGAGAGGGAGTGTTTATAGGGTGAGATACAGTTGATGATAGATTATATTCACATCTCCCTGTATTGCCCTGTAAAACAGTCTATCTCTCATATAAAATACATGGTATGGCTTGAGCACATAGGCAGCTGACCCTCACATAAAAAAAAAAAAAAAAAATTTCCCCCAAAAGGTAAACCTATGTAATAAAAGGCTAATATACAAATTGTCCCTTTTTTTTTAATATATTTTATTGATTTTTTACAGAGAGGAAGGGAGAGAGATAGAGTTAGAAACATCAATGAGCGAGAAACATCAATCAGCTGCCTCCTGCACATCCCCCACTGGGGATGTGCCCGCAACCAAGGTACATGCCCTTGACCGGAATCGAACCTGGGACCCTTCAGTCCGCAGGCCGATGCTCTATCCACTGAGCCAAACCGGTTTTGGCCAAATTGTCCCTTTGACTGGGAGTTTGACCAGGGGGGCGGGGCCGGCTGGCCAACTGCCTCTTCCCTCCCCCCCCCCACCCTGGCAGGCCCCGCCCCAAATCAACCTGCCACACACACACACACACACACACACACACACACCATGGTGGGGGGTGGGCAGACTGGACCCCACCCATGCACAAATTTGTGCACGGGGCCTCTAGTAAAATTATAGTGATGATCCCAGTTCACCAAGAAGGATTTCTATAAAGGTCAGTTTTTTCTGTACGAAAAGGTAGAGATAGGTTCTGTGAAAACATTTATCAAGAACATTTTTCACGCTGGCTAGTGTGGCTTGATTGGACCATTGTCCTGTACACTGGAAGGGCATGGGTTTGATTCGTGGTTAGGGCACATACCTAGGCTTTGGGTTTTATCCCTGGTTGGGGCGAGTACTAGAGGCAACCAATCGATGTTTCTCTCTCCCTCCCCCCTTCCTCTCTCTAAAATCAATAAATACATCCTCAGGTGAGGATTTAGAAACACATTTTTTTCATAAATGTGTACTTAAAACAAAAATAGTGTTGATTTTAGAAAATATCCTAGCCCTAACTGGTTTGGCTCAGTGGATAGAGCATCAGCCTGCAGACTGAAGGGCCCCACGTTCGATTCTGGTCAAGGGCATGTACCTTGGTTGCGGGCACATCCCCAGTAGGGGGTGTGCAGGAGGCAACTGATCTATGTTTCTCCCTCATTGATGTTTCTACCTCTCTATCCCTCTCCCTTCCTTTCTGTAAAAAAATCAATAAAATATATTTTTTAAAAGAAAATACCCTTAATTAGAATTCCCTAATAATGCTGAGTTATTTGTCTTTTTTATGTTTATTTTTTAATATATTTTTTATTTCAAAGAGGAAGGGAGAGGAAGAGATAGACACATCAGTGATGAGAGAGAATCATTGATTGGCTGCCTCTTGCATGCCCCCTACTGAACCCGCAACCCAGGCATATGCCCTGTCCAGGAATTGAACCAGTGACCTGCTGCAGGGGACGATGCTCAACCAACTGAGCCTCACCAGCCAGGGCTCATACCTTTTTTTGTTTTTAATCCTCACTTGAGGATATTTTTTCAATTGATTTTTTTTGAGAGAGAGAGAGTAAAAGGGAGGGAGGAGAGGGAATGGGAGAGAGAAAGAGAGAAACATTGATGTGAGAGAGACACATCAATAGATACATTGATTGTTTGCCTCCTACATGTGCCCCGACTGGGGCTGGGAATTGAACCTGCAACCCAAGTATGAGCCCTTGACCGGAAATCAAACCCTCCACTCTGGTGTAGTGGGCCAACGCTCTAACCACTGTTGAGAGCCCGGTGGGTGGGGCTCACACCTTTCATGTTTGTGGAGAAGAACATGGCTAGCCCTATATGTGCCACAAAGCAGATGCTGTTCTAGACAGATTCAGATCTAGCTCCCCAGGCAGAGCACTTTAATCCCACAAGCTGGTAGAGAATAGAGGCCTGTCTATGCATGGAAGAGCAAGAAGAAACTCAAACAAGTTCTGGTCACTGTTGGTAGCTATTGTTTTTAGCATATGTGCTGCCAAAGTAAGCACTGTTACTCGCTATTCTTCCTCACATTCATTCAGCATCATTTTTTGAGCTTTTCTTATTTGCCTGGTGTTATAGAGAATACAAAAAAGAGTAAGATGGAGACTCTGCATTTGTGGAGTAAACGTGTCAAAAAATAACCATTGTGCTTAGCCTACCAGATATGGAGACTTCTTACAAAGTTATAGAAATTACAAATTGTTGAACCAGAGGAAAGCATGATTTATTATAGTAAACTGAACTTGGGAGTTTATTCTTCTAGAAAATATTTATTGCCTATCTGCTGTATTCTAAGCACTGTGCCTGGCAGTTTTTTAATTCTATCTTTTAGGCCCTGGCCAGTGTGCTCAGTTGGTTGGAGCATTGTCCCATACACCAAAAGGTGACAGGTTCGATTCCTGGTCAGGGCACATACCCAGGTTGCAGGTTTGATCCCTGGTGTGCAGGAGGCAATGTATCAATGTTTCTTTCTCCCACTCCCTTCCTCTCTCTAAAATTAATGAAGTTCTTTAAAAAAAAAAATTCATCCTGGCTGATGTGGGTCAGTTGGTTGAGTTTCGTCCCATGCACCAAGAGGTCACCGGTTCCATTCCTAGTCAGGGCATATGCCCGGGTTTCAGGCTCAGTCCCCCATGGGGGAGCATGCAGGAGACAGCCAATTAATGTTTCTTACTCATTGATGTTTCTCTCTCCCTCTACCTTCCTCTCTCTCAAAAATGAATAAAAACATTTTTAAAATAAGTAATTCTACCCCTTAGGGTTAATGCATATTCTGTAGTAAACTAGTATGTTTGTTTATCACTGCCTGTATTGTTATTTATATAGAATAAAAACTTTGATTTGATGATCCTAGCTTTTCAGTCATCCCCTGATTTTATAAGTGTTTTGTATGTACCTGCCTAGAGCAAAAGTTCAGCTGGATTACTGGTTCTTTCCTTGGTCATTTCAAAACCTACTTGTTTCTCTGCCTCTGCAGTCCGTCATACAGGCCACTGCTGGTTACTTTCTTTAAACAGCTCACACCCTGTCACCTCAGAAACCTGCCATGGCTTTTTGCCTTCCGTGATAATCGTCAGTCTGCTTCTCCAGTCTCAACCCACTTGCGTCCTCCTCATCAGACTCTTGCCCCTGAAGCACTACACGTGCTCTGTACATGCACTTCACATCCCCTGCCTTTGTTTATGCTTCCCCCCTGACTCTGGAAACCTTCAAACACCCACTACTTCTACTGTATCTCCAGAAAGTCCAGTCATTCTTCTGTACTCACTCAGCTCGCTTGTGAAATTTTAAAGTGATGTCATTCTGTCTTATATTATGTTTCACCACACTAGATTCCAAACTCTTAGTGTACAGTGCTTTGTATGTCTGTGCTTGGCAAATCTGTAAAAGGTGAGGGATCCAGTTTATCAGATTGGCCAGAAAAACATTGCTAAATCTAGAGATTATCTCCCCAAAACATTTTTTTGAGGTCCCTGCCTTTGTGGATACAGGAGTACAAGATACCAAATATGTAAATACACAAGGTTATAATTGTTCATTATGATGACTGTTGTGCGAGAAAAACCATAGAGGGTTCAACTTTAGATGAGACAGCCAAAAAGACCTTGAGGCACAATAGAGTCTGGGTGCAAGGAATGGCAAACCCACTACCTCCAGGGCATAGGACAAAGGTAGGAAATGGACAGGGGAGGTGCACGGGGCTCAGCCAGGTCAGTTGTCTGGGAAGCCACCAGGACCACAGCAGGTGATCACGGCCACAGGTCCAGTTCACTTTTTAAAGAAGTTGGTAATTCGCCCCATGTTATGTATGGTAGTAAAAGGAATTAAATTCAACATGTGATTCTTTAAAGAGTCTACTTGTAACTTATTCAGTAGTGAAATTAGCCAGATTTTTAGATCTATTCAGAAATGTCAGGTATAAAGAGCATCATATAAATATATCTCCTATTTATTTATTTAGGCTGATTCAGCAACCTCCAAACTGAGCTGTTGATCCTGGAAGATCATTCTCATGCCAAGCTATTTCTTCTATTTCTAGTAGTTCCTAAATTTTTCTCCTTTTTTTTTAGGTTGAATGCAATTCTCGCCTGAATCCTATAAATACAACTTTGCTAAAGGTAATACATCTTCTTTCCTTATTGTCAACCATATCAGAGTATTTTATACAGGGTTCAGATTAATGTATTTCTGGAATAGTTGCCCAGAAAGAAGGAAAGCTTCTTTCTCTCGCTCTCTGAGATTCTCTCATTCTTTTTTTTTTTTTTTTTAAGAAAAGATTTCCTTAATATATTCTCGTAGAAAATTGGAAAATAGAGAAAAGTAGAAAGAATAATGTAAGTAAAAATTATCCATAATCCTACACCCAAAGGCAACCTATGGTAAAAATATTGATGTCTTTTTCCTATACATTTTTAGATCATCAAGACTATAGGATATTTATAGCACTGTTGTTGTTTTTTTATTATTTTTATTGATTTCAGAGAAGAAGGTAGAGGGAGAGAGAAATAGAAACATCAATGATGAGAATCATTGATTGGCTGCCTCCTGCACACCCCCTACTGGGGATCGAGCTGCAACACAGGCATGTGCCCTTGGCCAGAATCAAACCCAGGACCCTTCAGTCTACAGGCCAACGGTCTATCCACTGAGCCAAACCAGCTAGGGCTAGCCCTGTTTTCCTCAACTTTTTTGACATGAGCATCTTCCCATGTCATTATATACTTCACTAGAGGCCCGGTGCACAAAATTCATGCATGGGGGGGGTGTCCCCTCAGCCCAGCCTGCACCCTCTCCAATTCGGGACCCCTCGGGAGATGTCCGACTGCCTCAGGATCGGGCCTAAACCGACAGTCGGACATCCTTCTTTTACAATCCAGGACCACTGGCTCCTAACTGCTCACCTGCCTATCTGCCTGATCGCCCCTAACTGCCCCCCTGCTGGCCTGGTCACCCCCAACAGCCCCCCCTGCCAGCCTAGTCGCCCCCAACTGCCCCCTCCCTGCCAGCCTGGTTGCCCCTTACTGCCCTCCCTGCCGGCCTGGTCACCTTCAACTGACCTCCCCGCCAGCCTGGTCGCCCCTCACTGCCCCCCCTGCCAGCTTGGTCACCCCCAGCTGCCCCCTCTGCGGGCCTGGTTGCCCCATGCAGCCAGCTGTTCGGTTGTTTGTTTGTCCCTCACTAACCCCCCTGGTCGCCCCACACAGCCTGCTGCTCATTCGTTTGGTCGCCCCTCACTAACCCCCCTGCCGGCCTGGTCGCCCTATCCAGCCTGCTGCTCAGTCATTTGGTTGCCCCTCACTGTCCCGCCCCTCACCAGCCTAGTCACCCCAACTGCCCCCCTGCCGGCCTGGTCGCCCCACACAGACTGCTGCTCAGTCATTTGTTTGTCCCTCACTAACCCCCCTGCTGGTCTGGTTGCCCCACACAGCCTGCTGTTCGGTCATTTGGTCGCCCCTCACTAACCCCCCTGCTGGCCTGGTCGCCCCACGCAGCCTGGTCGGTCGTCTGTTCAGTTGTGCTGGTTGCTTAGGCTTTTATTATTATAGATAAGCATTATTTAATTTTGTGAGAATTAAGATAATGGATAGAAATTCTTTATATGCTAAATCCTATTGTATTAGAAAGGAAGCTCCCAATAACCTCTCTTTTAGGCAAATAGAGAACAGCTCATGTACTAAATGTTTAGGGTTAGTATCAAGTTTCTCCCCTTTTGATTGAACTCCAGGCAAAAGCATTACTCTTGCTTTTTCTAGCACCTCTAGTGTATTGTTTAGGGACTGACGCTTTGGTTCGAATTTGGAGTACTGTAGAAATGAGTGCTGATTTTATGTTGCTTACTGCTGCCTTCTCAGCCTGAAACACCTGCTTTCTTCCCTTTCTCTTTGAAGTGTGATTGAAAAGGAAGTGCTGTCACCAGAAGCAGCCCATAGTTCCTGGAAATATAGCATGAGGTTAATACTCAGAGGGGACAAAACTAAGTGTTCTGGGGCCCAGGTGATTAATGAACTAGTCTGAAATATGAATGTTTTTAAAGTATGTGGTTTCAAATTAGTTTCTCACTGCAGGTTTGAATCCATACTCCAGAAACAGAAAAGTGAACTCTGCAGTAGCCATAGATGTGGGCCAAAGTGCCCATCTACAACCCCATGAGTGAACTGACTCTCCAACTACTTGATAGATGTCAAGCTTCAAATAGTTTCTCCCAATGTTCTTTCTCTGCATATGGCAACTGATTTATGGTTCTAATCAGATTTTGACTCCTAAACATCATAAAAATATAACCTGTACCAGTTAGATCTGTTTTATACTTAAATCATGTTAGATGTTTGTTCCTGCTCTTATACTTTAAATTTTCAGAGGACTATTTCTTATTAACCCCAAATTTCTTTACCGTCTGTAGTATCCCATGTGCTAAATAATAGTCCCTCCCTTAAGGAAAGTTCTTGTGCTAGTGAATAGAAACCATGGGGTTCACATCTTTTTTTTAAATGCCAGTCAGCCTGAATAGGATACTGTCTGAGTACCAAATACATAACAGGGGAAGGAGGAGGGTGGCTCTTATTTGGCCATCATGCCCTAGAAACATCATTCTCTGCAGACTGACAGAATCTGCATCACCTGGGAGTTTGTTGCAAAATGCAAATTCTTTGAACCTACCCAACCCCAGAATCTCTAGAGCAGGAACCCAAGATTCTGAGTTTTAACGAGTCCTCCAGGTAATTCCAATGCATGCTAACAGAACCCTAGAAATCCTTGCACAAGTGAGAATAATCAGATGTAAAGATTTATGAAGTGCCCTGACCTGTGTGGCTCAGTTGGTTGGTTGTCATCCTGTACTTCAAAAGGTCGCCAGTTCAATTCCCAATCAGGGCACATACCCAGCTTGCAGTTTTGATCCCCAGTCGGGGTGCATGCAGGAAGCAACTGATCAATGTTTCGCTCTCCCTCTTCCTTTCTCTCTCTTAAAAAAAAAAAAAAAATCAGCTAAAACATTTTAAAAAAGAAAAAAAGATTAATGAAGTGAGAGAGAGCCTCACCAAATCTAGTTATGGCCGGAAAGTGGCTGACCAAGCGAGTTGGCCGAATCCACGTCAACACCTGATTTTTAATTTATTTTTTTTAATCCTCACTCAAGGGTATTTTTCCATTGATTTTTAGAGAGAGTGGAAGAGAGAGGGAAAGACAGCAACATCGATGTGAGAGAAACACATCAATTGGTTGCCTCTTGCTCGTGCCCTGACCAGGGCCAGGGCCGGGGAGGAGCCTGCAACCTAGGGACCCTTTGGTCTGCAGGCCAGCACTCTATCCACTGAGCCAAACCGGCTGGGGCCAGCTCCTGATTTGAGAATCCCCTTAGGCATGGAATAAATATAATATAGAGCTGAGAGGGAACTTGGAACACACGGAACCCTGAGAAGTTAGGGTCACACTGAGGACTCTGAGAGTAACATTCCTTCAGGTGGAGGCGGGACCATGGTTAACTCACCACCACCCCGAACAGAAAAGTCCCACTGTGGGCCTGAACGCTCTGTGCCTTACTGACTAAGTAACAGCATTTTCAGATTTATGTACCAGGTCATTGCTAGAATGTAAGCCTTTGTGTAAGAGTGCATTGAGGAGATGTATACTTGGACACAGTTCAACGTTAAGTTGAGGAACCTAAAATTCAATCCTATCCTTTTTTGAAAGGACTAGTGGATATTCAGAGCATTTCCCTTAAGTGTAAGTTCCAGCTGACTTACATATTTTTCCTCTTTTAGATGGCAGACTGTGGTGGACTGCCCCAAGTAGTTCAGGTAAGGAGATTTTTTTTTTTTTAAGCATTTATTTGACTCTGCCTCGTTGCCTGTACAAACATTAATGCCTTCTTATTTTGTCATCCTAGCCCGGGAAGCTCACTGAGGCCTTCAAGTACTTTTTGCAGGGAATGGGATACAGTGAGTAGTATACAATTTTCTATCTAGCAAAAATTTATTGGTGTTGGGGTCATTTTGACATCTTGTGGGAGCCCACAATTCTCTGTGCTAGCCAGCCTGAAATCAAGTAGAAACCAAAACAGTTCTGCAGTGTGTGTGTGTGTGTGTGTGTGTGTGTGTGTGTGTGTGTGTGATAAGCTAACACATTTACTAAGCAATTAGAGATTATATAGTTATATACCAGGCACTCTGTATTTATAACCTTAAGAGGTAAGTTCTGCTATTTGTCCTATCTTACAGAAGAAATTAAGGCTCAAAGAAGCTAAGCACATTTCCCAGAGTGGAACAGTTCAGCCACAGAGCCATGTTCAAACCCTGGCGGTCTGATTGCAGAGCCCCCATGTTGAACCACTGAAGCTTAGGCTGGCCTAGCTGTAAATCTGAAATTATGATTTGCATTTAAACTCAGCTGGTTAATGACTCCTGGCCTAGAGCAGCGTCACCAACCTTTCGGACCTCACAGACCACCAGTGGTCCGTGGACCACCGTTTGGCGACTGCTGGCCTAGAGAAACAAAAGGGCAACTAGAGGAGAAAAGAGTAGTGCCCTCAGGTCAATCTGCTCCACAGCAGGAGGTGAACTTAGAGTATTTCAGAGTGAGTCAAAGGATGCGTCCATAGCACGTGCCGCTGTCCTGATCTCGAATTGTGAGACCCCTGAGCTTTCTCGTTTGTCACAGACTATCCACACTTGCTCCTTTCTTGGAGTTTTAAGAAAAACTCTTCCGCCCAGGTACAGAGCTGTTCACCTAGGAGGGTGGTTTTCTCCTGCTTTTGGTATTAGTGCAGATAATGGCCATTGGGCAGCAGCTGGGCCTCTGGGTCTAGCCCAATACCTGGCAGCAGAGCATGTATGTGTTGTCTGGAGTGGCTATGTGATCCCCGTCTGTGATCTGCTACCAACCAAGCCCACACCTGTCCCTCTGGGCCCCTTTCCCAGCCAGTTCTCTCATCCTTCTCCGAGAAAACAGTCGATCTTCCAGCCCATTTCTTTCTCTTTTTTTTTCCTTTTAATATATTTTTATTGATTTCAGAGAGGAAGGGAGGAGAGAGAGATAGAAACATCAATGATGAGAGAGGATAATTAATCGGCTACCTCTTGCACGCCCCCTACTGGGGATTGAGCCCACAACCCAGGCATGTGCCCTGACTGGGAATCGAACCATGACCCCTGGTTCATAGGTTGATGCTCAACCACGGAGCCACACCAGCCGGGCCTTCCAGCCCATTTCTAAACCAAAGCAGGGATGGCTGTTTATGGTGGAGGGGAAGACTATTACCTTTGACTGGTTGAGAGAAGTAACATCTGAGATTCCATAGAGCATCCGTCAGCCTCACCTGCCTGAGATAAAACTTCAACCCTGGCACTCTGGTTGATGTAGCTCAGTTGATTGCATGTCATCCTATGCACCAGAAGGTTGTCTTCTCTTCGGGGTCAGGACACATGCCTGGGTTGCAGGCTTGATCCCCAGTAGGGAAGGTACTGGAGCAGCCAATTGATGTTTCTCCTTCACATCAATGTTTCTCTCCCTCTCTCTATTCTCTTTAAAGTCGTTTTTTAAAAAACATTTAAAAAGCAAAAGACAAAAACTTAATCCTTGGCTTAAGAGTATTCTGTCAGTGTCTGCTAGGGAGCTGAGGTTGCCACTTGGCACTCACGGGTCACTAACCTGCCTTTTCCTGTGTCCACCTGCTTCCAGTCCCGTATGTGCAGCTCAGTCACCTGAGCACCGAGTCAGGTACCTTCCTCTGTGCTGGCCCTGCTCCCGCCTCCCAGCCATGCTCTCCTGGCTGCATTGGCTGTCTGCAGCATGTCCGCAGTTTTCCTGTGCAGTGAGAGCCTGATAGAACGTGGTTCATTGTGCCCCAAGAGTGTTAGCTTGCAGGTCTAGCCCTGGGCCCCCAGGAAGGAAGAAAGGAGTGGGTTATACTAGTAATAGTGCTTCCTCTCGTCGTCCTAAGTTAAGTTACAGGAGCACTGAAACCTTATAGGCAGGGCCCTTTTCCCTCATTACCTACTGAACCTTGTATTAACTCCCAGACACAGGAATCAAAGGGCCACCTTGATTCTAAATAGGACCATCAGAACCTGTGCCTAGAAATTTCTGCAGGTGATGGCATCTTTTGACCCCAGAATTGAAGTAACAGCCGGAGGGAATGGCTGGTGCTTCAGGAAGATAGGCAGAGAGGTTATGCCGGGTAAGGCCCTGTTCCAGCCAAGTGGAGGACCTTAGGCTCCAAGCAGTGGCAGAACAGGAGTCTGAGTTAAACACCCACCCTCCGAGCCCTTCCCGCTCAGGCAGCCACCAGCTTCAGGCCCTCCAGCCCTCTCTAACCCACACCTTCCTACATGTCTCCTCCCCAGGGAGCAAGGTAGCCTGTGGACATGGATGGTAGTCTTGTTGTATCGGGCTTGCACTGTGTTTGTGAAACACCTTCATACTTGTGTGGTTTGTCTTTCTTTTTGGTTTATTCTTGCATGCACTACAGGTTTTGGTTACCTGTGTGGGTTCCCAAAGCTTCCTCCCTAATTATTCATTATGAATGGCGTGGGCATAGCTAAGAGGCATACTCTGGACTTAGGTTTCTCCTTGTTCTGCTGTGGACAAGAATCAACTAAGATTCCAGATCTAGAGGATTAAAGCAGCCTTGCATATAGCTACTCACCTAGAGCAAATAATGCAAAGTGAAGATGGCTTTATCTTGTCCTGGGTGTCACCTTAAATGGATTGGGAAAGCTAAACATAAAGCCTTTGGTGAAACTTCTGGATTAACTGAGTTTAACCGGGGCTCCATCTTCTAGTCCTCTTGGTTCTTTTTTACAGTACCATCTGCCAGCATGACCCGGCTCGTCCGATCACGAACCCACTCAACCTCAAGTAGTATCGGCTCTGGAGAAAGTGCCTTCAGCCGATCTGTTACCAGCAATCAGTCAGATGGAACTCAAGAATCCTCTGAGTCCCCTGATGTTCTGGACAGACACCAGACCATGGAGGTGTCCTGCTAAGCAGATGCTCCTCCCCTGGACCATGCAAGTCCATCCTCCTCCAACGACCACTCCACAATATAACATTTCATCCAGCAAACCAGCATCTATCTTTAACTCCTGCATGACCACTGACTCTTTCTCTCTGGTATCCTGGATTTATCATTCTCTGCCTGCCCACGCCCCTTTTTGTATGTACCAGGAACCACTTCCATGCCATTACTGTAACATTCCAACATCCTCAACTGATCAAATCTCCATATCTTCTCTTACCAGCTTTTCTCCATGCTTTCCCAACTACATATCTGATAAGATTCTTTAATCCTGACGTATGTGTGTGAGCACGCGTGTCTGTGTTTGTGTGTGCGTAGATCTGTGGTTTTAGACATGCTTTCTTGTAGAGCTTCTGCAAAACAAAAAAACAAAAAAGGGACTTTTTTTGCATTTTCAATGGTGTTTTTAGGGGAAATACACAGAACAGCTTTCTAGATTGGGTAGGTTACTACATTCTCTTTTGGTTCCAAATTGGTCAACAAGATTTGCAAGGTGACTTCTGAAGAGAGCAGCTCTGAGGAATGTGGAAGATCATAATTACTGTTTGAACTCTTGACAGATTGTGACCAATAGAAGGGAGCCTATTACATAGAGAAGCAGGCAGGGTGCCCAGCCACCTGCTCCTGTCCAAGTGAATTTTCATACACTATTCCATAAATAAAAGGGAGGGATATGTACTGTTAGAAGCCCATGAATAATGAGGTTCTGGTACAACATGGAGTAGTTTCCAAGGAGTGGGTGTGGCTTAATTATTGGACTCTATTAGAACAGGAAGGTTGAAAACTAAATGCCAGGCATGCACTCTGCTGGAGCAAAACTGTCTGATAGGACTACCAGACATCTGCAAGAAATGCCTCCAGGTCTGTGATGGAGAGATGGAGAAACACTGTCCATCCTCCAAAAAGGGAGAGGTATGGCCTGAAAATTATGTCGGTGGTGAGAAAATGGCAGTGGGAAGAGGAACTGGCATTAACATAATATCCTATTTAATAAGTATAGTCTTTTTTTCAGCACACTTAATGGAAGCTAAGTGAAGTTGAGATAGAACTCATTTCTCAGGAAGATTCTTAATTCTGCAAACTCTCTTTTGTAGGAGGGAAGGGGTCAGTCTGTAAGGCAGCCTGTCCAGGTAAAACTGTTCAGCCTACTACGATGTGAGTATCGCTGGGTGGAGGGTGAAACCAGCTGCCACACAGCCAGGGCCCAGCTACTGAGAGCATCGAGATGTAAACACAGGGCGGCACAATTCCAAATCTTAGGAAGGGGCTTTTTCGTCGTAGTATTCGCTTTCTGCCAAGATAGGGAATGCGTCACTCTGCCAGAGTACGACTTTTTACAGATTATTAAATAAAGCTGTATATGTCTCATTGTTACCCAACTGCTGGTCTTATTTCTCTCAAGCCACTCACTGGGGCTCAGGGAGGGACCAAGGTACTGTATATGGGCTCTGCGCTGGGCATTTCCACATGCTTGATCATTATCCCACCCAGCGAAGAAATGAAGTCTTGGCATAAATAATTTGCCTACAGTCGTACCAGAAGCCCAAGTCTGTCTCACACATCCTCTATCCAAACCAAAAATCGTGAGAAGTCTAACCATGGTTTGTGATGGAGGAGAAGCTGAGGTCTTGGAAAGGTGTTCCGTACCTCAGCTCTGCCGTCTGTGTGGGGTTGCTGAGTCCCGCCCCTCAGCAATAATCTACAACCACTTGTTGGTTTTGCAAACAGTCCAGGCTGTATTTCTCCGGAAATGGCTCTCTTTGTACCCACCAAGAATAATTTCAGGAGGCCACCATCTCAGGTTAATTTTGAATGATCCAGGAGCCATAGTACAGCAAGGTTGCTGTGTCTGTGGGAGAAACTGGTAAAATGACTTGGACCCTGCTCAGTCTGGTAGAGGAGATGACACAAATGTACGCAGACAGATACAGGTCACCAAGCTGAGTTCCCGACATTGCAGGCCAACACCGAGCTCCAGAGCTGGCTGAGGTCTGGTGAACAGCTCCTCTTAAAATCCACACTGCTACAGCCGTTTTGGCCCCACTTGGCAGGGATGGGTGCCTGCTTTCCCACCTTAGCCTTGTGCCTGGAGTCAGGCCTCAACCGAATGCACCTTACTGGCCCTAACTGCACTCTTTCCTCTTCTCGTTTTCATTTTCTTTCTTCCTGTTCAGTCCAAAAAAATCTTGGGTGCCTGCTTTGTGAGAGGTAAGGAAAGTGGCCAGGTGTACTGTATGTGATGATTGGATAAAGCTCTCTTCCAGCCCGGCTGGCATGGCTCAGTGGTTGAGCATTGACTTATGAACCAGGAGGTCATAGTTCGATTCCGGTCAGGGTGCATGTCCCGGTTGTGGGCTTGATCCCCAGTGCGGGGGTGTGCAGGAAGCAGCTATCTCTCTCCTTCTCCCTTCCTCTCTGAAATAAATAAAAATACATATTTTTTTCAAAAGCTCTCTCAAATCATTTTATCCATTTCACATGGCAAAGTGTATTGTTTTACAGAGAAGAGCTGAGGAGAGTTAAGTGATTTGGCCAAGGTCACCTCACTAGAAAAAGTTCCTAGTTCTTCCAAAATCAATGTATTTTCATGCTTTTTTCAGCCTTTTATTGAGCACCTACTACCGGCTGGGCCCTTAGCGCCTTCCTATATGTTTCCTTCTATTGGCCCAGTGAGATACACGCTAGTTCCATTTTATGGATGAGAAATGGTCACAAAGCTACTAAGCGTCGGATCTAGGCTCTAGTGGAGTGCACCTCCACTCTGGCTCCTTCAGCTCTCCATGCCAAGTGCTCACGGAGTTCATGCCAAACCAACCTTGCCTAGCAGAAATGGAGAACCTGAGCTGGAGTCCGCTGTATCAGAGCAGTGGGTCATTTGGTGTTTAAAAAAAATCTCCGCAGTACACTAAGCCCCCTAATGGAAAGGCTGCAAGTGGGTTTGGTTATTGAGATTTTAAGCTGGGAATTTAAGTTTCTATGACTGAAGGTAACAATAATCAAAGGCCATTATATCAGAGATTCTTTATCCCGGCTGAGTGATTCCCAAGCGAGGGGTGTGCCTCAGAGTTACCTGGAAGGCTTGTGGAAGATTGTTGGCCCCACCACGGAGTTTCTCACTCAGTAGATCGGAGATAGGGCCCAAGAATGTGCATGCCTAACAATTCCTGGATGATGCTGAGGCTGCTAGTCTGGGGACCACACCTGGAGAAGCGCTACCCAAAGGTCTTGCTACTCAAAGTGTCCCCAGACCAGCAACATGGGTGTCACCTGGGAGTAGTTAGCAATACAGAATCTGAACCTCACCCACCCCAGACACACTTACCCGAATCTGCTGTTGAACAAGATCCCTGGGTGATTCCTGTACACATGGAAGGTTGGGGCACATCACTCCAAGGCAGTGCTTCCTTCCCGGACTTGCCAGTCACAGGGATCGCTTAACCTGTTTAAAATTCAGAGTCCTAGGCTGCTGCTCTGGTGACTCGCATTCAGATGTGGGAGGATCCCAGGATTCTGATACTAACAGAATCAGGTGAATATTATAATTGGGTAAACCTGGAGACTCCTGCTCATTTGCCTCAGTTTTGTGTTCCTTGGGCAAGACCAAGCTGTGAAGACAGAAAAAAACCTCTCCCTCCAGGATCATGACAAGGCAGCCGCTTCTGCCCAGGAAACAGGAACTTGGGGAAGGTGGCTCCTTGATGGTCTGTGATGCCGTCAGAGGAAATGGGTGGTTGTGAGAACCACAGAGGCTGCAGATGTGAGCCAGGAGCCCCGAGGACTCGGTCACAGGCTCAGAGAGCTCTGGGCCTCCTCTGGCCCACCTGTGCTTGGGAGGCTCACCCAGTCCAGGCTCCTGTCCCATCCCAGGTAACCAACCACAGGCAGAAACCAAGCTACCAAAAGCCCTATCGAGGGCCTCTCCCTGAAGATTCTCCCAGGCCAAGAGGGTCCTGGGTGTCCTAGGACTAAGGATGTTGACAGGCTTCCAGAAGGACCCCCCAAAGCCCTAACCTCTCCGGCCAAAGCATGTGTCTCAGCTGAGCCCCCATCCCAAGCCCCTGGTGACAGGAAAACAGTAAGTACGCTTGTTTTGTTTTCCGATGGCCTTGGGCCTGTGGGGAAGGATGGGCCGCTCAGAGACTGGGAGTGGGCTTTATAGTTGGGGGAAAGCTCGAGAAGGTTTCTACTTAGGGTAAGGGGTGGTTTCTAAGGGTTCTGAAGGAACCGAGGCCCCCTCCTACACCTTTGTCCTCTGGAGGACTACATTGTGCCCTCCCGCTTGTCTGCATGCCTCGTCTGGTCCCATCTCAGTTACCAACTTGCTGTGTGACTTTGGGGCCCTCTCTGGGCCCCAGCTTTCCAACTTCAGTGAACGAGAGAAGTCGGGGTTATAATCTCTGAAGACACTTTCAACCCTAGTATCGTCAGTTCCTCTCAAAAGGGTGATATTTCTCAGCTGAAAGAGGGAGCCCAATCCAAATTCACCACTCCTACTCCACCACTGAGAAACTATCCTCGGAAGCACAAACACACCAAGGCAGGAATGGCAGGCCTCGCTCTGCACTGACCAGCTGTGTGACAGTGAGCATGGGGTCGGGCTCTGTGGGTCCTGGTTCTTGTATCTGAGTGGGATTCAAATGCAGACTCTTGAAGGATCAAGTGAAATGATATAAAAACAATTGTGGGCATTGTGCTGATCCCAGCTGCTTTTTACTGCCTCCTTCCACCCACTGGCCCAGGTCCCCTAACAGAGTAAGTTATTCAAATGCTTATATTGTTAATTATTAGGTCCTCTGTTTTAAAAGTTTTGGCCAACCCCTCTCCTCCTAGGCCTGCCCACCCCGTGGTCTTCATTTTGCGCCCCCACCCAGGAGGCTGCCTGGCCCCACCAGGTGAAGGGAGCTAGCAGAGGGTGCTGGGGGCTTCAGTCTGAGTGCACTTCTACTTCCTCCAGCCCATCCCCCAGCTCCACCTGCTGCGGGAAGAAGTTTCTGGGTTTACTGCAGTTGGTGATTGTGGTGACTTTTCTTGCTGAAGGAGGGGAAAGGAAACTAACCTTGACTGAGCACCCATTCTGTGCCCGGCTCCTCGACTCCCCCATAGCCCTGTGGACTCGGCATTATCCCTAATTCACAGATGAGACGGAAAGGTTGCATGCCCTTTCTGAGGTCACACAGCTCCAGCCTGGGTGGCCTGAATTAATCACTCGTGCCACCTAGGAAAGATCTCCCCTGGGATTTTCTGCACCTCATACTCAGGGGAGCGGCAGGAATGTTGAAAACCTGACCTGAAGGGGTGCCTTAGCAGCGAGGGAGTCAGAGACCTGAGGAGGCAGCAGCACCATCTAGGCTGCCAAGGCTCCAGAATCCCCGAGTCAGCAGGAGCCACTTCCTAATGAGGCCCGCTTTGTCTTAAAGAGCGCCTGTCCCATGAGTCCTCAAACCCCAGTGGGAGGCAGCAGAACCAGGCACTGTTACCCCTGTTGATGACACAAGATGGCAGAACTGAGGGCACTTCCCTTGCACATGTAGTTGCAAGGATTTTTACTCCAGACAGGACTGGCCTGTGAGGCCATAGAAGTCAATCCACGATAGTGACGGACACCTGTCCTCACCCGGGCTTGGTGTTAAGATTCAAGGGTAAGGACTGAGCCTGCTATATCACAAACTAGTGTAATTATGCATCTCTCTACTGAAAGGAATGAAACTACCTCCCTGAAACACTTTAAAACAGTGTTTAGAAAAATCAGCATTACCCTGGAAACCTGGGAATTTAAATTATTTTAAGAATAAGGCAGCTGAGCCGAAACCGGTTTGGCTCAGTGGATAGAGCGTCGGTCTGCGGACTGAAAGGTCCCAGGGTTCGATTCCGGTCAAGGGCATGTAAAAAATCAATAAAATATATTTAAAAAAAAAAAAAAGAATAAGGCAGCTGACCAGCCCTGGTCAGCTAGCTCATTTGGTTAGAGCCTCATCCCAATAAGCCAAGGTTGCAGGTTCCATCCCCTGTCAGGGAACATACAAGCATTAACCAATGAATGCATAAATGGGTGGAACAAGTCTCTCCTCTCTCTCTCCTTCCTCCCTCTCCCTCCCTCTCTCTCCCTCTCCCTCTCCCTCTCTCTCGTCAGTTTTTTTCCTAAGACACTTGTCTGAAGAACTAATAATTACATTCGTCCATTTAGTTCATATGTATTGACCACCTTCTATGGGCCAAGGGCCTCACAAAATGCTGAAAAAACAGGCAAATAAGGAGAGGTCCCATCTTCATTGAGCTGTAGAATAATGGCATCCTATATAATAAAAGCCTAATATGCAAATTGTCCCCTCGACCAGGAGTTCGACTGGGAGTTCAACCAGGGGATGGGGCAGACCGGCCAACCGCCCATAACCCCTCTCCCCAGCTGGTGTCCAGGGAAAGGGAAGCCTCGGCTGGCAGTCAGCTGTTGCTAGGGACCCTACCCGTGCACAAATTTTGTGCACTGGGCCTCTAGTCCTATATAATAAAACCCTAATATGCAAATTGACCGAACGGTGGAATGACTGGTCGCTATGAACTGACCACCAGGGGGCAGACGCTCAATGCAGGAGCTGCCCCCTGGTGGTCAGTGCACTCGCACAGGGGGAAGCGCTGCTCAGCCAGAAGCCGGGCTCATGGCTGGCGAATGCAGCGGTGGTGGCAGGAGTTTCCGCGGCAGCACTAAGGAGCAGCGAGCCGAGCTGTAGGGAGCAGCAAGCAGGCGGACAGTAAGGAGCGAGGGGTCCTGGACCGAGAGAGGGCACAGGCCAGGCTGAGGGACCGTGCACCCCCACCCCCAGTGCATTGGGCCTCTAGTATTAAACAAAAGCTTTAATAAATGAATAAAACAGGAAGGAACACAACAGGGAACCAAGAAAGAAAAGGGGAGGCTCTTAGGAGCAGCCTCTGGTGAAGTGACATTCAAGGCATAATAAAGGAAAAGCAGGCTTTTCACATGTGTTATCTCTAGGACCCGTATGTTAAGTATTGTTATCCCCATTTTTCAGATGAGGAAATGGAGGCAGAGAGGAAATGGCTCCACACCAATCTTCCAAGCCTTGCAAGTCATCACTGTGTCACACAGCCTCCTAGTCATCTTACTTTGCCCAGTGTCGCCTTAGCTTGCTGTGACACCAGATTCCCCTTGTCCACTTTTTTGTTGTTAATCCTCACTCGAGGATATTTTCCATTGATCTTTTAGAGAGAGTGGAAGGGAGAAGGAAAGATGGAGACATATCGATGTGAGAGAAACACATCAATTGGTTGCCTCCTGTGCGCACCCCGACCAGGGCCCCAGACCAGGGAGGAGCCTGCAACCAAGGTACATGCCCTTGACCGGAACTGAACCTGGGACCGTTTGGTCCGCAGGCTGACACGCTATCCAGTGAGCCAAACTGGCTAGGACCCCCTTGTCCACTTCTAACCCTAGCCATGGGTTATGGTATGCCTAGAGTGAACTCTGACCTATCATTGTCCCCTGTCACCCAAAATATGATCCCAGGTCAGGAAATGGTTCTGGGTGGGCCATCTGAATGAACTGCAAGGGCTGGGGGAATTCAGAGAAAGCTTCCTGGGATGGGGTGGGATTAAGACAGCCCTGAGGGGGAAATAGGATATTCCAGCCAACGGGAGGGTGCACCCCACACACAAAGGCCCAGAAACAGAACAGCAGGGCTGCAGCACAGTAAAGATGGGAGAAAACGGGTCCACTTTGAAGAGACCTTCACAGTCTGGAGCCTGGTCCTGATGGGAGGGAGAGTATTTGCAGGCATCAGCAAGGAGGTTAGTAGGACAGAGCCAGGGAGGGAGGGGGCCGCACCAGGCCCGGAGCCACAGTTCTGTCCCATCACAGCATCTCTTTCAGATTTCTCTCCACGATGTGCTTCTGAGAGTTCTTCTGAGGAGCAATGGGAAGTCAGCCCAGCAGAGGGAAAACCCTGCCAAGCCCAAGCTCAAGTCCCTCGGTCCAAGACCAGGGCCCTGTACCCATGCAACCAGGTAAGCTACGGGGCCCAGAACAGCCACGCCTTTCCCAGGGACCATCAGGCTGCACAGGGCCTTCCTGACCAGCCACTCCAAACAGCTTCAAGTGTCATTGAGTGCCTGCTGTATACCAGGCCCTCCCCGTGAGCCATCCAGGCAGGGCCCTGCTCTTGTAGAGCTTACATTTTAGCAGTCAGCATTAAACAACCAGGTACAGGAGAACATCTATGAGAGTGACAGGTGCTAACCAGGCTGGGGGATAGTCCTCCAGGCATTTCCCAAGGCTTCCTTCCTCCTCAATCAATTTATTTGGAGACTGAGCTGGCAACTCTAAGACCAATCCCACTTCTGCAGCTCTCCATAGCTGCACTGTCTGTTACAATATTCTCTAATGATGTGAAGCTATTTAAATTTAAGTTAACATTAATTTAAATGAAACAAAATTAAATATTCAGCTCCTCAAGTCACACTAGCTGCATTTTAAGTGCTCAAAGCCATATATAGCTACTGGCTACCTCAATTGGACAGCAAAATTATAGAACACTAGAGGCCCGGTGCACGAAATTCGTGCACGGAGGGGGGTTCTCCCTCAGCCCAGCCTGTACCCTCTCCAATATGGGACCCCGAGAGGGATGTCCGACTGCCCGTTTCGGCCCGATCCCATTGGGATCGGGCCTAAACGGGCAGTCGGACATCCCTCTCACAATCCAGGACTGCTGGCTCCCAACTGCTTGCCTGCCTGCCTTCCTGATTGGCCCTAACCGCTTCTGCCTGCCAGCCTGATCACCCCCTAACCACTCCACTGCCAGTCTGATTGATGCCTAACAGCTCCCCTGCCAGCCTGTTTGCCCCCAACTTCCCTCCTCTGCTGGCCTGGTCACTCCTAACTGCCCTCTCCTGGAGGGTTGATCACCTCCAACTGCCCTTTCTTGCAGGCCTGGTCCCTCTCAACTGCCCTCCCTTGCAGGGCTGATCCCTCACAACTGCCCTCCCTTGCAGGCCGGGTGCCTCCCAACTGCCCTCTCCTGCTGGCCATCTTGTGGTGGCCATCTTGTGTCCCCATGGGGGCAGGATCTTTGACCACATGGGGGCAGCTATATTGTGTGTTGCAGTGATGATCAATCTGCATATTATTCTTTTATTAGATAGGATAGAGGCCTGGTACAGGGGTGGGGGCCAGCTGGTTTGCCCTGAAGGGCGTCCCAGATCAGGTGGGGTTTCCCTTGGGGTGTGGGTCGGCCTGAGCGAGGGGCCTGTGGTGATTTGCAGGCTGGCCACGCCCCCTGGTAACCCAAGCGGAGGCCCTGGTATCTGGAATTTATTTTCCTTCTACAATTGAAACTTTGTAGCCTGGAGCGGAGCCAAGCCAAGCCTGGGGCTCCCTCCGAGGCCGCAGCCATTGTGTTGGGATTATAATTGAAACTTTGTTGCCTTAAGCAGGTGAGCCCGGCCAGGGTGTGTGGAAAGCTTTGCTTCCCCTGTTGCCGGCGGCAACCGTGGCCTGCTCTCTCAAGCTCCATTCTGCCGCCATTTGTTTGAATTTGTTTACCTTCTATAATTGAAACTTTGTAGCTTGAGTGGAGGCTTAGGCCTGGAAATGGCAGGCGGAAAGCTTGGCCTCCTCTGTTACCTAGGAAACCTTGCTCTCTGTGGCTGTAGCCATCTTGGTTTGGGTTAATTTGCATGCTCACTCTGATTGGATGGTGGGCGTGGCTTGTGGGCGTGGCTTGTGGGTGTGTCGGAGGTATGGTCAATTTGCATATTTGTCTATTATTAGATTAGATTTCCATCATCACTTCTGTCTATAAAATTCTACTGGACAGTGATGCCCCAAAGCCTCTCCTCTTGTCCTGAGAGGTGCTGTGAAATACTTGAAGCGAAATTAGAGCTATGACAATTGGAAAAAATTGGCATATGCAATGAACATGTTGAACCTATAGCTATTATTTTCTAAGGTAGTCCTGAATAAAAATGCTACTTTTTAGGACAATTAGACAATCAAAATAAATTCTAGTGTATTTATGTCAAAGCTACTGCCCCTAGTTTGGTTCTCGTTCCCCAAAATAGCCCACAAATCCTTTCTCAATGAGGTTGATTTGGGGTTTTGATAATGTATTCATCAGAGTTCTGCAGAGAAACAGAACCACAGAACCAATAAGGTGTTGGTGTGTGTGTGTGTGTGTGCACAGAGAGAATTTATTTTAAGAAATTGGCTCATGCAATTGTGGGGGCTGGCAAGTCTCAAATTTGTAGGGCAGGCCGGCAGGCTGGTGACCCAGGGAAGAGCTGATGCTGCAGAATTCCAGAGTTGAGTCTGGAGGCAGAATTCCCTCTTCCTCAGTGGACCTCAGTCTGTTTTTCTTAACATCTTCAAGTGATTGGAAGAGACCCACGCCCATTATGGAGGGTAATCTGTTTTATTCAGAGTCTACTGATTTAAAATGTTAATCTCATCTAAAAAATACCTCTACAGGAACATCTAGACTGGTGTTTGACCAAATATCTGGTGATTGTGGGCTAGCCACATTGAGAAAAAAATTAACCATCACAGATAACAGGATTACTCTACACCAAGTGGCACCTTTAGGAGGAAGGACATGGAAAACACACTTACACAGAACTAGGAGACAGCAGAACCAAATGTCTGCATATGAGTGTTGGACAGGATCTGAGTCTGAAAACTCCCTTACAATGTCTGGGGCTTCCTTCCCTCTCCTCAGCCCCTGCCCCCAATATCCTCATCTCCCTAATACCAGCCTCTCCAGCCACTACAGCCACTGAGTCCTAAAGCCCTAGGCCCTGTAGCCACCCAGTCTGCACAGAGAGCCTGGGGCCCAGCAGGCCTCTCAGGAAGAGACCGGGAAACCACACAGACCTGCCTCCACCTCATTTCCTCTGAATCTAGCTGCAGGCAGCAGCCCCAGGGCTGCTCTGAGTCATGCCCAGGCTGCTGGGGGGCGGGGAGAGGGAGTGAGGGGGATTGGATCTCCCAGCCCCCATGCAGGTGTCCTGCCTTCGGGGCTGTTCCCTCCTCTGCCAGGGTCTCCGGAAAAGGACGGGCCTCTCTCGGTAGGTCTAGTTCTGGCCACAGCAGAAACATGGCTTTTGGGCACCCCGTTCCGTGAGTTACCTGTGCATCAGACTTACATCCATCCAAAAGCTAAGGCTTTTGTGCCAGGCCTTGTGCACGCACAATCAGGGCTCACAGTAGCAGACGAGACCACAGTCCCTGCCTTCAGGGACAACCAAGTCCCAGAGATGAGTGCTTAACCAATAACCAGTTACCATTGTGTTAGATTTTGTCAACAATGTGATTGATGTAAGGGACTCTGACCAAGGGTGTCTGCTAAGAGGTTTGTCAGGGAAGGCTTCCCTAAGGAAGGGACATTTCAGGCGGGGAGTGAAGGGTGCAGGTGAGTCAGCCAGGTGGAGGGGGGCAATCCAGGGGACAACATATGCAGCTTAGCAGTTCCTAGAGGTGCATGGCCAGGGTTCCAGAAGGGGGAGGGGCCCTTCCCGGGAACCTGGTTTGACCCTTACTGTAGGATGCCCTCCACAAGACTTGCTTGCAGTGTTTATTCAGGCATCAGGAATTTCCCTCACCATGGGATGTCCAGGCCCTGTGCTGCAGACAGTTCAGAGAAAGAAAACACCCCAGGCTCAGAGGAGCTCCTATCTGGGGTCACCACAGGGATCTCCACGTGTGTCTGAGAAGACATATAGGAACCAGCCCAGGATGCCTGTGTGAGGGTTGATGGTGGGATCCCAGACTCCTAGATCTCACATCTGGAGACAGGGCTGGCCAAGAGGGTGACCATCTCTGTCCCTCCATCCAGAGAGGAGAAAGCCCACAGCCGTGGCCCTGGGCAGTTTCCCGGTAGGAGAGCAGGCAGAGCTGTCACTGAGACTGGGGGAGCCACTGACCATCATCTCTGAGTAAGTCATTCCAAGGGCATTGTGTGGGATGATCTGCTCCCTCCCCCCGCCCCATACCTGAAGATGCACTGATGGGAGAAAGGGCCACTCCCCCCAGGAGAAAAGAGCATGGCCTTTGGTGCCAAGCTCCCATGTGGTCCTAATGTTGGGATTTCAGGCAGCATGACACACCTACAGGGAGAAGCAGTGGGTGGGCAGGCCATGCAGGGGCCCTGAATCATGCCATCTATTGCCCAGGGGGTACCTCATTAGTTGGTGCAAGGAAACCTGGGAAACTCAGGTGGGATCCAGCCTGGAAGGGCCTTGTAAATCTCAAATGAGCAGTTCCAAGGGCCTTCTGAGAGGGGTCTCCCTCCTTTCTCTCTGCAGGGACGGAGACTGGTGGACGGTGCTGTCAGAGGGCTCAGGCAGAGAGTACAGCGTCCCTAGCATCCATGTGGCCAAAATCTCCCATGGGTGAGTTTCCACTCCAGGCACTGCTTTAGGGGACCTTCTTGCTTTCACTTCCCACAAGTGTAGTCCTTTATGTCCAGTCCTGTGCTGAGCAAAGTTGGGGACGGGGGAGAATCAGGCCCAGGCTCTGCCCTCAGGAGCAAGACTTGGGAGCCCAGAGGAGGTGGTTTGCAGGCCATGTGGTAGGACTAGTAGAGAATGCTAAGGGGGACTTGCAGGAGATGGAGCAGCCTGAATAAATGTTCTGAGGCAAGAAAACAAGGGCCTCTGAGGGAGGGCCAGACACGGGACACAGGGTCTCCACAGAGCACGGCATCTCTCTGCCAAAAGTGAGTGACAAAAGGAACTGACTCCAGAACCAATTCTGTGCCTGGAGAGAGGAAGGCAGTGCCGTGCCTTTGGGTGGGACCTACCTGAACAACACGGGGCCAGGAACGTGTCCCTGTCCCTGTGCAAGTGCAAGCTGTGACCTCCACTCTGGAGCTCTGAGAGAAAGCAGGGCTGCAGCACTGCATGGCCGTCCTGTTCTGGGGCTCACGGTGTGTCTGGCTCTGATGAGAGTAACACAGGGACCCTGGCACATGTGGACACCGCACAGGACCAGCTCTCAGAGTTGTCTGCAAGCCAGGCGAACCCACCTTGCCATGTGTTTTCTGATGTCTGGGCCTTCTGGTTGGAGGTTTTACATCCACAGCATGGCACTAAGTTTAAGCCACTGGATGGCACTAAGTTTGACTCTCTCTAGAAGTGCCTTTCCCTTGCCACTCCTTCCTTTACATCCTCAGTCTTCACAAGACATGACAGTTTTTATAAGTCAACAAGAATGACTTGTCTTATTTACTATAAAACAAGTCTAAGTTTGCTGCCGGCACCAAGTGAGACACAGCTTCTCTAATCTATTTACTTGGAATCATCTCCACCCTGACTCTGGCTTTGACTGTGGAATTTCATAAAATGACACGGAGACAGCATTTCCATCCAATCAGCTTCTGTAGGCTTTGCCTGGGGTCACAGGGCATGACCCTGAGGACTTAGGAGGCTGATGGCCTAGGACCAGAAAATTCCTGCAGAACCACCCTGAACTTCCCACTACGGTTAAGTCCATATAGATATATAGGTGAGGGGCTAAGGGAAAAGAGGAAGAAAAATATGGGATCAGAGTAATCAAAATCCCAGCATGGAGAGAGGCGTCGGGGAGCAGGGTGGTGGAAGGGCTGTGCGTTGAGAGGCACGTACGGTGACCAGTGGGCTGCATGATATTTTCCAAAATTTTAGGCGTCTTGAACATTTGAGTTCCAGCCTGTCTGTCCACAAATCAGCTTCATTTAGAGTTGTATTTCTGTGATAATGAAAAAAGGTTCGCCTGCGTACCTTTGGCTACAAAGTTAATCTTTAAAATGCCCAAATAAAATATTTACTAAAATTTTAAAAGAAACAAAACGCAACGGGCGGTTCTTGGATGGGTGAGTAGCAGAGTGGTGGGAGGAGGCGGGGCCGGGGGAGGACAGAGGCCAGGATCTCCCAACTTGCTCCCAGCCCCCTGGGCTCTTGGGAATGAGATCTCCAGGCAGAAAAGGCTGGGGCTGACCCCAGGAGGTTGTCCTCAGAGACCCCTGGAGCCAGGACCAGGAGGACAACGCTGGGGGGCCACCCACCCCCAGGCTGACCCCCATCTGCTCTTCCCCAGGTGGCTGTACGAGGGCCTGAGCCGGGAGAAAGCTGAGGAATTGCTGTTGCTGCCTGGAAACCCTGGAGGGGCCTTCCTCATCCGGGAGAGCCAGTCCAGGAGAGGTGGGTAAGCCCTACTGGGGCTTGACTTGGGGGCAGAGGTCAGAGGTGAAGTGCAAAGGGCTGGAGTCAGGCAGTCTAGCTGACTGGCTGCCATGAGAGCCCATTAGCCATTGAGCACTAACCTGCGTTTCTAACAGGGTGTCAACAGCCCTCAGGAGGGATCCAACAGCATATCCTTCCCTGACCAGCAATGATTTCTCCCTCCCCGAGACACCAGACATGATCCTATCGCTTAGCAAAAAGTTCACAAGTTAACAAAGTCTCCGTGCTTTGGGGCACCAGCCAGTCGGAGCCAGAAAACCCTTTGAAAGCCATCTCATGACCTTCCTTTCTCTGCTGTTCCGATGGAGAAAGAGGCCTAAGGAGGCATAGGGACATGTCACATTGCACTTCTCCCTCCTCAGGTACAGGGCCTTTGCAAACAAAACATGACATTGATGGAGTCTATCTCTGATGCCCCTTCCTCCCTCTGAGCTGCTGACCTGGTCCCTTACAGCAGAGGCAGGGAGGGACGCTGAAGGAGTGGCAGCAGCCACGTTTGTGTTTAGGCCCGTTCAGGGCCCTCAAACAATCCTGTGGGGGTTGTTCTTCCATCGTACCCATTTTACAGAGAGGAAACTGAGGCTTAGAGGAGAGAAACAATTTGCCTGGGGAGACACAGCTAAGAAGTGCAGAGCTGGGATTCAAACCCAGCCAGAGTTTATCTCACTTTAGACACCCAGGAAAGGCCCACATTGACAATATGGTAGAACTACAAGCACAGTGGTGGGGTAGGGAGGAGCTATTCAGAAGTGAGGACCAGCCTCCTGTTCTCGCCCTAATTAGAAACAACTATGATGGGCTGTCAGGGTCCTTTGTTATCTACTCAATCTCCCTCCTGGGGGAGCCCCTCCAGCGAACCCTTGCCTCTCCTCCCCTTCCTTGGGGAGCTCCCTGATCTGACCTCTCCCCAGCCCCTCTGGCTGTTTTCCAGGCAGCATGAGTATTACAAACACACACACACACACACACACACACACACACACACACACACACACACACACACACAGGCTTGCTGGAGTGGAGGCTGGGTCCGAGTGCAGCAGCTGCAAACAGGAAACCGCAGCGATGGTGTTGACTTGGGTCAGGGGCTCATAGACAGGGCCCCAGTGAGCACTGAAAGCCACAGGAAGTGCTTTGTGCTCAGCTCCCATGCCCACCCTTCTCTGGCCTCGTTCAACCCCAAGAGCATACTGACCAGCCCTTATGGTCACTGCCCCTTTCCTAAGAAGGCACATATACCAGGGAAATATCTGAGAAATACAGGAGAAAGCAGTAAGGATCCACATTGTGACTGGGGTTGAGGTTCGACTGGACTCTGAACTTCCCCGCGGCCAACACCACGGGGCAGATCAGGGTGCCGCTCTCAGGATCAGAGAAGGAAGAGGCTTGCCGACTCTGCAAGAAAGCCGAGGCTTCCCTGGTGTTACCTTGTATCCCTCATCCGGGCTTCCTTTGGACAGTTTGTCACACTGGAAACCGTGAGTCTTGTAGGGCAAGAAATCAGTTTCGTTCCGTTGTTATGGAGGGTCTCAAACTGGGTGGGCCTCAGAATCACCTGGTGGGCTTATTAGAACAAAAAACTGGCCCCCACACCCAGCGCTGATTCAGACGGTCCCGGGCAAGGCCTGAGAATGTGCCTCTCCAACAAGTTCGCAGGTGATGAGGCTGCTGCTGCTGGCCTGGGGACCACACTTTAAAAACCGCTGACCTAGACCTTGGTTGCACTTTGAAATCATCTGGGGGAACTTTATTTTTTTTTAAATTATATTTTTAAAAATATATATTTTATTGATTTTTTACAGAGAGGAAGGGAGAGGGATAGAGAGCTAGAAACATCGATGAGAGAGAAACATCGATCAGCTGCCTCCTGCACACCTCCCACTGGGGTTGTGCCTGCAACCAAGGTACATGCCCTTGACCGGAATCGAACCTGGGACCTTTCAGTCCGCAGGCAGATGCTCTATCCACTGAGCCAGACTGGTTAGGGCTGGGGGATCTTTATAAACTACTGATTCCTGCACCCACCCCCAGAGTTTCTGATTTAATTGTTCAAGGGTATGGCCTGGGCCCTGGAATCTCTAAAAACTCTCCAGGTAATTTTTTTTCCTTCTGGTGTGCTGTTTGTTTACTTGTTTTTTGGATTCCACATATTGCATTTGTTTTTATCTGACTTATTTCACTCAGCACAATATCCTCTAGGTCTATCCATGTTGTTGCAAGTGGCAAGATTCCATTCTTTTTAAAATTTTTTATGGCCGAGTCTTATTTTATTGTATATATGTACCACTTCTTCTTTTTTACTCATTGATTCGTGGGCACTTAGGTTGCTTCCATATCTTGGCTATTGTAAAAATGCTGCAATGAACATATGGATCCATGTCTTTTTTATTTATTGCTTTGCCCCCAGGTGATTCTGATGTGCAGCCAGGGTCAAAACCCAGGGCCCTGTAATCCACTGATGTAGTGGATCTGGGCCAGTGAGTGAAATGAAATGTAGCAGAAAACTTAAGAGTGTATCACTGGGGTTGGGGAAAATATTGCGTCATCAAACTTTTGTTTGTGTCCTGGGTCATAGTGTAAAATTTCATACTGTGGTTTGTGGTCAAAAAATGTTTGACACCGCAGCTTTAGGGGCCCGAGTGACATCCTAGAGCAGTGCTCCGCAGACTTGAGTGTACAGGAACTGTCAGGGGAGCTTCTTGACGGTGCAGACTCTTGAGCCCCACCTCAGACCTACCGAATCAGACTATTGGGCACCGAGATCAGAAATCTGCTCCCTTCACCATCCTCCCCCGACCCAATGCTTCTTATGTTCTTTTAAGTTTGAAAACACACTTATAATCCAGGCAACCCAGATTTAAGTAATAAGAGACTGTGTGTTTTATGTTTATACTAGTGGCCCGGTGCACGAAATTCATGCACATCAAAAGGGAATTAATTAGAGGAAATATTTTAATATTGCTATTTGCCCTTTCTCTATAATAGAAGTGTCAGAGATGAAAGAAAATTAGTAAAATGTATATGAAAATCTCCCTCCTGTCAGAGTCTGGGGTGCACTGCAGGACCCAGAGTCAAGTCCCCGCCCACCCACACACGCCTCAAAACCGCATGAGACCCAGACCCGGCCGGCCCCACTCCCATCAAGTCTTGCCGGGCGGGGGGTGCAGCCTCAGGTCCCCCAGCCCCTGCATGAGGGTGCGAGGGTGTGACAACCATTTGCATATTAGCTCTGTATTATATAGGATGTTGCATCTTGTCAAATATAATGGTAGTTAACTATTGACCAAGTGAGTAATGTCAGGACCAGCTTTTCTTTGGCTCAAGGTCCAGATGTACCTCTGGGAAGGCAATTCTGCAGGGGCTTTGAATTGTGTGTGGACAGAAGAGGAAGGCCTGTGAGCTTCCAAGACCCCTACTCAGAGTCTGTAGGGAGAAAGAGAAATCCCCCCTTCCTTCCTCTAGAGTCCCTCTGGCATACCTGATTGTGTTCTAGGCCAGGGGAGAGCCATGGCAGGGCCCAAGTCAGGCCCAAAACTTTGGTCTGTGAAGGAGCACTGAAGACTTTGTGGAGGTCATAGGACTGTTCCAGAAGTCAGGGCCAGGCCCCAACAGTATCACCCCCTTGTCTTCCTGCTGTCCTACTATGTGTCTGTTCTGTGTTGGACACTGTAAAGGTGATTGATTAGCAAGACATGCTTCCTGCTACTGAGGGGCTCACCTCTGTCCATTCTGTCAGTTAGCATCTCCTGGGAGTCAGGGCTGTTAACGCATGGTTCCTGCCCTCAGGCTCAGGCAGTGGAGGGTCCAAGGTTCAGCATCCTCCTCAGGCTGTCAGCTTCTCAGAGACCTCAGCAGAGGAAGTTCAGGAGGATCCTGCTAGGGCTACCTCCCACACACAGCTCCTAATCTGGCCCCTCTCACCACTGTGAACCACCCCCAACCCCCACCCTCCCCACTCCTGGCATTGTCATCAGAACACCTGGGAGAACATGGTGCTTGACCTCAGAGGTCTCTGCAGGCCAGGGCGTGACATTGGCTAAGGCTTCTGGAGCGTTCCCAGGGTGAGGACTTTGGATTTAAGTGTGACAGGGAGGGTTCTGAGTAGGGGAGTGACATAACCTGATCCCTCAACTGCTGTGAAGAGAGGGTTTGGCAGGGGGAAAGGTAGAAATGGGAAGCCACTGCAGGCTCCATCCGGGTGAGAAGTGGTCAGATTCTGGATGTGTTCTCAATGTAGCCATTAGGGTTTTCTGTCGTGCTGCTTGTGAGGTTTGAGAGAATGGCAGCAGTCAAGGATGACTCCAGGGTTAGTAGCTTAGTAATGGGTAAATAATGCTGCTGTGCCCTAGCCAGTTTGGCTCAGTGGATAGAGCGTTGGCCTGTGGACTGAAGATTCCCAGGTTCAATTCCGGTCAAGGGCATGTGCCTTGGTTGTGGGCACATCCCCAGAGGGGAGTGTGCAGAAGGCAGCTGAATCAATGTTTCTCTCTCACTGATGTTTCTACCTCTCTATCCCTTCTCCCTTCCTCTCTGTAAAAAATCAATAAAATATATTTTAAAAAATAATAACGCTGCTGTTTTCTGAGATGGGAAGATGGTGGGAGGATAAATCAGAACCATCCCTTGGGAGGCTCACAGTTGGTTATGTGTGTTGGGGCAGGTGAGGGGTAGGGTTGAGGGACAGATGATGGCAGAGCAGGATGCTTGGTGCTACAAAGCACTTGTGCCTGGGCAGGCCTAGAGCTGGGGCTTCTCTTCGGCAGAGGCATTCTGGAGGAGTTGTCTGAGCAGAACTGAGTTGTAAAGGGAAGGATGGGTTTGCTCAGGTGTTACATATAGAAGGAACAGTGTAAGCAAAGGGCCAGGGGCCTGGTGAGGGTTATTGGGTGTTGGCTACATGCCAGACATGCTAAATGCCTTACCTGCTTCATCTCCTGCATCCTCGTGGTGATCTGGACAGACTGGACAATTATCATCACTCTTTACAGATGAAGAAACAGATCTGAGAGGTCAAATAATGTGCTGTGAAGTGTGTGCAATTTAAACCAGGGAGTCTGAGTTAAAAAGGAGATGTTCTGGGACTGGCTGAAACATGCAGTGAAAAGGAACAGTGGGATAACAGGCCCAGAGGCCACTTACAGATGACCTTGGTAGGTGACCTGTCCCCACAATGGTATTGAAAGCCTCGCATGGGTTTGACAGAGCTTGCTTATTATACCTTTCTGGTTCTAGTAACTGTGGTGATAGTGGCCAGCATGGGGCTGCTGAAGAACCATCAGAGGATGTAGGGACTTGGTCGCTTAGTTTATGTGGGTTGGTTGGCCTCTGGAACCTATTTTCAGATATTTAGCCCTTTCCAAATACAGGGTTTTTCAGGGTCACAGCATAGCTCCAGAAGAGACTATTCTTTTTTTAAAAATATATTTTATTGATTTTTTACAGAGAGGAAGAGAGAGGGATAGAGAGTCAGAAACATCGATGAGAGAGAAACATCGACCAGCTGCCTCCTGCACACCCCCTACTGGGGACGTGCCCGCAACCAAGGTACATGCCCTTGACCGGAATCGAACCCGGGACCTTTGAGTCCGCAGGCCGACGCTCTATCCACTGAGCCAAACCGGTTTCGGCCAGAAGAGACTATTCTTAAAAGGACAGAGGTGAAAGAGCTTCTAGAATCATGTAGAGAACAAGGAAAGGAAGCCGGGATCCTACTCCACACTTCTCTTTGTATCCTTGCTAAATTCACTTATTAGTTCTAGTAGCTTTTTTGTAGATTCCTTAGGATTTTCTACATATATGATCACCATGTCTATAAATACAGTTTGTTTATTTTCCAATCCATATGTCTTTTATTTCTTTTTCTTGCCTTATATTACTGACTAGGACCTCTAATATGAATGAAGTGGTAAGAACATTTTTGCTATATTCCCAATGTCATCAAAAATATCCAGAAAAGTGCAGGAAAGAAGAGACTTTATTAAAGTGAAACAGTTTGCAAACCAGAAAAATGCAGGCTCCAGTGGAAACTGAAAGTGCACTCTACCCAGACAAAGGGGAGGCCGCCTTTTATTGAGAAAGTTCCCAATTGGTTTAACGTTATGCAAATTAGGTTCCCAAATTCATACCATTCTGAATGGTCTGAATTATGCAGTTCTGACTGGTCAGTATTGTGTGTTTTGAATGTTGAATAATCATTATAGGACAGTTCTTATTGGTTGGTATAGATGCAAAGGAGGATATAATTGTGTAATTCTTTTTTTAAAAAAAAATATTTTATTTATTTTTTACAGGGAGGAAGGGAGAGGGATAGAGAGTTAGAAACATCGATTAGAGAGAAACATTGATCAGCTGCCTCCTGTACACACCCTATTGGGGATGTGCCCTCAACCAAGGTACATGCCCTTGACCAGAATCAAACCTGGGACTTTTCAGTCTGCAGGCTGACACTCTATACACTGAGCCAAACCAGTCAGGGCCCGAATTCATTTATTAAGTCTAATAATTTTTGATGATTCTTTAGGGTTTTCTATGTACAGTATCATGTCATCTGCGAATAAGGACAGTCTTACTTCTTTTCCAATTTGGATGCCTTTTATTTCTTCTTGTCTGGATTGCAATGGCTAGTACTTCCAGTACTATGTCGAACAGGAGTGGTGAGAGTGAGCATCCCTGTCTTGTTCCTGTTCTTAGGGGAAATGGTTTTAGTTTTTGCCCATTGAATATGATGTTGGCTGTAGATTTGTCATGTAAGGCTTTTATTATGTTGAAGTATGACCCTTCTATTCCCACCTTGCTGAGAGGTTTTATCAAGAAAGGGTGTTGGATTTTGTCAAATGCTTTTTATGCATCAATTGTATGACTATGTGATTTTTATCTCTCAATTTGTTTATGTGATGTATCACGTTTATTGATCTGCGGATATTGTACCATCCTTGCATCCCCGGGATAAATCATACTTGGTCATGTGTATGATCTTTCTAATGTACTACTGGATCCGATTTGCTAGAATTTTGTTGAGGATTTTGGCATCTATGTTCATGAGGGATATTGGCCTGTAATTCCCTTTCATTGTGTTGTCTTTTTAAAAATATATATATATATTATTGATTTTTTACAGAGAGGAAGGGAGAGGATAGAGAGTTAGAGACATCGATGAGAGAGAAACATCGATCAGCTGCCTCCTGCACACCCCTTACTGGGGATGTGCCCGCAACCAAGGTACATGCCCTTTGACTGGAATCGAACCTGGGACCCTTCAGTCCCCAGGCCGACGCTCTATCCAGTGAGCCAAACCGGCCAGGGCCATTGTGTTGTCTTTATCTGGTTTTGGTATTAGGGTGATGCTGGCTTCATAGAATGAACTTGGAAGTATTCCTTCCTCTTGAATTTTTTTGAAATAGTCTGAGGAGGATAGGTTTTAGTTCTTTCTTGAATTTTTGGTATAACTCCCCTGTGAAGCCGTCTGGCCCTGGGCTTTTGTTTGCTGGAACCTTTTTGATGACTACTTCAATTTCTTCCATAGTTATTGGTTCTACTTATTTTTATAGCTTCTTAAAGTAGAAGCTTATTTTATTTTATTTATACCTTTCTTCCAATGTAAACATTTAAACTAGAAATGTATCCTTAATTACTGGCTTAGCTGAGCTCACAAGTTGTTTTTATTTAATTAAAAATATTTTCTAATTTTGGTTGTGATTTCTTCTTTGATACCTGGGTTATTTCCAAGTATTTGGGAATTGTCTAGATGTCTTTTTATTATAATTTATAATTTAATTCTATTGTGGTCAGCAAACATACCTTTAATTATTTCAATCTTTTAAAATTTGTTTTTATGGCCCAGTCTAGAGTCTATCTCAATATTCCATCTGAACTTGAAAGATGCCCCGGCCAGCGGGGTCTTCTAACGGGGGTACCGAGGCGGCGCACCTAAGAGAATGAGAGACAGACAAGGGACGCAAAGAATGGAGGCAAGACAAAGGGGTTTCTGATCAAGCCTCCAAATTTTATTTTTACAGCTTCCTTATATGTGGTTTCTAGAAGGGGAGATGTCTAGGGGAGATGGGGGCTGAAAGGTTCATGTGGGTTTAGATAATTGACTAAGGTTGTAAAGGGTGCTGACTATAGATAAAGGATATGGCGGTTAAAGGGCAACTATGGAAAGAATGCTTTGTCCTCAGGCAAGAGGAGGTGGGCCTAGTTTCTGTGAGTTTCTGTTTCAGTAACTTGCTGAAGTAAGGTCAGAGTTAATCCTTTGACCAACTCTTGGCTCCTGACATCTCCTCCCTCTCTGTTTAAGAAACGGGAGTGGGCATTAATCGACCGAGGAGACATTGACCTGGTTCCTCCCGTGGGCTTTGCATACCCACTGTGTGTGGCTCTTGACACCTTTTGGGGAGGAGAGGCAGAGCCATTATTTTTATCGATGTCAACCTCTATGCAAACCAGGTATACTCTCAGGGAAATCCAGAGGAGGTTGGAAAAATATCCCAACCTTCCCTTGCAATGCTTTGCTCTGCACTCGGTTCGATACCCATACCTCTGGCTCTGGCTAGAGCGTAGGTAAGCATCCCTCTGGTTAAGATGCTGTCCCCGTAGGGAAGGAGCGAGTCTGGGTCCGGAGGTGCTCGCGCTCTTGGTAATCCGAGTCCCACCTATCGGCCATTTCCAGGCGTTGATAATGAATCTGAATGGGTTTTGCTAAAGCTGAATCTATTTGCTGTTTTACGAGGTCGGTTATTTTTCTAAATGCCCAAGGGCCAAATGTAAGAATAAGGAGAAAACCAACAAGGGGACCAAGGATGGGGAGGAGGTAGGGGAGGAGTCCATTAAGTCCACTCCAGAGCGGGTTCTCAAATAGCTCTTTTCGTCTCTTGACGAGGTCTTCTTGTAGCTTCTTGATCTTGTCTCGGATGATGCCAGACTTGTTGGCGTAGAAGTAGCATCGTTCCTGTAGAGCCAAACATATCCCTCCCTGTTCTGCCGTGAGCAAATCCAACCCTCTTCTATTTTGTAATACGACTTCTGCTAAAGAATCAATTTGGTCCTGCAGATCACTAATGGTCCCTGAAAGAGCTTGGACATCATCAATTAATTGATTAGAGAGTTTTGTGTAGGAGTGTATTGCTACTCCTAGACCTGCTGTGCCAGAAGCTACGGCTCCAGAGATCCCTAGACTAACGAGTAAGGGGATGAATTGGACAGCCCGTTTACTATGCCCAGCAATGTAATCAAGACTGGGTAAGGGAACAGGCTCATCCCCTGGAATAATGGAGATGTCTGGGAGAATGTTAGCTTGTAAGCAAAGTCCAGTCCAATTTGTTGGCAGGGCTGTATAGGCTAGATTATTGCCACAAAGGAAAACTTGCCTGGGGGCAGGACATAGGGGCTCAGAGTAGTCAGTGATTTTGGAGCAGTTAGAAAAGGTTATAAATCCCACATCTAGATCATAACTGTCATTTTGGAATGTTCTTTGATAGCAGATAGAAAGGTTGAAACCTACGGGTTGAACCCTGAAGGGGACATTAAGACTACAATTGGTACCTTCAGTGATGGAGGAATTGGATGCCGGAATAGCTGTAGGCATGGGAGTTCCAAGAGTCATGCATAGCCAGCAGTCTTCAGCAAGGTGAGGGTTGGAGGCATTTAAAGCTATGAGAGTGGCTTCTAGAATGTTACTTGTCTGGGTGTCAAGATCTACATCCCGAGACTTTGGGAGAGCCAATGGATGGTATTGGAGGGGAGGATACATGAGTTTAATAATTTCTTCGATTTGTTTTTGAACTATGGATTCTCTTACTCTGTTGGCCCACCACCATCAGATATATGAATAGGTGCTTGTGGTGGCCAACAAGTATCTTTTCCAACATCGCCAGAGCAGGAGGCTTGGGCATATTTAGTGTGACCTGTTGAGCTGGAGAAATCAAGCTCGCCTTCCATGGTTCCTAGTTTAGTTTTCTGGAGAATGGCTGTTAGATATATTTTACCATCTGTGTGGGTACACTGCTGGACACTGTTGTAGCAGGTCGAGTGGAGTTCTATGACCTGTTGGCAATTACTGGGACACTGCCCTGGTTTGCCCTCAATTGTAGGTATAACCTTGGGCTTCCCAACACATCTCCATCCTTGCTTGAATCCTCCCCCTATTTGGCTCTCATAGATTAAGAAAGCAGTTTTACTGCCACAATCAACTGTTCGTGTATAAGAGGTGGGTGTTACTCCACTATTACCCTTCTTACAGTCACAGGGATTGCCAAACATTTTTAAGAGTAGTTTCTCATGGTTAACTGGAGGTCCAAAACCGCTGTAGGTCATTGGTATTAGGACCAGCAGTAGGACTTCAGTAATTGTTTTCATGACCTGTAGAGAGAAGATAAATTTGTCTCAGGGATAATTTCCCTGGATGTGAGATTATTTTTCTTTTGGGGGGTTAATTGGCTTGACGAGGCGTTCAGGTAGCCATCGCGGTCCTTCCTCTTGTGTATCATAGACACAGGCGGATCCTCATCCCCAAATGAGTACCGGATCAGGACCATGCCACTTAGAGGTTAGTGGATCTTTCCACATAACCTTAGCATATTGATTTTTTGTTTCTTGGTGCCAAAGACGGTCTGCAGCAGATTTTCCATTTCTATCTAGTTGTAGAAAATTGAGGGTAAATAATGCGTGATTAAGGATATTGCGGGGAGAGCCTTTTGTAGGATAAATGTTGTTTGTTTTGAGTTTAGTTATGGTATTTTTAAGGGTTTGGTGAGCCCGCTCTATTATTCCCTGCCCTTGAGGGTTATAGGGAATGCCAGTGACATGTTTGATTTGGAATTGATGGCAGAAGTTTTGGAATGCTTGGGAGGTATATCCAGGCCCGTTGTCTGTTTTAATTTTTTGAGGTTTACCTATAGTGGTGATACACTGAAGGACATGTGCTATGATATTTTTAGAAGCTTCGCCGCTATGGAGAGTGGCGAAGATGAATCCACTACAGGTATCAGTGGTTACGTGGACATATTTGAGATTGCCAAACTCAGAGATATGGGTAACGTCCATTTGCCATATCTCATTGGGGAGTAGACCTCTTGGATTAACCCCTAGATGAGGGAGTGGCAGGAGGGTAACACATCCTGGGCAGTTTTTAACAATCTGTCTGGCTTGTTCTCTGGTAATTTTAAATAGAAGGCGGAGCGTATGGGCATTAAGGTGATGGAGAGCATGGCAGTGCTCGGCCTTAGCAACAGGATTTATGGTGAGGGAACATATTAGGCGGGTGCTTTTATCTGCGAGTGAATTACCTTGGGAGAGGGGGCCGGGGAGGTCGGTATGAGCTCTTAAATGCCCAATGTAGAAGGGAGCTTGTCTTTTCAGGATAAGGGATTGAAGTTGGTGAAAGAGAGGGACAGCATTAGTAGACGGTTTAATATAGGGGACTGTTTCAAGTAAAGGGACTGAAAGTGCTATGTAGGCACTGTCTGTATAGAGATTGAAAGGGGTATTATCTAGGATTTTAAAAATCTGTAAAATGGCAAAAAGTTCTACAAGCTGGGCAGATTGGAATGGGGATTTAGTGCTGTAGCACTGTGAGTCTATAACGTATGCTGCCATGCCGGAGGAGGACCCATCAGGAAAAACCAAGGAAGCTTCTTTTAAAGGGGTGATGGAAGTTACTTTAGGGAAGATGAATGGATGTAGTCTGGTAAATTGAAGGAGTTTATGAGAGGGGTAGTGATTATCAATATTACCCTGAAATGAAGAGAGGGATATAATCCAATCATCTTCATTTTGTGAGAGCCAGTTTATTTGTTCCTTGGTGTAGGGGAGAATGAGTTGGTCAGGATCTCTGCCGAAATATTGGCGACTTTTTTCTCTACCTAATGTTATGAGTTTAGTAACTAAGAAGGGACATGTAGTAAGAACTTTAGATGGGGAAGAGGGTAGGTGGATCCATAAGAGGGGGTTGTCTTGCCATAGGACTCCCGTAGGGGTATGGGGTGTCGGGCAGATGATGAGCATAAAGGGTTTATTATAGGCTATGAATGTGATTTGTTGTTGTTGAATGGCTGTTTCTATGATGTGGAGTGTTTTCTCTGCCTCTGGAGAGAGTTGGCGAGGGGATAAAGGATTAGAGTCTCCTTGTAATGTGTCGAAGAGGGGTTTTAGTTCTTCTGCTGTTAATTTAAGATAAGGCATGAGCCAGTTAATGTCACCTAGAAACTTTTGAAAGTCATTGAGGGTTTGTAAATGGGATGTTTTGAGTTGAATTTTTTGTGTGGTGATTTTGTTTGTGTTTAGTTCAAAGCCGAGATAATAGTAGGGGTCTTTTAGTTGAATTTTGTTTGGGGCAATTTGTAACCCGAGAGAGGAAAGTCGATGATTTAATTCCTGACTACATTTAAGTACCTCGAAGGGGGCAGCCCCTGCTAATAGGATGTCATCCATGTAATGAATGATATAGATAGAGGGCCATCGAGGCCTGAGAGGGTCTACGGCCTGTGCGACAAATTTCTGACACAGGGTGGGGCTATTTGCCATGCCCTGAGGGAGAACCTTCCATTGATAACGTTGCATAGGGCCTTTAAAATTAGTGACTGGGAGGCTGAATGCAAAACGTTCTCGGTCTTGGGGGTGAAGAGGGATAGTGAAGAAACAATCTTTTAAATCTATAATTATTTTAAAATGATTAATGGGAATGGCAATAGGAGAAGGGAGGCCAGGTTGAAGGGCTTCCATTGTGAACATGGTTTTATTAATTTCCCTAAGGTCTTGTAAGAGACGCCAAGATCCAGATTTCTTTTTAATTATGAATATTGGAGTATTCCATGGAGAGGTTGTAGGTTCTAGATGTCCAGCGGCCAATTGCTCCTGTACTAACTTTGAGGCGGCTGTAAGTTTCTCATTAGTTAATGGCCATTGATCTACCCACACAGGGGAATCAGATTTCCATTTGATCTTATCTGCGTGGGGTACAGGAAAGTCAATGACCGTCATGGAAAATTTTGATTTCCTAGTCCTAATCAGTCATTTTTGGGTGTTATAGAAAGTGGTTGTTTGATGCCTTGATTATTTTTTCCTAGTCCTTGTCCGGGTGAAAAGCCTTGGTTAAGCATTTGTTGGGTAATAATTTCATTGGGGCTACACATAATGAGCTTTAATTGAGATAGAATGTCTCGTCCCCATAGGTTAACAGGTAGTCCTGGGACAATATAAGGTTGGACTTGCCCTGAGTTACCCTCAGTATCTTTCCAGGTTAGGATTTTTGTGCTCTATTTTGGGTTGGTAGATTGGCCAATGCCTTTAAGATGTGTTACAGAGGCTTCGCAGGGCCAACTGGGGGGCCAGTATCGGGTCGATATTACCGTGGCGTCTGCCCCAGTATCTACTAAACCTTTAAAAAATTTTCCGTCTAATTCAAGAGTGAGTAGTGGCCTCTCAGTGGTAATCTGTTGAACCCAATAGATATCAGAGGAACCAAAGGCAGAATCCAACCTAGGTTGTTGAATATTACTTTTATTGGTGGAGTTTAGGGGAAGTAAGATAAGCTGAGCTATTCTTTGTCCTTTGGAAGTGGATATGGGCCCTGAGGGGGCTGAAGCTAGAATGGTAATCTGTCCTGTGTAATCATTGTCAATGACCCCTGGGGTAACCTGAAGGCCGGCCAAGGAGGAACTACCACGCCCTAAGATTAAACCAAATGTTTCTGGAGGCAAGGGTCCAAAAGTCTCAGTGGAAATAAGTTGAATGCCTTGATCTGGTATTAATATTGTATCGGAGGCGGAACAGAGGTCCAGTCCTGCGCTTCCTGGGGTGGCGCGGCAGAGGGAGCTGATGCCTGGGCGGGAAGGATCTGTTGTGGGACGAACCTGATGACCCCTTGGTTCGGCACCGTGTTCGGGGCCGGGGGCTGGCCCCTCGAGGAGTTTCCCTGCCGGGGTGGAAGGGCTTTACCCTCGATATCTGTTTTTGAGTGACATTCATTAACCCAGTGGAGACCGCGTCGGCACCGAGGGCAGGCGGTCTTTGGGGGAGCCCGTGGTTGTTTGCCATTGGGGCAATACTTTATGAAGTGTCCTGGCTGTTTGCAATTAAAGCAGGTTTTTTGTTGTGTATTTGGCTGTTTTGGGGTATAATTTTCTAGAGCCGCTCCTATAGCCAATCCAATGGCGTGGGAGGTACCTATTCCAGAGCAGAGTTTAATATAATCAGAGAGATTGCCACATCGAGAAGGTCTTATCGTCTCTTGACAGATAGGGTTGGCATTCTCATAAGCGAGATGCTTCACAAAGGCACTTTCCGTTTCACCTCCCCCAACTAATCTTTCAGCGGCGTCCATGAGGCGGCTGATAAAATCACTGTAAGGCTCGTCAGCCCCTTGGCGAATTTTGGCTAGCGAGGTAGTGGCAGAATCCTTAGCGGGGAGACGGCGCCAAGCCTTAAGACCGGCGACTTGGATTTGGGCTAGTAAACCAGGGGGAAATTTGGCCTGGACTTCATTGGTTTCATAGGGGGGGTCTGCCAAGAAGTTTATCTCTGGTCCACGAGCGGGAGTTTTTACTTTCATTATTACGTTGGGCTGTTTCTCGGCAGTTTTCAACAAAGTCTGTACGCCAAAGGACATAATCACCTCCTGAAAGCGTGGCTCGAGCTAAGGATAGCCAGTCATTAGGTGTGAGCCATTTGTCACTTAAGCTTTCGAGAAGGGCGATGGTAAAGGGGGCCGTAGGGCCATAGTTACTGACCGCGGCTTTAAGATCTTTAAGATGTTTAAGATTAAGGCGGCGGTATTTTTGTTCAGATGTGTTACTCTGGCTAGGGTTGGGGTCTTCAGTGTCTGAAGCTTCATTGTCTGAGTCTGGATTTTGAGTTTGAGAGTCAGAGCCTTCTTCTTCCTCAACGACCATAGGGCGGGAACCCTGACTGCGGGTGACAGGAAAAGCGTGGAGGGTGGTTTTTGATTTCAGGTTTTTTGGGACGGTTTTGGAAGGGTTTGGGTCAGTAGAGAGGGTGATAAGTTCTGCCTCGAGGGCTTGGACTTCTTTAGCTCTTGAAGAGCAGGAGCAGTGAGACCCCAGGGATCTTCACCATCATGGCAATGAGCAGCCTGTTCATCAAGGGTTTCTTGATCTTCCGGGGAGAGTTTATCATCTAAGGGGGTCTTATTTAAACCTTTAAGTGAGGGATAGATACTGGGGACCTTAGTGCTAGGGGTAGGATGAGTTTCTTTGATTTCTTCCATAAGATCCTTTTGAGGTGGGTCTTCTGGCATATTTACCGTGACCAAAGGACAAGCCGAGGGCGGGCGGGAACTATCTTTTAAGACTGTCTCTCCTGTTTTTATTATATCTTTTATATCAGGATCTAGAGGATGAACTTTAAGAATATCATGTATAAGGTTCCAGTAAGAAAAGGCGGATATAGGGATTTTCTCTGGGCCAAAAGTCTCATAATAATCCTGAAGGGCGTCGCCCACTCTTTTCCATCGCTTTGAATCGATGGTGCCCTCTAGTGGAAACCAGGGACATGTTTCATGCCTTTCTTTTTACCCTTACTCCTCATGTCCTGAGGGACTCCTTGAGCCCACTGAGGAATACCTTGTGAGAACTGAGAGAGGTGCCCATGTTGATGTGGGAGCTTCTCAATTTTTTGCCTCCTCCGCGTAAGCCTCTGGGACGTATAAACCCCGTGCCAGGTCAGCCCTGAGTTTCCGTTGCCTAGGACAGTTGACTCGTCAACAATCTCTGTTTGCCCAAAGGCCCCTGCTCGCGTATCATAGGTCGGGATGTATAAGCCCCATGCCAGGTTAACGACCACTAAGACAAAGCGAGCTCAGGGTTTGCGAGAGACGTGACGAGGAACCGACCAGAGACAAATTACTCCTCAGGGTGATTCAGAGTTCTCGCTCAGCCAGATCGCGGTACCCTTAACTCTTCCCGGATCGGCGAGACGAGTGCTTATTAGCGGACTGGAGGTTGAATCGAGAAGCTCAAAGTGTAGGAAATCCGTCAAAGGGCACAAAAACTCATTCTCACAAGGAATTCACTCTTAAATCTTTGTCTGAAAAGATCATCTGCAAAACTCAACTGCGATCATACTCACGGACGGGCAGCTCCGCGGCGATCAAGGGATGAGTCTTCACTCACGGCGAGTTCCACGGCGACTCAAGAGGGTGTCCGGCCGGACCGATGTGCAGATGTTCCCCGGAGAGCCGACCCTCGGGCCCCACGTCTGGGCGCCAGTAATGCCCCGGCCAGCGGGGTCTTCTAACGGGGGTACCGAGGCGGCGCACCTAAGAGAATGAGAGACAGACAAGGGACGCAAAGAATGGAGGCAAGACAAAGGGGTTTCTGATCAAGCCTCCAAATTTTATTTTTACAGCTTCCTTATATGTGGTTTCTAGAAGGGGAGATGTCTAGGGGAGATGGGGGCTGAAAGGTTCATGTGGACTTAGATAATTGACTAAGGTTGTAAAGGGTGCTGACTATAGATAAAGGATATGGCGGTTAAAGGGCAACTATGGAAAGAATGCTTTGTCCTCAGGCAAGAGGAGGTGGGCCTAGTTTTTGTGAGTTTCTGTTTCAGTGACTTGCTGAAGTAAGGTCAGAGTTAATCCTTTGACCAACTCTTGGCTCCTGACAGAAAGAAAATGTATATTGTTGATAAGTGCAGTGTTCTATGTTAATTAAGTCAAATTAGTCTATTGTATTGTTTAAGTCTTCTATATCCCTATTGATTTTCTGTCCTATTAAGTACTCAGAGAGGAATGTTTGAAACCTCCAATTATAATTATGGATGTCTATTTTTTTTTCTGTCCATTCTGTCAGTCTTGCTTTATATATTTTGAATCTCTACAATTGGGTGCATATAAATTCAGGATTTTTATGTCTTCTTGATATGTCCCTCATATCTCTGGTAATCTTTTTTTTTTTTCTTAATATATATTTTATTGATTATTTTACAGAGAGGAAGGGAGAGGGATAGTTAGAAACATCAATGATAGAGAAACATCGATCAGCTGCCTCTTGCACACCCCCTACTGGGGATGTGCTCGCAACCAAGGTACATGCCCTTGACCGGAATCGAACCTGGGACTCTTCAGTCCGAAGGCTGACGCTCTATCCACTGAGCCAAACCGGCTAGGGCTCTGGTAATCTTCTTGATCTTGAATTCTACTTTGTCTGATATTAATATTACCACTCCAGCTTTCCTGTGATTAATGTTTGCATGATACATATTTTTACTTTTAGCCTGGGTTTTAATATTCAAAGTATTTTTATCGTACAGTTGAATCTTGCTTTTTCAAAATCCAGTTTGAAAATCTCTGCCTTTTGATTGGAGCATTTAATACTTCCTCAAAATAAACACTTCCTAGAACTTATAGTACCTATTGTTTGGGATTCATTCCCACCTTTTGTTAGCATTCCACAGGAAAAGATTAAGTGACAGGGTTACTGCCTCTTCTTCCAGGTTGTCTGTGACATAGTTTTCTCATCTGTAAAGAGGGAATAATTGTACTTACCTCATAGGGTAGTTATAAGAATTACATGAGATAATCCATATAAAGCATATAGTAGACAATAAATGAAAGCTACAAATAGATTTCGATCATTAAATGATAGTAACAACAGATTATTTCACTAAGAATCCTCTTTCCATTTGGCTTTGATGAAATGTTGATTTAAGAAATGAACCCCGCCGAAACCGGTTTGGCTCAGTGGATAGAGCGTCGGTCTGAGGACTGAAAGGTCCCAGGTTCGATTCCATCAAGGGCATGTACCTTGGTTGCGGGCATATCCCCAGTAAGAGGCAGCTGATCGATGTTTCTCTCTCATCGATGTTTCTAACTCTCTATCCCTCTCTCTTCCTCTCTGTAAAAAATCAATAAAATATATTTTTAAAAAAAGAAAGAAATGAACCCCACTTTACAGTTACAAAGGTATCTCATATACATCCTCATCTGATGAAAAACAACTGTATACTTTAAACACGTGCATTTATATGTTAATTAGACATCAATAAAGTCAATTTTTAAAAAAATATATATTTTATTGATTTTTACAGGGAGGAAGGGAGAGGGATAGAGAGCTAGAAACATCGATGAGAGAGAAACATCGACCTGCTGCCTCCTGCACACCCCCCACCGGGGATGTGCCCGCAACCAAGGTACATGCCCTTGACCGGAATCGAACCCGGGACCTTCCAGTCCGCAGGCCGACGCTCTATCCACTGAGCCAAACCGGTTTCGGCTAAAGTCAATTTTTTAAAAAATATATATTTTATTGATTTTCCACAGAGAGGAAGGGAGAGGGATAGAGAGCTAGAAACATCGATGATAGAGAAACATCGACCAGCTGCCTCCTGCACACCCCCCACCGGGGATGTGCCCGCAACCGAGGTACATGCCCTTGACCGGAATCGAACCTGGGACCTTTCAGTCCGCAGGCCGATGCTCTATCCACTGAGCCAAACCGGTTTCGGCAATAAAGTCAATTTTAAAAATTAAAAAACAAAAACAAAAATGGAAAAATTCTGTCACATGCATGTATATAATGTACATATATAAGTTAAAGACTAAACAGGTGCCCAATTACCAGCTTAAGAAATTATGCAATCCCTTAGAAGCCCTTTGCATGCTTCACTGTTAACCATTGTTGTTTTATTCATAGCTTTGCCATACACGTATCTCTGCGTAATAGTCTTGACTGCCTTTGACCTCTATATAAATAGAATCATGCTGAATGTATGTTTCTGTGACTTCCTGCTTCAGCTCATTATTTTTAAGGTTTATCTGTGCTTAAATGTGTAGTGGTTGTTAACGTTTACTGCTCTAGTCTTAGATTATATAATCCACCATTCTACTGAGTGCCGATGGGCTGTTCACAATTTGGGGCTTTTCCAAACAATGCTATGAATATTGCTCGTGCATTTCTAAGGTAACATGTTGGGATGGAACTGCTGGGTTGTGAGGTAGGTGCATGGTCAGCTCAACCAGTTAATGTCAACTGCTTCCAAAGTGGCTTGTACTAATTCATCTTTTCACCAGCAGGGTAATAGGTTCCTCTTTCTCCATGTCCTTGCTGATATCTACTGACACATTTTCACATTCTAACTCTTCTGCCCACTTGAGTCTTCCTAACAGCCAACACTTACCTGTAATGCTCATTTAAACTGTACCAGGCTCTGTATCCATGATCTCATTTCACAAGAGCCCTATCTATTATGTATTGTCATTTATGACCAAGAGAACAAGACTTTGTCCTTTTCTGACTATTTCTTCTGCCTGGACCCAGAGCTATCCACTTTGGCCACCTCATCTCTTCTTCCTGCCAACTTGGGCAGAGCCAGGTCCCAGCAGGACCTCAGTCCCACCTTGGACTCTTTCCTCCTCAGGCTGTTACTCCTTGTCAGTCCGCCTCAGCCGCCCTGCATCCTGGGACCGGATCAGACACTACAGGATCCAACGCCTTGACAATGGCTGGCTGTACATCTCGCCGCGCTTCACTTTCCCCTCACTCCAGGCCCTAGTGGACCATTACTCTGGTATGGCCTTTCCTTGCCTCCATGAGAGTAGACTGGGATGTGACTTTTAGGGGTCAGAGAATCCTTAGGACACTTTACCTGCTAAAGAATATCCAGACAGATGGAAGAAGGGCCTCCCCTACCCTCATGCCAGTCCCTGTGCCAAGAAACACAGACTGGCAGCTGTTTGTTTTTTAAAAAAACCACGTTTTTATTGATTTGAGGGAAAAAGGGAGAGTGATAGAAACATCAATAATGAGAATCATTGATTGGCTGCTTCCTGCATGCCCCACACTGGGGATCAAGCCCACAACCTGGGCATGTGCCATGACCTGGAATCAAACCGTGACCTCCTGGTTCATAGGCCAATACTCAACCACTGAGCCATACCAGCCAGGCAAGGCAGTCCTATCTTTATCCCGTGTGTGAGTGCAGGCCACTAACTCATCCACTGCTGTAGTTCTGAGTCAAAGCTCCAGCAGGAAGCACAGTTGTCTCTACAGGAACTAGGCCCAGATCTGTTGCTAGTGTGGAATTCAAGTTGATTCTTAGCATTTTCTGGTGCCTGTGCAGTAACAGGCACTGGAGGATGTAGAGGGGAGAATAAAACTGGGAAAACTGATCAGGGGTTTGCTGGAAGGTTGTTCATGTGATGGATACTGAGCATTCCGTAGTTTTCTTCCCGAAGTGCTTTCCTAGCCAGAAACTGGACTCAAAGAGGTCCATCAACTTACCCAGAACCACAGTAAATTAAGTCTCCCAGAACCTAGCCCAGAATGACTTTTGATTGCATCTCAGCTTCTAGGAGATGAACAGCTTGGGACTCTTGCGCTGTAATCCTTTTTAGACCATGCCCCAATCTGCCAAGTGTGTAAAGCTGTCGGGTGAGGGTAGGGGTTGTTGGGGAGGAAAGCAGGGCTGGAGTCACCCATGTCAAGGGTCTAGGTCTCTTCCTCAGAGCTGGCGGATGACATCTGCTGCCTCCTCAAGAAGCCCTGTGCACTGCGGAGAGCTGGCCCAGTCCCCGGCAAGGACATACCTTTACCTGTGACTGTGCAGAGGGCACCCCTCAACTGGAAAGAGCTGGACAGGTGAGAGGAACCCTGGGACATGGAAGCAGAACAAGGGAGAGTTAGGCTTTACCCGGGGGAACCCACAACCCAGAATGAACCTGACAACTTCAGGGATACTGGGGGCCCAGTGAGCATTGATTGAGCTCTTAGAGGCCAGCCTAGGCTCAGCAGGCGGGTAAGGGGCAGTGGCAGGGAGGATAAAGTGGGCATGCAATGGGCAGCCTGGACATGAAGGTGGCCAGAATGGGAGGAAGGTCAGATAAGATAAGGTAGAACAAAGAGTACCAGTCCTGAGTGAAGAAGTCAAGCTCTGGTTTGATCTGATAGGAAACAGAGAGCCACTGTGAATTTTTTTAGCAGGAGTGAATTAAAAACGGTGAACTGTGTGGTGAATGCAGGGAAGACGGCTCCTTGACCCAGCTCTTTTCCACTCTCCACAGCTCCCTCCTGTTCTCTGAAGCACCTGCCACAGGGGAGGCGTCTCTCATCAGCGAGGGACTCCGGGAGGCCCTCAGCTCCTACATTAGCCTGACTGATGACATCTCCTTGGACGATGCCAAAGCCCAGAGGCCAAAAGGGGAACCAAGGTTGTAGCACCTAGAATCCCAAGGCAGCTCAGCCTAACTGCGCACCCCACAGGCAAAAGACTGTACTGAGTGAGGGGAGAACAGGGATACAGAGGCACATTCAAGGTCCCACCTCTTACCTTGTTCCTTCCTCTCAGCTCTAAGAAGTCATATACCTCCTCCCAGTGCCATGGCCCTGCCTGCAACCTCTAGTTCAAGGACAGACCAGTTGAGAGCAAGGCCAGGGCTCCAAAGAGCCTAAACTTCCTCTGGGGTCTGATGTAGTCTGTGCTCAAGTTTGGGAATTCCAGCACATCTTCCTCCCCTGCTAGTCGAGTCCCATTCAAAACCCTCCCCCACCCCCTTGCTAACCAGTCTCCAGCCCCACCCACAAGGTGGAAACAACCAGTAGCATCAAGAAAAAAAACACATTTTAAGAAAATTTACAAGGGGCAGGAAAGCAGAGGGAATAGATGGCTCATCAGAGCAACAGAACCTGGACTGTCCGGCCTCCCCCTGACCCTAGAGCAAAGAGGACATCTGACAGTCCAGGTCCTTAACTGTCCTCACCAAGCCCCTTCTCTGACAGTTGTAGCTCTCAGATTTCATTTCATTTTGCAACTTATCATTGGGACCTGGCTAAGCCTTACTGGCCTTGCCATCTAGTGGCCCAATGCAAAATGACACCTTCTGAGACTAGTACACTGTGATGAGGTCAGTTATGTGTGGCTCTCAGTGCTCGGCAGGGGCACTAGGGCATCAGAAAGTGGTAAGCCCTCTCTCCACAAAGCTAAGACCTTGGCCTTAACCCATAAAGGGAAAGAAGCCTGGCTGGGGCTGCTAAAGGAGCAGGAAGAGGAAGAGGGATGGAGATGGGAGGGCACCACTTCTAGTGTTCCGACTAGGTTCTCATGCTAGTGAGGTGGGAAAAGGCTTTACCAGGTATCATCAACAGTTGTCAATTAAAGATCTGATTTATTCAAGTATCTGAAAACATTCTACAATGGAAACTGTTACCAGATGTTGCTTATACTGTGCTATGGACCACGCACATATTGCCATACTGTTTTTGGAAGACTTGAAATGCCACTGACAGTTTAAAAATTGTACACCTGATGGAGAAGTGAGGAAGACAATTTAATGTTTCATTCGGATCCAGAGATGCATCAAATTAAATGACAGCTTCAATCTGCAAACAAGTGTTTCATGATGGTATCCAAGAAGAAATGACTGGTGATGGACAATTAGAAATGCTTTCCCAAAGGCGATGGTTCTTTAAAAAGTTTCAGGTCACAACCCTTGCAGAAAACACTGACGCCCAACACACTGATTCTCGGTCCAGGAAACATGGGTCTTCCAGGTTCCATGTGGCTGAGGTGCCCATTAATCGTGTTTCATGCTGCAACTAAGAGGGTCCTTTGGACCCGACAGGGAGCAGGTGGGGACTGTACACCATCAGTCATAGTGGATGGCAGTGTAAAAGATAATCCAGATGACCTAGAGAGGAGACAAGCAATGTTCATAGGTCACCTGGTCAAAGTAGGCCCCTATTCTACAAAACAAAAATGTCAGATAAGAATGTCTGCACAGCAGGCTTCCCAGGAGCTACCCAATGCATTTAATTTCACTGAAATCAAGCTGTTCCTAACAGCCTAGGACCACCCACCTGTGCCCCCAAAGGGACCCTGGAAAAGCCTCTCACCCTACCATACAGCAAACTAAGCATCAGGGAGTGGAGTTATAAATGTAGAAACGAAACAGGTAAAGCAGACTGTACTTCTAATAGATGTTAGGATTAGCCATAAATGTGAAAACAAAATCACTATTACACCCTGTCAGAGCCTTATCAAATAAAGCACAGATTCTCAAAACCAACTGCCCATTGCATCTAGGACTTTTAAAAGTATTACTAGTATATAAATGCCCAGGCACCACCTCCCAGAAGTTTTTATTTTATTGGTTTGAGCTAGGGTCTATAAATTAAAACAAAAACAATGCCTGGCCGGTGTTGCTGTGGTTGAGTGTTGACCCATGAAACAGGAGTTCATGGTTAGATTCCCAGTTAAGGCACATCCCCGGGTTGTGGGCTTGATCCCTAGTGGGGGGCATGCAAGAGGCAGCCGATCCAGGATGCTCTCTCATCATTGATGTTTCTATCCCTCTCCCTTCCTCTCTCTGAAATCAATAAAGGCACATATAAATAATAATAAAACAACAAAACTCTGAGGTATAATTTATATTCCATAAAGTATACAATTCTGAGGGTTTTTACTTTTTTTTTTTCACTGAATCCATTTAAAAACACACACCACAATTCAAAGATTTTAGTACAGCACAGAGGTGTGTAAACATCACCATATAAATGGTTCTGTAACATTTCATCATCATCAAAAGAAAGTTCCCATTATCAGTTATTCCCCCCTCCCTTCCCCTTCCCAAAGCCACTGGTAATCACTAACTCTTTGTCTGTTTGAATTTTCACATAAATGGATTCATACATGAGATCTTTTGTCTTGATTCTTTCACTTAGCATGTTTTCAAGGTTCATCATGTTGTAGCATCTATCAGTACTTCATTCCTTTTTATGGTCAAATAATATTTTGTATAAATGTACATTTTATTCATCAGGTGATGACTTTGTACATGTTAGCTATTATGAATAATGCTATGCATATATTTTTAAAAGTTTCCTAGTTGTTTCTAATATGCAGCAGAGTTGACAATCAGATGTAAAGCTGATGATGGGCCCTGGATTTGCACAACAGGACTGTACAGTATATCACACTTTTGGGACAACATGACTGAAGAGTGGACATGCCCTCCAGCCTCATGAACTTTTTAAAAAATGGTACCCCAATCACAGTGTGAATCAGTAGGCTCCCCTTGAGTGATTCATGAAATGACACTACTTGCTGTAAAATTATCAGGTACACATACCATGAACAAGGCAAAAGACGTCATAAACCCTTCTTTCGTGAGCTCCCATGTACCACCATATTCTTCTTCATCTATCTGAAGGTAGTTGCTGAAGTAGAGGTACAGGACTCCTGCATTGATCAGGCAGAACCTGGAGGGAGGGAGGACAAGCATCAAAAATAGAAGACTCAAGACTCCTACCACCATGGTCCAGCTCTACCAAGGTACTCACAGTTACACAGTTAACTACCTCTATTATCAGGGAAAGTGAACTAATACATGGAAACACCTCAGCCCTCAAAGGAGCTACCCATTTGGCTGACCTAGAGACTTAAAGAAGAACAACTCTTTTTAGTTGCCCAGCCAAAGCAAAAAATAAATTAAAAAGCAGATGTAAGTTCTCCAAGCACCCTTAAAGTAAGATAGACTGGTCCTAAGTAGGACCAGTACTTTACTGGAGTCTCTAGGTAGCTCCTGCTGGGATGAGGGGTGGCCATGGGATAAACACACGTTAAGCTGCTGCTTCATGCCTAACTGAGCAAGCAAGGGCATATACTAAAAGCCCATGCATAATTCCCAATGGGAGACAATTTCTGGATGGCCACCGTCTGCTACTGCACTTGATGCAGATGTGAACATGACAGTTCCTGTCCTCAGCTTGCCATCTACTAGGGGGCAAAAAACAGCAGTGAAACCCTGGCCAGTGTGGCTTAGTAAGCTGGAGCGTCATTCGATTCCCAGTCAGGGCACACGCCCAGGTTGTAGGAAGGCAAATGATCCATGTTTTTCTCTCAACATTGATGTTTCTCTTTCCCTCTCTCAAATCAATAGCTCTAGCCAGGTTTGGCTCAGTGGATTGTCGGCCCCTAGACTGAAGGGTCGCAGATTCAATTCTGGTCAAGACCTCCATTGCAGGTCGATCCCCAAACCCGGTGGGGGTTCATGAAGGAGGCCACCAATCGATGTATCTCTCTCACATTGATATTTCTCTGTCTCTCCCCCTCCCTTCCGCCTTCTCTAAAAATCAATGGGAAAATATCCTTGGGTGAGGATTAACAAATAATAATAATAATAGCAGTAGTGAGAGTGGAATTGAAACCAGAGGTTTGCAAGCGCCTCTAGGAAGGTCTCTGAGCCCCATCATGTATTATTTAACTGATGGAAGAATTAGAATGCAGTGAGTAGTAATACATCGCCCTGCTCCGCTGCTCTCTTGGTATGGTCATCAGGTAAAAGTAACTTATAAAGTCATCAAGACTTTGATCTTTCCAGTTATAATATCTAATCTAATGGGGGACTATATGTCTTAAGTTCCATTCCTTCTGGAGACTGAGGTAGAAATATGCAAAGATAACTGGTTCCTCCTAGTGGATGAAGTGAGCTGATGTAGGGCAAGGCAGTTAGATGATGCTGAGTAATGTAAACTAGTATATAAGGAGGGGGGATCCTGAGGCAGCCTGAGCAAGGTGGGGGCGAGGTAAGGTGTGTTTACTTCAGGAAGTCTAGTTTCTAGGTAGTGCAAGTGCGAACTTTCTCCTGAGTGGAAGGAACTGGAGCTGGGAGACTGGTTTAGACCTCTACCATGTTTCAGGACAAGAGTGCAAATAAAGTTTGAGGACAATGACTAGGACAGTGGCTGAATGGGGAGGGAAGATGTCCCAAAGGCTGGAGCCAAAGGGCCTGGAAGTACAATGGTTTCAGTAACAGAAGGAGTCAGGAAGAACGAAGGTTTTTCTTGGATTTCACCTAAAATAGAGTCCTTGGCTTGGTTATATTGTGACCACATCCTTATCTTCTGCTAGAAATCTTGGGACCTGGCCGATCTGGCTACTTCCCTCTAACAAGAGTTGCATTTTGGGCAGGGTGAGTTTGTGGCTCCAGAGAGACTACTAATGGGACTTAAAAATGTCACTCTGGGATTCAGCTAATAAGCTAGGGCTAGAGAATGACTGGAAATTCATCAAATGAGATGAGCTGTAAGAGTGGCTGATTGGTGAGATGAGAGGGAAATACAAGGGAAAGGTGAGATAAGGAATGGTAGGGAGAAAGAAAGGGTTGGCATGAACCCTTCCTTCTAAGGGCTACACACTTAGTAAAATACTCAAAATGAGCTTAAAGATGGGCATAATTTCTATATTGTAAATGAGGGCAAGAACCTCACAGCTAATGTGTAGACCAAGCATGTCAAACTTAAAGGCTAACACGGGCCAAATAAACAAGACATGTGGCCCGTGGGCTGCAAGTTTGACATGCTTGGTGTAGACAAATAAATGAACATGCTGGATTGGGGGTTGGAGAAGAACATTAAAAAAGACTGACTTTCATATAGGTCTTTAAAAATTCTATCTTACACCCTGGCCGGGTAGCTCAATTGGTCAGAGTATCATCCTGTGGGTTCAATCTCTGGTCAGGACACATACAAGAACCAAGCAATGAATGTATCAATACATGGAACAACAAATCAGTATTTCTCTCCTTCTCTCTAAAATAAATTTAAATTCTATTCTAAAAACTCCTGTCATAATTTAAAAAAATATTGGCTCTAACAAATATGACGACTTCAGGGATGGAAGGCTACATGACAACAGTAAAAGTAAAAGTATGGCCCTGCTTTCAATGGTCAATGGGAATGCTTGTTAAAAAGAAATTTAACAAGCATTCACTGAGCACCTATTAATATGCTCCAAGCTCTATGAGAGAGGCAGGAAAGGATGGACAGGGCCCATTTCTGATCATGCAAAACCTCAGCAGACACAGCAGAACCATCACCCAGTTCTCATGCAAATTGTAATTGAGAGCTGAGGAAATTATTTTTCCTTAATGGGCCCTAACTGGTGACCCCACCAGAAAGGAGAAGACAAGCTGGGGTCAAAAAAGAGAGCAGCTAAGGCAGAAGTGGGAGGAGCGTCACCAGAACTGAGCACCAGAGCGGGTCTGCCCTTAAGTCCAGGCAGCTGGGTCAGACAGACGGAGGAGAGGAGATGTGAGCAGAAAAATCAATGTCCTTGGGTCCTTTCCAAGAGCAGGGGAAAAGGTGCCAACCAAAGGAGAGAAGGGATTCAAGTTTTGGCTCTGGCAGGACAGTGTGGGACTGTACCCCAGAAAACCGTATTTTACCATTCTTTGTAAAGCTAATCATATAGTAATTGCAGTGAGCCATTTATGGAGTGCCATAGAGGTCTTCAGCACTATATTCAGCAATTTACTTACATTATTTCATTTAATTCATACATCTTATAAGGCAGGCATTTTTATTGCCCCGTCTTTAAAAAACATATTTTTATTGATTTCAGAGAGGAAGGGGGGGGGGGGGAGAGAAACATTAATGATGAGAGAGAATCACTGATCAGTTGGTTGCCTCCTGCACACCCCCATTGGAGATCGAGCCCACAACCTGGGCATGTGACCTGACTGGGAATCTGTGACCTCCTGGTTCATAGGTTAACACCCAACCACTGAGCTATACCAGCCAGGGCTTATTGCCCCCATTTTAATGATTAGAAAATTGAGTCTCATAGAGCTGAGCCCAAAATTAATGTAGCCTGAAAGTGGCAAAGCTAGAACTTGAATTCAGAACTTTCTAAAGTTAAAAATAAAAAACAAAAAAAGGTTGGTTTGGCTAGCTTAACTCTTCTGCCACAAGGTATATCAGACTAGCTCTGGTGCTAGTTAATTATTCCAGGCTGGTGACTTCAGATAAATCCTTTAAGAATCCTACAAGACATAATAGGTACACGGGGCTCTGCACCTCTCTTAGCAAGTGGCTGTGGGAAGATGAGAAATTCCCTCCAGCTTTTAGATCACCTTCCCCGCTTCTCTGGTACTTTTCTCTCATAGAAAGCTCAAATGGGGTGACCAACATTCTAAAAATATCATCTATAACCACCTCCAACCTGGGAAAACCTCTGTGACCACCAGGTACTATGTCTCATAATCCCCAATCAGCCTTCATCAGGTGTGCACTCCATCAAAGTCAGGCAGAGATTAAACTCTTACTGGTTTCCTTCTACAAATGCTTTACTCAGTACCATAAATAAAAAATCTTCTTAGCCTGGCCGGTGTGGCTCAGTGGCTGAACCAAGAGGTCACCAGTTCGATTCCCAGTTAGGACACATGCCTGGGTTGCAGGCCCAATCTCCAGTGGGGAGCGTGTAGGAAGCAGCCCATCAATGATTCTCTCTCATCATTGATGTTTCTATATATTTTTTTATCTTTCTCTCCCTCTCCCTCCCTGAAATCAGTAAAAAAATATATTAAAAAAAAAAAAAGGCAGAGCCACAACCAGGGGCTAGTGTCCATCGTTTCCACTGGCCACAGAAGCACAGTAGAAGATGGAGGGCCAAACCTTCCACTTCTTCACTGTCTCTAAAATGTAAGGGCCTCAAACAACTGAAAAAGCCAAGATGCAGCACATCCAGCATAGTGCCAGGCACAAGGGAGTGGTCATCAAGTATAGAAGCTCTTCCACTTTCCGAACTTCCATACAAAGGTCATGCTAGAACTAGATGATGCCTGCCACCAACAGGCATGTGGTATCCTCTTGCATGAGGTCACTTTGGACCCATGAATGAATGGACTAGCCCAGTGGTCAGCAAACTGCGGCTCGCGAGCCACATGCGGTTCTTTGGCCCCTTGAGTGTGGCTCTTCCACAAAATACCACGTGTGGGTGCGCATGTACAATGCGATTGAAACTTCGTGGCCCATGCGCAGAAGTCGGTTTTTGCTCTCAAAAGAAATTTCAATCGTGTACTGTTGATATTTGGCTCTGTTGACTATTGAGTTTGCCGACCACTGGACTAGCCCAACCTTCAGGAAGGTAACATACCTGACCTAAGATGCTCCTGGGCTTGATGAACTGAGGAATGCTACACCAGACCCAGGAGTGCCACCCTGAGGCCAACTTTTTGCTTTAATCATTACACACACACAGAGAGAGTCATTTAACGTAATAATTTTAAAAACCCTCCAATGTAGTAATAGCCTTTCCCATAAAATGAAAATAAAGACCCTATTTGAAAAAGAAATGATATCACGAAACTGCAAGATACCCAAGACTTACCCTGCTATTCCCAAGAAACCTCGCAATGGTAACACTCCCCAAATGACACCTAGAACCACAGCGATAATCTGTCGGAACCAGTAGATCACATCTAAAAATTCATCCTGTAGAAAAAAGAGAAACTGCATGCATTATCTGGAGTGGGTGCCACAGTAGAACCTCTTGTAATAGGTGAGGAACAGAAAAGCTTCCTACCAATGTATCTTCCAGGGAACTGTCCCCCAAAAGCAAGAATATTAGGCTCTTGCATCTCCACCTCTTCTTGTACTAAAAGGTGGTAAACATACACACACACACACAAAACAATACTTGCCCCGAGTGATGACTTCTAAGGGTTGTGCTCTAAATAAAAATTTTAGAAAATCCCATTTACCTCTTGTGAGAAGCTGCAAAGATGAAATGGCTGTTAGTAACCGTGATCCTGGACACTGGTAACGCTTCTCTCATCTGAGGAGACCTGGGCACACTAGCCCCAGGAAGAAGGGCTGACAGTCAACCTACCCAGCACTACCTTCCTGCACACCGAGTTTGAATAAGTCACAAAGGATAGAAAGGATTAGAAACAAAAGTGCTGGAGGCAGGTGCCAGCGTACCTATTCTACCTGCAAGGACAGGGAAGACTCAGGTTTCTGACCTGCCCTAGATTGCAGAACCAGTCCTTACAGAAGGAAAGAAAGCAATGACACAGCAGATCAGAAAGGTTTTACAGGAGCTGGGGCACCTTCAGGAAGTGCCCCCCACCCCTTCTTACGGAGCTCTAGGAAGGAAAACCTAATTCACCGCCCGCCCCCCCCAAAAAAGACGGCAAATATAACATTGTTTTCAAGTCAACTGGAATCAAGCTGTTTGTAATGGTCGCTTCCAGATCATGGTTGGGGAGTGCCCAAACTCAGATCTGAATGTGTGTAACCAGTAAAGAAAAGGAAATCCAGCCAAAACCGGTTTGGCTCAGTGGATAGAGCATCGGCCTGCGGACTCAAGGGTCCCAGGTTCGATTCCGGTCAAGGGCATGTACCTTGGTTGCGGGCACATCCCCAGTAGGGAGTGTGCAAGAGGCAGCTGATCGATGTTTCTCTCTCATCGATCTTTCTAACTCTCTATCCCTCTCTCTTCCTCTCTGTAAAAAATCAATAAAATATTAAAAAAAAGAAAGGGAAATCTTGAAGCCACCAAAAGAAAAGGAAATCTTGAAGCCCCAACTGTTCCTCACATATATGTTCTTTCTTTCTCTCTCTCTCTCGCTCTCTCTCTCTCCAGTCTCTGTCTCTCTCTCCTCCCTCCTTGCAAGGTGGTCTCAGTCTCCCCACAACTCTCACACGTAAGGTATTCGGTTTTCCTCATTCAACAGTAAAGTAATGGCAACTCACTTTTTTTTTAATTGATTTTTTACAGAGAGGAAGGGTAGAGAGAAACATCGATCAGCTGCCTTTTGCACACCCCTATTGGGAATGTGCCGGCAACCAAGGTACATGCCCTTGACCAGAATCGAACCCGGGACCCTTCAGTCCGCAGGCCGACGCTCCATCCACCGAGCCAAACCGGTGAGGGCTGATGGCAACTCATCTTCAGTGAGGCTCACTATGTGCCACCTCGTCAGTGCACCACTGTACCCAGCTCAGAGCTGTTCCGCAAACACATGGAGAGCACCTGACCAAGTGTCCAGTAGATGCCTGGGGCCGTTCCTTTTCGTGCGAACGACTACGTTAACTATTAATTCCGAGAAGGTAAGTCCCTTAAGGTCCTACTGGGAGCAAAAGGTCAAGTCGAATTCAGCTCAATCTCGCCGTTCAAGCACACGCCCTGCCGGCGAGTGACACCTTCTCTGCCCGCTCCACGCTGCTTCTCGGGTGACCCGGGCGGCCTGACCGTTAGGCCACTCCGCGGTGAGCCCCGAGCTCAGCTCTCAGGCCGGGCCCGCCGAGTTCGCCACCCTTTGGCCACCCGCCCCACCACCCCAAACGATCGGCGGTACACGGGGGGGCACACTCGGGCCGGTCCATCCGTCCCCAAGGGCCAGCCGGCTTCTCAAACCTGCGCCCTCCCCAGCTCCACCTCACCTTGTCCTCCCAGGCCGCGTCGCTTCGCAGCACCTTGCTCCACACAGAGACTTTGAGGGCCCCGTTGGCCAGCTGCGGCTGAGGCGGCTCCTCCTTCCGCCTCCCGCCGCTCATCCTACCGTCGCGCCCCCCGGACCGGGCCTGGGGCGCGCGGGCCGAGCCAAAAGGAGGCGGGGTCTGGGGTCGCGGGTCACAGCGTTCGGGGAAGCAGTGCAGGCTCCGCAGTCTGGCTCAGGGGAGCGCCGCAGCGACCCGCACTTGGCCGAGCAGTCGGCTCAGCGCGCTCGGCCGAACCCAGGTGCCGCGGAGGGAGGAGCAACGCAGCGCCGTGCGTCCTCCCGGCGACGTGCCCACGCAGCCAATCGGCGGCCGCGCAGCCGCCCGAGTGAAAAAAGTACCCGGGTTCTCCGCGCAAGCGCTCTACGCATGACGGAAGTGACGGCGAGCTCTACGCGTGACGGAAGTGACGGAAGGGACGATCTGCGGAGGGGAGCGACACGAGCGCGAGGCGGCGCTGTGGAGACTGAAGAATGGAAGGGAAAGCGGAGGTTGGAGTTGAGCGTCGCCCCGTCCGCCTCAGCTCGTCCGTTCGAGCAGCGGGGTAGAACACGACCCTGCCTTTCCCAGGCGTCCTTTCTAAGCCCAAACTTTGCTCCCCGGGAGCCTCACGCTGCCTCTTATTATGTAGCCCCTGCTCGTTTCCTCCTTAACTCTACTAATATATGTTCCGTAGGACCTTGTTCAGGATGCTAACTCTTGTCTGTAATAACTTAGTGTCTCATCTTGCCCAGCACCCCCTTTTGGCTAGTGAGCCCTGAGACCCAAAGAGGAGAAATGACTTTCTAAGGCTGTAGAGCAAGTTGGAACCAGCTGAGGACTCCTCACGGGGTTGAAGCGGAGAAAGTACCTCGTTAGGTATCAGAATGTCTGCAGTGTCCTCAGTATGTGCTAGGTCGGTGGTCCACAAAGTGTGTTTCTGGACCAGCAGCAGCCACATCACCTGCAGAGTTGATGAGAGATGTAAATTCTCGGACCTCCTCAGAAATTCGGGGGGGCGGGCCTGTAATCAGCGTTTTACTCAGCCCTCCAGGCGGTGCCCTGAGACACAACGCTTGTGTGCAGGGGACCTACGGAGGCAAAGTAAGTTGCCCAGAATCATTCAACTGGTCCCTGGGTTTGTCTGACTTTAAAATTTGTACGTTTAACCCTAAGCTTTAAGTTTTAAAGGATAACAATAAGGTCAAAACAGCCTTGGCGTACCTGTTAGACAGTCACTGTGGTTCTCCACCTTAGGTGAGCAGCAGAATCTCCTAGAGAGCTTTTTCAGAATTCCGCAGCTGGGGCTTTCCACCACCATCTAACCCCAAGGTCCTGTTTGAGGAGGTTGAGTGGGGCTGGACCCCAAAGGTGCTACATGACTGCAGTTAAGACATTACTCTGTCTGGACCTGACCTGGGTGTACACCTTTATCCTTACTTTCCCATGGATCTTGTTCTTTTGGGCCCTACCTCTTTTCTGAACCCCTTTCCCTCCCACATGCAAACTATGGTGAAGCCTAACAAGCTCACTCCAGTTAGAGAGTGTACCATTGGTATAAAACTTCTTTTACAGGCTCCCTGGTGGAGACAGACTGACCCCTCTCAGAGAATATTGGAGGACTGGCCCATGGTCAAATACAAAAAAAGGTAAGTCTTCAGTCTGCTGGGTTTGATGGTACAGGTTTATTTTGTCATGGGAGTTCAGGAAGACAGCTCTGCAGGAAGAGTAGGCGTTATGAAGGGGAAGAGGAGAGAACATTTCAGAAGATAAAACCATGAGGGTTTAATGGTAAAGAATAAAGCCACAAATGAGGAAGAAAAGGGAGGGTCATGTTGAGGAATTTGTTTTTATCCCAAAGGGGAGGAGGAAGCCACCTAAAGGACTTCGCTTTTCCAATTTGCACCTTAAGCAGGATCGCTCTGGCTCCTGTTTGGAGGACTGGATCAGAGTGAGAGACTATAAAGACTGTGAAAGTTATTCAGGTGAGATTTAGTGGGGCACTGAAGATGGAGAAAATTGGAATAAAATGGAGTTTTTTTTAACTTAAAAATTGTTTAGCCGAAACCGGTTTGGCTCAGTGGATAGAGCGTCGGTCTGCGGACTGGAAGGTCCCGGGTTCGGTTCTGGTCAAGGCCATGTACCTTGGTTTCGGGCATGTCACCAGTGGGGGGTGTGCAGGAGGCAGCTGGTCAATGTCTCTCTCTCATCGATGTTTCTGGCTCTCTATCCCTCTCCCTTCCTCTCTGTGAAAAATCAATAAAATATATTTTTTAAAAAAAACTGTTTATGTTGCTGTAAAATATACATAACACAAAATTTACCATTTTTCAATATGTAGCTCAGTGGCACAGTGAAGTATAGTCACTTTGTTTTGCAGCCATCCCTACCATCCATTTTCAGAACCTTTCATCTTGCAAAAGTGAAACTCTCTACCCTCTAATCTGTTAACTCCGCATTTTTCCCATCCTCCAACCCCTGGCAATGACCATTCTACTTTCTGTCTCTGAATTTGACTAAGTACCTTATAAGAGTGGAATCACACAATATTTGTTCTTTTCTGATTGGCTTATTTCTTAGCATAACACCTTCAAGGTTCATACATGTTGTAGCATGTGTCAGAATTTCTTTTTTTTAATGTATTTTTATTGATTTCAGAGAAAAAGGGAGAGGGAGAGAGAGATAGAAACATCAATGATGAGAGAGAATCATTGATCGGCTGCCTCCTGCATACTGGGGATGGAGCCCACAACCCAGGCATGTGTCCTGACTGGGAATCGAACCTGACCTCCTGGTTCATAGGTCAATCCTCAACCACTGAGCCATGCCAGCTGGGCCAGAATTTCCTTTTTAAGGCTGAATTAATAACTTTGTTAAATTTTGTTAACTATCCATTGTATGTATATACCACATTTTGCTTAACTACTGAGGGACACTTGGGCTACTTTCACCTTTTTGCTATTGTGAATAATATGTCAATGTACATTGGTGTACAAATATCCATCATGTCCATGCTTTCATTTCTTTTGGTGTATACCCAGATTTGAATTGAGCTGAATTGCTGGATTACATGACAGTTCTATTTTAAACTTTTTGAGTAACCTTCATACTGTTTTTACCTGAGGAAAATTTTCCATTTATTTATTTATTTATTTATTTATTTATTTTTTTTAGAGAATGGAAGGGAGGAGGAGAGACAGAGAGGAGAGAGAGAAACATCGATGTAAGAGAGACACATCGATTCATTGCCTCTCACATGTGCTCCAACAGGGGTGGGGACCGAGCCTGCATCCGAGGTATGTGCCCTTGACCAGATTCAAACCCACGACCCTTCACTCTGCAGGCAGATACTCTAACCACTGAGCAAAAACGGCTAGGGCTCCATACTATTTTCTATAGCAGCTGCACCATTTAAATTCCCACCAACAGTGCACAAGAGTTCCAGTTTCTCTACATTCTTGCCAACACTTGTTTTCTCTATTTTTAAAACAAGCGCTGTGAAGTGGTATCTCCTTGTGGTTTTAATTTTTATTTCCTTACTGATGAGTGATGTTGAGCATCGTTTCATGTGTTTGTTGCCTGTTTGTATATCTTTGGAGAAATATTTGTTCCAGACTTTTGTCTACTTTTGAGTCTGGTCATTTGTTTTTTTGCTGTTGAGTTTTAGGAGTTCTGTATGTATTCTGGGTATTTAATCCCTTATCATGTATGTAATTGGCAAATATTTTCTCTCATTCTGTAGGTGGCCTTTTTACTCTGTTGATATTGTCTTTTTATATACCAAAGCTTTTAATTTTGATAAAGTCCAGTTTGTATAATTTGTTATTGTTTCTGTGCCTTTGGTGTCATGTACAAGAAATCATTGCTATATCCAATGTCATCAAGCTTTCGCCTATTTTTTTCTCAGAGTTTTAGTTTTAGCTCTTATGTTTAGGTCTTTGATCCATTTTGAGTTAATTTTTTAAATTTATTTTTCAGTTATAGTTGACATACAATATTATATTCATTTCAAATGTACAACATAATGCCTGGATACTTATATTCTTTATGAAGTGATCACCCTGATAAATCTAGTACCCTCCTGGCACCATACATAGTTATTGCAATATTATCGACTATATTCCCTATGCTGTACTTTACATCCCCTTGACTATTTTTATAACTAGCAATTTGTGCTTCTTAGACAGAAAACTAACCCCTTTGAGAACTAATTTTTAAAAAATATATTTTTATTGATTTTAGAGAGGAGGGAGAGAGAGAGAAACATTAATGATGAGAATCATTGATTGGCTGCCTCCTGCACGACCCCTACTGGGGATTGAGCCCGCAACCCAGGCATGTGCCTTTGGCCGGAATCGAATCTGGGACTCCCCAGTCCGCAGGCTAACGCTCTATCCATTGAGCCAAACCAGCTAGGGCGAGAATTAATTTTTTTAAAAATATATTTTATTGATTTTTTACAGAGAGGGATAGAGAATTAGAAACATCGATGAGAGAGAAACATCGATCAGCTGCCTCTTGCACACCCCCTACTGGGGATGTGCCCGCAACCAAGGTACATGCCCTTGACCGGAATCGAACCTGGGACCCTTGAGTCCGAAGGCCAACGCTCTATCCACTGAGCCAAACCGGTTTCGGCGAGAATTAATTTTTTAATAAGGTGGTAGGTCAGGGTCCATTTTCATTCTTTTATACGTGGATATCCAGTTTTCCCACCACCATTTGTTAAAAAGACTTTCCTTTCCCCATTAAGTGGTTTTGACACCCTTGTTGATACTGAACAAAGTCAGTGGGTCCCTTGCCTGCCTGTGGCACCCAGAAAAGCCAAAGTCTGAGGCAACAGGTTTTTCGCAAAAAGAAGGATTTGTCAGGCAACCAGACAAGGCTCAAAAGTCTCTCAGATCCAGGGTTCAGGGCAGGTTTTTTTTTGTTGTTTTTTTTTTAAACATATTTTATTGACTTTTTACAGAGAGGAAGGGAGAGGGATAGAGAGTTAGAAACATCGATGAGAGAGAAACATTGATCAGCTGCCTCCTGCACACCCCCTACTGGGGATGTGCCCGCAACCAAGGTACATGCCCTTGACCAGAATCGAACCTGGGACCCTTGAGTCCGCAGGCCGACGCTCTAGCCACTGAGCCAAACCGGTTAGGACCAGGGCAGGTTTTTGAGGGATTAGGAGCAAGTTCTAATTAATTAGAACCTTGGAACTTTGCCACTTATGGGAAGGGTTCCAGTGTTCAAGTTCCCATCATGTCCCCATCCTTTGCTTCTGGGTGCAGCTTGAGGACAGAGGTGGCATGTGTGCAGTACTCTCTGTAAACTAACTCAAGGATTGCATTAATCATGGATCTGCTTTAAGGGAGCAGAACCAGTTTTAGGCTGTTCAGGTGATTTTTGTGCTGTTTCAATTTGACCATACTAGTATGTGCGAGGGTTCATTTCAGGGCTGTCTATTCTATTCCACTGGTGTATTGGTCTGTCTTTATGCCAGTACCACATGGTTTTGATTAACATAGCTTTGTAGTATGTTTTGAAATTAGAAAGTGTGGGTCCTGTAACATTGTTCTTCTTTTTCAAAATGTTTTGGTTATTATTGGGGGTTACTTAAGATTCCGTATGAATTTTAGGATGAGTTATTCTATTTCTGTAAAAAAAAAAAGTCACTGGGATTTTTTTTTTTTTTTTTTTTTTTTTTTTTTTTTTAAATATATATTTTATTGATTTTTTACAGAGAGGAAGGGAGAGGGATAGAGAGTTAGGAACATGGATAAGAGAGAAACATTGATCAGCTGCCTCCTGCACACACCCCCCGACTGGGGATGTGCCCGCAACCAAGGTACATGCCCTTGACCGGAATCGAACCTGGGACCCTTGAGTCCGCAGGCCGAGGCTCTATCCACTCGGCCACACCGGTTTCGGCAGTCACTGGGATTTTGATAGAGATTGAAATAAACCAATAGCCGAAACCGGTTTGGCTCAGTGGATAGAGCATCCCAGGTTTGATTCCGGTCAAGGGCATGTACCTTGGTTGCGGGCACATCCCCAGTAGGGGGTGTGCAAGAGGCAGCTGATCGATGTTTCTCTCTCATCGATGTTTCTAACTCTATCCCTCTCCCTTCCTCTCTGTGAAAAATCAATAAAATATATTAAAAAAAGAAAAAAAAAAAAAAGAAATGAACCAATAGATTGCTTTGGGTAGTGAGTAGTATTGATATCTTAGCAATATCAAGTCTTCCAATCTGTGAAAGCAAGATGTTTTTCCATTTATTTGTATCTTCTTCAGTTTTGTTCAGTGATGTTTTGTAGTTTTCAGTATATATACCTGCCAGCTTCTTGGTTAAGTTTATTCTTAAGTATTTTTTTCTTTTTGATCCTATTTTATTTTATTTTGTTGTTAATCTTCACCCAAGGATATTTTTCCCATTGATTTTTAGAGAGAGTGGAAGAGAAGGGGAGATACAGAGAGAGAAACATTGATGTGAGAGAGACACATTGATTGGTTGCTTCCCACACAGCCTGGCCTGACCCTGGGCTGGGGATTTAGCCTGCAACTGAGGTACATGCCATTGACCAGAATAGAACTCGTGACCCTTTAGTCTGTGGGCCAACACTCATAACCACTGAGAAAAACAAGCTATTTATTTATTTACTTTTTAATGTTTTTATTGATTTTTTGAGAGACAGGGAGAGGGAGAGAGAGATAGAAACATAGATGAGAAACATCTATCAGCTGTCTCCTGCATGCCCCCTACTGGAGATCGAGCCCGCAACGTGGGCATGTGCCCTGACTGGGAGTCGTACTGGTGACCTCTTGATGTATGGAACAGTGTTCAATCTACTGAGCCAAACTGGCCGGGCTAATGCTATTTTAAATAAAATTATTGTCTTAATTTCCATTTTGTATTGTTCACTGTTATTGTGTAACTGATTTTGTATCCTACAACTTTGCTGAATTCATTTATTAGTTTAACAGTTGTGTGTGTGTGTGTGTGTGTGTGTGTGTGTGTGTGTGTTCTTTAGGGTTTTCTACATCTATGATCATATCATCTGCAGAGATCATTTTATCCCCCAACGCCCAAAAAGAGTTCATTCTTTATGTGAAGCTCTGGTCAGAGATTCATTAAATTTGTGTTTTCATGGGAGGAGGGTGTAACAAAGTCATTTGGAAGGGTCCTCGGATTCTACATGCCTGCCCAAGGTCATACAGCAAGTTAGAGGTTCAACAGGCAACCGAAATGTGATCTGTGTTTTCCTGTTAGCTTTCTAGGAGCAGAAAAAGCCAAGTGGAGGAGCTATGGTGGAGAGCCCTTGTCTAGTAGGTTATCTGTGGGACTGTGCCTTGTTCCCTTTTTGCTTTCACCCAAGGTTTTCCTTCTTTTAGGAAGTAGGGAATCTGGCTGAATCCCAGTGCATCCATCTGGTTAAAATAAACATATTGGGTGGTCTAATATGGAAAAGAACTTGATGAAGTCAGATTTGGAAGTGAGAGAGACATTTGAAATTAGGAAAAATTTGCCCTTGTCAGATTGGGGCTTCTTAGCACCACGCAAACATATGATCTCAGCCTTGGAGTGAGTGTAGACATACCCCTGAGATCTTGTTCCAGAGCACCACAACTCACAATAAAATGAGTTGTAATCTTTTTGCTAGTGGAGGGTTTTGCCTTCAATTTGTAAGAAACGCGGCATCTGTGAAGCTCAATAAAGCCAAGTGCAAAATAAAGTGAGGTATGCCTCTGTGTCTTCTCAGCTGAAAGCCTCTGTACTATTGCCGCTGCCTGTAGTAAGAATGGGGAGGAAGGTTTGCTCTAAGAGGGAAGGCTGCGGCCCCAGACATCATAGATGGAATTACAGAAATCCGTTCTGAAGGGGAAACCACGAACCATGGAAAGAGCATCTGTTGTGAGGTAGAGGTCTGAATTTGTACCTTGGTTCTCTTTTCTTTTTGCCTACTATAAATGTTTTACTAGCGCTTTGAGCCCTTAGTAGGTGTCAGCTTTGCTAAATGTTGTACATTTGTTTTCCTTCAAAAGCTGGCCAGGGAAGAGGGCGGTGTGTCAGCATCTCCTCCTCAGTCCTCCGCCAAGACCGGAGGGATGTTCCCTGCTCAGGAGGAGGCTGACAGGATGGTGTTTGTGGGGAATTTAGAGGCCCGAGTGTGGGACGAGATCCTTTATGAGCTGTTTCTTCAGTTTTTTTATAAGCTGGGCCATTAACCAAAGTGACTATATGCAAAGACAGAGAAGGAAAGTCGAAGTCTTTTGGACTTGTCTGCTTTAAACACCCAGAATTGATGTCTTATGGCATAGCTTTGCTGAATGGAATTTGTTTATGTGAAAGACCAGTTAATGTGCAGTATCGATTTGGGAGTTCTCGCTCTTCTGAACCAGCTAACCCAAGTCTGGAGAGCTGTGTTAAGATCAATTCACAGAGCTACAGAAATGAAGAAGCCACGGGCAGTTCTTTCTTTCCCATGCAGTTCTTTCCAACTAATAATGCAGCTTTACCTCAAGAATATTTTTTCTTTCAGAAGATGCAGTGTCATGCATGTAATCCAGCACTGCAGCTTCATTACTGTGAGATGACAGCACCACTTCCTAAGAACACAGCTGTGCCTTCTTCACTAAACTATGTTCCAAATCTAGAGGCTGGACCCAGCGACTCATCAACAACCACATGACCCTGACCTTTACCAAATTAATAAACAAAAGAGGCAAAAACAAACTAATGATAGTGATAGAAGCACAGAAAACATTAGAGAAAGTGAATATGGACAAAAGTTCCAAAAAAGTGCAAGAGAAGAAGATATTAGTATTACCTTCAAATGAATTTATCTACACTGGTCTTGATGCTTTTAAAAGGAAAGAGGAAAAAAAAGCCTGTATTCTACCAAGTGACAAATCCCCCAAATGGCGGAACCGGTTGCTATGACGTGCACTGACCACCAGGGGGCAGGCACTCAATGCAGGAGCTGCCCCCTGGTGGTCAGTGTGCTCCCACCAGGGGAGCGCTGCTCAGCCAGAAGCCGGAAGCCTGCCTCTACCGCAGTGCTAAGGATGTTGGACATCCCCCAAGGGCTCCTGGACTGCAAGAGGGCACAGGCCCGGCTGAGGGACCTGCCCCCCCCCCCCCCAAGTACACAAACTTCATGCAGTGGGCCTCTAGTATATAATATGGCATCTGATTTGCTATTGAAATTTTGTTTTCAATTACAAAAACTTAAAAATAATATACTACTTCTTTGGTAATGGTATTGACACATTGTCAACAAGAAATATACTTTTGAATGATATATTTTAGTAATGATAATGAAATTTCACTAAACTGTCAATCAAAAGCCACTTATAGATAAGGCACCATGTTTTCCTAGAGTGTTGCTTATATGGAGTGTTAGATTTTCTGAGGGAAGCTAGTGCAAATATTTAAGAGTTACATGTTGTTCCTAACAAAAATGGAATAAGCAGGCTTTAGTTTCCTTTGCTAATATCATTTTTTTTATTTCTCAATGATATTTCTCAGCCTTATGCTCCTACAGGTTTACTGCATTTCATAAAATGAGGCTAATGGCAGTGATACCTAAGGAAAAATTATTATTATGGAGCTGTTTTTGGCATCATTCCCTTTTTATACAGCTGTATATAAATATAAATATAAATATCTGCCTCTACTCATTTATTAATTGTATTTCATGAAAAAAAAAAAAAAAAAAAAAAGCTGGCCAGGCTCTTAAGCACTCCTCTCCTTTGACTTCTTTTTAAAATTTTTCTATAGTGAATGTGAGTTGCTTATGTAATTTTTAAAAAATACATATTTTATTGATTTTTACAGAGAGGGAGAGGGATAGAGTTAGAAACATCAATGAGAAAGAAACATCGATCAGCTGCCTCCTGCACGCCCCCAACTGGGGATCGAGCCCGCAACCAATGTACATGCCCTTGAGTGGAATCGAACCTTGGACCCTTCAGTCCACGGGCCAATGCTCTACCCATTGAGTCAAACTGGCTAGGTTGCTTATGTAATTAAAATGATAGTCTCAGAGGTGGTACTTAACTTTCAGCTCCATAGACTCCTGAGGGGCTTTAGGGGAAGTCAAAGGTTTGAGGAGACTACTTTGTAGTACTCTCTTCCTCTCACCTCTTAACTTTGTTCCCAACCCAGCAGTTTTCTGCGGATAAATCAGTGTCCTGATTATAAGTGATTGGGGCTCTGGAGCAATAGCATGAGACTCTCCTGTGGCATCAGTGAATAGTGCAAATTCCTGGGCTCTCTGGGGGTGAGGTCTGGGAATTTTGCAGCTTTGTAACCTCTCCTGATGATCCTGATGCATATTGAGTTTGGAGAACGCTGAGTAACTAGTACCAGTTCTGGCACCTAAATGCTGTGTGGTATGAGGCAAGTTATTTTAACTGTTTTGTTTTACTCTCAGCACAGGGCTGAGAGGCCAGATAATAACAATCCTATTTCATCCTCCTAGGAGGTGAATATTCCCATTTTATTTATAAGGAAACTGAAGTTTGGGGTAGTAAACTGACTTGCCTATAGCCACAACAGCTAATGGAAGTGACAGAGCCAGAATTTGAACCCAGGCTTAGATCAGAGAGGTGCTGTGAAAACCAGTAACATTGAGAGCAGTGATCAGTTATTTTCACATCGCCTCTGAGTTTCAGACCTTTTCCTCTATAGCTCTAGCATAGTGAGGTTACAGCCAGATGTGGGCCCTGTCTTCTGGGAGCCTTCATATTATCGCTTCCAAACTTGAGTGTCTGTTTTAAACCCAGAGTCCTGGTTCCCACCCTAGATATTCCTATTCATGAGGCTGAGTTGGGGAAGTTTCCCAGTGAATTCCATGGAGCAATTACCACTTTCAAGAACAGTGGGGAGGAAGAGGCCTTCCTTTACCATCAATCCAAAGGAACTCCCCCATTGTCTGTCCTTAACTCCCCCCCTTTTATACTGTTGTATACAGGGTCTACATTTACATTGATACACAAGGACTTGAAGCATCACACTGGCCCCTTTGTTGAGAGTAGGGGCATAAAGAGGGGGTCGGTAATATATAGCCAACCCAACATCAGGACTCGAGACCAGAGAGTAGAAATGCATTTAAAAGCTATTTCTTCAATGAGACTGTTACAGGGAAGGTAGGTGTTCTTATATAACACTTCTAGCTTCAGGGGAGAGGGGCCCTAGCCACATTATGCCTGCCAACTTTCATTATTTAAGTGCCTACTCACCCAGAGCTCATCAATTTGAAGCTCAATGCAGAAGACACTTTGGTTTCATTCTTTGAATTTGTAAGCCATCTCTCCTGAGGCAGTTGAACTACTCAGTGACTTCCCCTTTTATGGGAATATTGCTTCTCATATGTAAAATGAGTATGAAACTTACTTGAAGAGCACTTCTAGCATGTTCCTAATCTGCCAAGCCCCAGGACTAAGTGTCCAATTTGAGGGATATTGACAGAGGGAAGTGGCGAAACCAGGACCTTGGTTAAATTGGGGCTCTTTAATCTCCAGAACTTGAGCAGTGAAGTTGTCTCCGAATTCCTAAAGGAGCATGACCTGTGGGAGATTTGATATCCTTCATCCAATTGTACTAGGGAGAAATCAGAAAGAAGCCAATTTGGTTCAGGAGAAGAAATTTCTAGTGCTTAGCCCAAATCATGTTAGATAGCTGGATGCCAGTAGGCTGTGAGTTGCCCATTACTGGTTCAAAGGTCTGGGTAAAACTCAAGGTGACTTCAAACAAGACAGACTTGAATTCATATCCTAGCTCCACTTTTTAAATTCATATCCTTTGCTCCCTTTCTGTAAATACTAATCCCATACCAATAGGGGGGTAAATAACAAATCCCTAGTTTACCTATGAGAAGGGCATCTCACTTATTGTGTGTGCATACAGAGCACAGACCCAGGCATATAGCAAGACTGTTTACTACTCTTGCAGATTTTGTACTGTTTGGGCTGTAATTATAACAGAAATGCAACCCCCAGCTAGTTTAAAAAACGGAATTTACTAGCTTACGTAATTGGGAAGTCCAGAGGTGGTACTGGTTTCAGATATGACTACTACATCTCATCTCTGCTTTTGTGCTAGCCTTATACTGTAGCCATGCTCTTTCCTCACTGGGAGAGGAAGAGGAAAAAGTTGCCAATTCGCCGAGTCCCCTCACCACTTAGCAAATCCAAAGCTCATTTTTGATCTCAGGGAAGACTGGTCCAGCTTGGGATGCATATGCCCCCTGCACACTGTGATGAATGGGATACGGAACAGGGTTGAGGACAAGGAAGTAAGGCTACAGAATGTACACTTACAGGTGGTTACTAGAGAGGGTAAAAGGTAATGCAGAGTTAAGAACTTAGCAAAACTGCCCCATCTCCAGGCTGGGCCCTGGGTCACAGTGGATCAATCTGTTTCTACTTGAAAAACAAAAACAAAACAAAACCGAAAACAGTTTTATTTGACAAAAAGACAAAAACGAAACTTATTTACAGTAGTTTTCTGCTCAAATTATTTCAATGGGATAACTGTGCTTCTCCTCCAGGTTTATCTCACAACCAAACAAGCAGAGGCTGCCCCACCCCTAGCCTCCCTATCTTGCACAAAGGGGAGAGGGGAATGCCAACCAGAATTCAGCAGCATGGCTCCCACACCCTCACCACCTCCAATGCTCAGTGCACTGTTGAAAGGAAAAGTCCCACCCCAGCCCAATACACTTCCAAAGTCCCCTGCTACAAGCATCTTACAACAGTCACACCAGACCCGGGCTCACACACATGGGTGGGGTAGAGAGGCTGGGCAAACAGCAGCGTCAACTAATCTTGAAGCTGCCACGTTTGTGTTCATTTTCCCCCAGCGGGGCTAGAGGAGGGTGAGAATCCCTGATCCCCTTCCCACCCACCCAGGGCATGGAAGAAGAGGGCACAGGAAGAGGGAGCACCCAAGAGAGAGCTTAGGAAACTCGCCCACTCAGAGCAAAGCTCCCTTTCTGTAAATACTAATCCCTACTCTCACACCAAGAGGTGGGCTAAACCACTCAGAAATGAGGATGCCCAGAAAGGACAGAATACCTGTTGCTGCCTTTTCTCCTGGCCAGACCTAACCAAGTCAGCCAATGCCAAGTAACTTTCCCCCTTGTGCCTGACCTGGAAACTTCAGTAAACTACAGGCTGGGGCTCCTGACCTGTCTTTTGGCCCAGTAACAGTATTATTCAGAACAAAAATATTTTGGCTAATAATAACCTAGGATTAGTGTTTCTTAGGATATATAAAGATGGGGTATACTGCTGTTGAGCACTGTCAGCAATGAAAAAAACAAAATAAAAAACGGGGAGGAGGGAGGAGAACAAGACCAACTGTGATCTGTTTTGCTTTGAAGTTTAGGGCAGGGGCCTCTGCAACTCCAATTTAAAGAAAGGTGCAACACAAAAACACGGTGAACAGGCTTCGTTCATTTCCAGCCCCAGCCTCCTCTGAAGACAGTTCCTCAGGCAGCTGGTGGCAGGAAACGATTCCCCGCTTCCTCCAGGAATAGTTCCTGCCACCACCGTGGGAAAAGCTGCCAGTAGATGGAGCTTTTGACATTCTGGCCACTAATCCAAGTCCCTAAAGGACTCCAAAGGCTGCAGGGCAAAACTTTCAAGGATAAAGAAGGAAAAAACATTAAAGAGAAAAAACAAACAAAACACCCTACTGCCTCAGTCTAGCTTACATCTCTCCCCCCACCCCCAAAAGTACAGTAAAAACAGAAATATAAAAAACACCTCTCCAGTTTTATCATCCTTCTCTGCTCTGTGCCTAGAAAGTTTGGTCAGCTTCTCTGTTGGACCCTCTTGCTGGCTTTGGCTTTATCTTCCTTCGGTTCCTGATCCAGAAAAGCCAAAGCCTGTAAGTCTTTTCCTCCTTTTTTGGGTAAACCAAACCAACAATAAAATAACCATTAGGAATTTTGCAGAGATTTAACTGGTCCCCCAAACAAAAATACTCCTTCCTTGTAAAACAATCACTTGTTGTAGTGGTGGATCATTCCCAGTTCATCAGACTCCGTCACACAATGCACTCTTATTCCCCACACCTGGGCTTGCTGCCCCCATGAATGCAAACCACAATGAAAAGGGAGAAATGAACACTAAGTTTGACAAAAACCTGAATATTCAACTGGAGTCCGTTCTATCTGCTGGGTTCCTCTTTCTCTTGTTCACACTTAATGAACTAGGGAATGTCCACACTTTGCTTAACAGAGCAGCCGGCTCAGGGGCAACCTGGACCCAGCATGCATAGGTCTGAACTCGGCAGGTTTCCTGGGTGCAGCCCAGGGAAGCAGCTGGAACAAAGGTGTCCTGTGGGTTCTCTGGAGAAGTAGCAGCACCATGCCTGTCTCCGCTCTCTTGGTCTCATCACCTGAGGCCTGGAGAAAGGCAGTCAACAGAGGAGAGGTCCCCATCACAGTGCAGTGACACCAGTTAGTGTCTTCCTGCTGAAGATCCTGGACAGAGGAGATGATCCTGATGTTTGGCAGTGAACCAAAGAAAACTCTCTGTATAAAAGGGAACCAAAACAGAAACCCAGGACAGCTGGCTCGAGCCTTGAGCACCCCTGTGGGCAGATGCCTACTTGGGGTTTTCAGAGACAAAGGGGATGGGAGTGTGCAGTAACGGCAGCGACAGGTCCTGCTGCTTCTGAAGCTCCATCTCAGCAGCCCTCTGTAGTGCCACCTCCACCAGTAGCTGGAAGCTGCTGAAGTCCTCCTTGACCTGCTCTGGGGGTGTGGGTGGTGGTGTATTGAAGAGTCCACCGGTGGGGCTTCCAGCTTCAGCCCTGGTCAGCAGAGTGAGAGTGTTGCCAGGGGTCACCAGGGATTTGGGGGGTTCCGGCTCCCCTTGTGGGAAGGGAGCTGCTGGCTTTTCCCCCTGGCCTGGGTGGAGTGGCATGGAGCACACAGACACGGAGAGCACATTGGTGGGGGCTGGTACAGACACAGCCAGCACCGAGGGGCTGCTGCCACGGGGGAGGGCCACATCTGAGGCCTTGCCCCCTCGGCGGGAAATGGTGTATTGGTTGGGGTCTTGGCCATCCTTCCGAAGCATGTCTGGGAGAAGCCGCCGCCGAGCGTTGATGAACCAGTTACATATCTGAAATGAGTATGAGACTATGATCAGTTCACTCAATTAAAACCAGCTATGAAGCACCTATGTCAGGCCCCATAAGATGACATACACACAATCACAGTCCTCAGAAAGGTTCATGTTGGGAAGAGAGTTAAAGAAGAAATCATACAAATGAATATAAAATTGCAACAATGATCTATCCAATGAAGGGAAGGTACAATGGTGTGCTGTTGGAGACCCAATCTAGTCTTTGTGGACTCAGGGTGGTATTCTCTGAGGAAATGGCTCCTAAATTGAGATCTGGAGGATGAGTAGTTTAGGTGGGAAGGGAGAGGAATGTTCGATTTAGGGGGATCAACATCTGAAAAGACCCTGTAACAGGTGGAAGCAGAGTGCCTCTGAGGAGCTCAGACAAGGAAGAGCTTACCTCCAATGGCTGGAGCTAAGAGTGGTAACTAGAGCTTACCTCTATGGTGGGGATTTGGTTCTTTATTCTAAGGGTGATGGGGAGTGTAGGAGGGTTTTAAGCAAAAGAGCAACTTGCTATAGGGGGTGTGATGAGATGACAAATGTTTGTTCTATTTGGGAAACTGGAAATGAGAGGACCTGGTGCCAAGGTGATTCACTCCTAAATTTCTATAAAGACACCAAAGAATGTCAGATAGAAGAAAATGACTGTTTCCAGGCAAAACCAGGATCAGTGGCTCCAGCTGAATGTGCATTCAACCAACACCCTGAAGTCTTTTTTTATACAAGCTGCTCAGAAAGCTCCCATTTAACCTTGACCCCATTCCCATCTAATTCACTGTTTAGATCAATCTCTTTGGACCTATGCATGAGGCATCAAATTTCTCACTGTTAAGAGTTATGCTGCAAAGCCAAGACATATCTAGTGCCCTGACTTCATCTTTTTAACAGCTTCTTGGCTCTCCCACCCATCCTCTTCACTAGTTGTCACTTCTCTTTCTAAAATGCAATGACTGTTGCCCTAGCCGGTTTGGCTCAGTGGATAGAGCACCAGTCTGCAGACCAAAGGGTATCAGATCGATTCCAGTCAAGGGCACTTACCTCGATTGCAGGCTCCTCCCCGGCCTGGGCCTTGGCCGGGGTGCGTGCAGGAGGCAACCAATCAATGTGTTTCTCTCACATCGATGTTTCTCTCTGTCTTTCCCTCTCTCTTCCACTCTCTGAAAAACCAATGGAAAAAAATATCCTCAGATGAGGATTAAAAAAATAAAATCAATAAATAAAATGCAATGACTGTTATTCCTATTCTAGAAAACTGCCCTTTGTTTCCGACTGCCTACAGGGTCAAGTCTAGACACCCGAACCTGGTATTAAACCCTCCCCTGCCATGGCCTCTATTTCCAGCCCTTGTATTCTTTAGCATGTGAAATTGGTCACCAGACCTTCATCAGGCCCTGTGCTGTGTTTTTCTTTTCTTTTCTTTAAATAGCTCCATGATGCCTTTTGCACATCACATTTCTTTTTTTCTGAAGTGTCCTCTTTTCCACCTGAGAATGGCTACTTCTCTAAGCCTTAGCTGATCTAAGATATTAGCAATAGGGCCAGAGGAGAGGAAATGGATTCAAAACACCTCTCTGGTCCAGGCACCAAAGGGTTGTGGGTTCAATCCCTGGCCGTGTCCAGCATGTGCAGGAGACAACCAATGCAGAAAGCAACCAATCGGTGTGTTTCTCTCTCTGCTCTTCCTCCCTCCCTTCCACTCTCTCTAAAAAACAGATGGGAAAAAAATATCCTCAGGTGAGGATTTTTAAAAAAAGGCGTAGCTTGGTGGTTGAGCGTCGATGAACCAGGAAGTCACGGTTCAATTCTCAGTGAGAAACAGGTCCAGGCTTGATCCCTAGAGTGTGGGGTGTGCAGGAGGCAGCTGGTCAATGATTCTCATCATTGATGTTTCCATCTCTCTTTCCCTTTCCCTTCCTCTCCAAAATAAAATATATATATATTTTAAAAAATAAAACAAAACAGGAGTGGGAACTGTTTGTTTTTTTTCCTGTCAAGGGCCATCTGGAGATGTACAACTTCATTTGAGAGCCATTCAAAATTATCAACTTAATAATTAGCCTCTATTTTTGGTCAAACACTTAATTAATTCACCCCTAATGCCTTGGCAGGGCCAGACCAAATGATTTCGCAGGCTTCACACATTTGCGGGCTGGACATTCTCCATCCCTGATCTAAAAGATCAACCACTCATATCCTCTTTTCTCTCAATTACTCCTAATGGCCTGGAAATGTGGCAAGACAGATCCTACAACAGCTCATCTGAGCATTATTTTAAAAGTTATGGATCAGACTAGAAAATAGTTTCTTAGTTGCAAGACTGGCATAAGGTCATAAAAACAAACCTGTTTTAAAACATTAACCCTTTCCTTAAGTAGGCAAATACAACCCCCTACCCTTTCCCCCAAGTCCTTCTTCCTCTTGCCCTCTGGAGGGGTCCCCAAAGGGGAAAAGCAGCCTAATAACCTCCTTGCTCTCAGAGGCGGCAGGAGAGAAGACACATTAGAGACTGTGGATATCGGGGGTGGGGCATGGTGGGCGTGGCCTGGTAGGAAGGTATCCACAGATCTGGGCATCTTTCTGAGAACTTCTGCTGTGAAGTTTTCTAATAGCGTCCAATTACTGATCACTAAACATCTAATATTTAAAAATATATATATCTTATTGATTTTTTTACAGAGAGGAAGGGAGAGGGATAGAGTTAGAAACATCAATGAGAAAGAAACATCGATCAGCTGCCTCCTGCACACTTCCTACTGGGGATGTGTCCGCAACCAAGGCACATGCCCTTGACCAGAATCGAACCTGGGACCCTTGAGTCCGCAGGCCGACGCTCTATCCACTGAGCCAAACTGGTTAGGGCACAAATTTTCTTCTCATAATTACATCAGGTCTATGACTTTGATCAATTCCTATTTTACTGATGAACCTTTGTAAAGCTCAGCCTGGAGAGGTCAGGCAGGCGTGTCCACCTCTAGCTGTGGATTGCCAAGCCTGGGCCTCTGAACCTGGAGGAGTAGGAGCCCCTCCTCTCTGAACCTCCCTCAGGCTGTCACAGGGCCTCAGAGCCCATCTTACTTTATTCATTAAAACAGTCAGGTCAGGCCCTAACCGGTTTGGCTCAGTGGATAGAGCGTCGGCCTGCGGACTGAAGGGTCCCAGGTTCGATTCCGGTTAAGGGCATGTACCTTGGTTGCGGGCACATCCCCAGTAGGAGGTGTGCAGGAGTCAGCTGATCAATGTTTCTAACTCTCTATCCCTCCTCCTTCCTCTCTGTAAAAAAATCAATAAAATACATTAACAAAACAAAACAAAAACACAGCCAGGTTAGAACTTCTCACTTTCCTATTACTCTCCCTTTCAAGGCTTCATGCTTACTCAGATAATACTTGTTTGCGTTCGTATTATGTGCCAGGCCTAGTTCTTAGTACTGGTGATCCCTTTGTGAATTAAACAGACATGCACTCTACCCTGTGGTGCTTGTAGTCCACCTGGTTGTGGAGACTGGCAATGAACAAATATGACAAGAGACACCAATAAGTGTCAGGGAGGAAACAGGCAGGAATAAAAGCATAGCATATAAAGATAAGAGAGAGCCGAGGAACCAAGATGGCGGCAAAGTTAAACAACTAATCTGCTGCCTCGCACAACAATTTCAAAAATACAACTAAAAGACAAAACATCTACCACCCAGAACCATGGGAAAGCTGGCTGAGTGGTAGATTTACAACTAAGGAGAGAAAGGAGCACAAACGCTGAAAAGCTGAGTGAGGTACGGAGGCTCGAATCGGGCTGGAGGCGGGCGACTGGGTGTGCGGCTTTTCTTCAACCCGCAGGGAGACAAGCTCCCGATCACTCTGAAATCCAGTTTTTGGGGACACGCGGGGGACCCAGACACCTATGGGGAGAAGCTGGACTCTCGGCCATCGGGTCAGAAAGTGAGAGTGATGTTTTTGCAGAGGTGCGCCCAGCAATCATTGTTTACTGCGCTGGAGCGTGGGACAGGGGACTTGGAAACGCGGAAAGGCAGAGACGGCTGACGGCAGCCATCACCGTTGGCCACGCCCCAGCCTAGTGACGCCCTGAGACCCCACCCCACACATTCTACAAACCTGCCCAGGCTCCACACAGCAGCTTTTGCATATAAATGGCCTGTTCTGTGGCAGCTTAACCAAATAAACTGCAGCTCCAGTCAGACTGCTCCAAAACCACCCAAGCAAAGGAGGAGAAAACTAGTCCTTGCTGTAGCTCCTGCTGGGGAACACACAGTACACAAGGGTACACCAAGAGTGTCCACCTCAGGTAACTGGGAGGCTGACCTGTTGAACCAATAGGACACCTAGTACACAGAGCTACCCTACCAACTCAGGGAAGCAGCGAAAATGAGGAGGCAAGGAAACAGATCACAAACCAAAGAAATGGAGGAGAACAAGCGACTGGACATAGAGTTCAAAACCACGGTTATAAGGTTTTTCAAGAATTTCATGGAAAAGGCTGATAAATTTAATGAGACCCTTGAGGATATGAAAAAGGACCAACTAGAAATTAAACATACACTGACTGAAATAAAAAAATATTATACAGAGACCCAACAGCAGACTAGAGGATCGCAAGAATCAACTCAAAGATTTGGAATACAAAGAGGCCAAGGACACTCCTCTAGAGAAGCAAGAAGAGAAGAGAATTCAGAAAGTTGAAGATAGTGTAAGAAGCCTCTGGGACAACTTCAAGCGAACCAACATCAGAATTATGGGGGTACCAGAAGAAGAGAGAGAGCAAGATGCTGAAAACCTATTTGAAGAAATAATGAATGAAAACTTCCCCCACCTGATGAAAGAAATAGACTTACAAGTCCAGGAAGCACACAGAACCCCAAACAAAAGGAATCCAAAGAGGACCACACCAAGACACATCATAATTAAAATGCCAAGGGCAAAAGACAAAGAGAGAATCTTACAAGCAGCAAGAGAAAAACAGTTAGTTACCTACAAGGGAGCACCCATACGACTATCAGCTGATTTCTCAACAGAAACTATGCAGGCCAGACGGGAGTGGCAAGAAATATTCAAAGTGATGAATAGCAGGAACCTACAACCAAGACTACTCTACCCAGCAAAGTTATCATTCAGAATTAAAGGGCAGATAAAGAGCTTCACAGATAAGAAAAAGCTAAAGGAGTTCATCACCACCAAACCAGTATTATATGAAATGCTGAAAGGTATTCTTTAAAAAGAGGAAGAAGAAGAAGAAGATAAAAATTATGAACAACAAATACATATCTATCAACAAGTGAATCTAAAAGTCAAGAGAATTAAAAATCTGAGGAACAGAATAAACTGATGAACATAATAGAATCAGAGGCATAGAATGGGAGTGGATTGATAATTCTCAGGGGGAAAGGGGTGTCTGTGTGGGGAGTACGGGAAGAGACTGGACAAAAATCATACACCTATGGATAAGGACAGTGGGGGGAGGGGGGGAGGGCAGAGGGGGAGTGGGAACCGGGTGGTGGGGAGATATGGAGGGAAAAAAGGAGAAACAATTGTAATAATCTGAACAATAAAGATTTATTATAAAAATAAAAAAAGATAAGAGAGACCAGAGACAAAGGGAAGGATAAGACCTAAAGGATAAAAAAGCCAGCCTTGCCCTAGTTGGTTTGGCTCAGTGGATAGAGCGTCGGCCTGCGGACCGAAGGGTCCTAGGTTCGATTCTGGTCAAGGGCATATGCCTGGGTTGCTCAGTTCAACGTGCAGGAGGCAGCCAATCAATGATTCCCTCTCAACATTGATGTTTCTAGCTCTCTCTTCCTTTCTGAAATAAAAATATATTAAAAAGAAAGAAAAAAAAAGAAAGCCAGCCTTATAGAAAGCTGAAGGAAGAATGTTCGAGACAGAGGGAACAGCAAATGTCAAGGTGCTGAGGCAGGAAAGGGTTTGTCTTAAGAAACTGACAAAAGCAGGCAGGGTGATCCCACTAGGTCAGAACACCATGGTAAAATACTAAAGGGCCCAGTGATTCCTGGTCAGAGCACATGCCCAGTTTGTGGGCTTGATCCCCAGTAGGGGGCATGCAGGAGGCAGCCAATCAATACATCGATGTTTCTATCTCTGTCTCCCTCTCCCTTCCCCTCTGAAGAAGAAAAAAAAAAAAAAAAAAGACTTAAACAGTGGCTTGACCTGAATTCCACTCTAGGTCCTTCTCTTGGTCCTGTCTCCTCTCTCTGTTTATCCACAGATACGCACAGAGCATGCACCAGGAGGAAGAAAAGATGGGAACCCCTCCCCCTTCACCTCCTGTGCACTGGGATACTGGGAACTGTGTGTGCTGCAGCAATGCATGATGTTGCTCCCAATATTCCTCTAATGTTCACGGAATGGAGGCCCAACTCTCCTCAGGGCTCCTGTATCAATTCTACCCCTGGCCATCACCTTTCTTGGTCAATACCCTGGCAAGCCCTTGGTTACCATCTTCCTATGAACTGTCTCTACACAGCTGAAGGGCTAGCCACCTATGACAGGAACTGGTGCCTGGAGTTGGCATGGGTCTTTGCCTAGCAGACCATAGCTGCATCATTCCACAGGTGATCCGAGGACAGTACTTGGGCCCTGGCTCTGTCAGGATGGGAAAGCTCCTGGGCAGGGCAGGGCCTTCTCACTTATCCCTTTGCACCTCCATGGTCCAACCAGTACTACTGAGCACACACAACCCCTTACCATTTTCCCCAGGTCCTTCAGAGACATTGGCTGCGCTGAATCCTGGCAAGAGCTGCAAGGGATCCCCAAGGATAAGGCTGAACAACTGGGTGCAATGAAGGGAGGGAGCTAACTAAGCACTCTGGACACCAGGTTATCATGTCAGCCATCTCGCGTGCATTATTAATTTGCATACAAGCCTGGGAGGGTAGGGAGCAGTGTCCCCAGAGCACCAAAGGGGGAACTAGAACTCACAGAGAAGAAAGAACTTGCCCAAAGGCACAGACTCCCTAGTATAAATGTGGGATTCAAACCCAGGTCTCCTGGCTTTAAGGTCCCTAATGCTCTTCTTACTCTGCCTTGCTGTTTTACCAGAGGGACAGATAGCTGGATAATCATTATCATAATCCTAAAAAAAGGCAAACACTTGTTGAACCAAAACATGTCAGGTGTTGCTCTGAACATTCCCCATCTAATTATTCATTTAATCTTCAACAACTTATGAAACAGGTTCTGTGAGGATCTCCATTTTATTTCAACTGTTGAAGAAACAGACCCTAATCAGAGGTTCAGGAACTTGCTCAAGGTCACCTGTGCAAACAGATCTGGTCCAGACAGCCTGGTTCCAGGCAGGTGAAAGGACTGAAGAGAATCAGCCTAAGGCCTTTTCTCCTTGTTCAACTGCTTCCATCCCTCTGTCCACAAATGTCTCCTTAGTTACCTGTGCTCCGGGAGAGCACTGCACCGCTCCACCTTTCCCCTGTATGCAGGGGCAACAGATCACAGTGACCTGGGTCAAGGGAGATAAGGATGAGTAGTTCTGTTGAGAAACAAGTCTTGGGGAAGGGAATCTGGGCGTGTTCTTACAGCTGCGAGGGCATCTAGCCCCTAGTTGCACCTCCCATTTTGGCTTATAATTCTGAGAACAGCAGAAATGCGCGCGCGCACGCACACACACACGCACACACACACACACACACACACACACACCCGCAACATATTCCCCTCGATCTGCAGAAAACTTGGCAGACTACTGTCTGTTTTGTCTTCTCATCCGACAGAAATGCACAGCTGAGGGGGCTGGGTAAGCGCAGGAGGCCTGAGTGCACCACCAACGCCAGTTGCAGAGCATGTGACTCACTCCAACTCTAAGTCCTTGGGGAGGAGGCAGTAGGAAGAATGCCAAGGTGAATTCTGTGATTGATTCGGCAAAACAGACTGGGTGCCTGAAAGCCTGTCTCCACCATAAAACAGGGCCCTGTCCCAACGGCTGTCTCCCAGTCAGTCTTTTTATCTTTTTCATCAGTAGCTGAGATGAAGGACAAGGGAGGAATCACTGTGGCAAATGGGAGTGGGAGGGGCCAGGAAGTGGATGAAGGCCATGAGGATCAGAGCAGGGCATTTGACAAGGCAACACAATGCTTTAATCTCAATGTGTTTTCAGCTGTGAAAGACAGAAGCAAAGGAGGGGAGAGGGAAGTGAAGACATGGAGAGACCTTTCCCAAACTTCATGGTACCTCCATTTGTGTTGTGACCACCACATTCAAGTGCTCTTAAGGGCAGGCTGGCTTTGTTAAAACCACCTTGAGGGTAATTTTAAGAAATAGCTATTTTGGCCCTGGCTGAGTAGCTCAGTTGGTTAAGAGCGTCATCCCACTACGGCAAGGTTGCAGGTTCCATCCCTGGTGAGGGCACATACAAGAATCAACCAATGAATGCATAAGTAAAACAAAAGTCAATGATTTTCTCTCTCTCTCTAAAGAAAAAAAGTAAAAAAGGAAAGAAAAGAAAATAGCTATTTCTCACCTGCTTTATAGATCTGTTGGGGAAGGGGGCAAGTCAGAAATGTGTGTTTTTAAGCTCCCCAGAGTTCTGCCACTCAGGCTTAGGAACCAATGGTTTAACCCACTGGTGTAACTTGTCCTTGTGGGTCGAGCCCTTTATTTAAGCAAATAAGCTTACACAGAAGCTCAAAAGATATACGTACAGATGAAAGGCCCTGAGGTGGGGAGCCTAGGTTGCTGGTAGGAAGAATCGGGAGGCAGCTAGCTTTGGCATCAGAGTAAGGAGAGCAGCTTCCAAGGCTAAGTAAGGTGTTGCCGAGTGTCGGGCCAGGCCACACCTTGCCACAGAGCTGGCCACTACAGCAGGCTCCTTTCTTACCCGTTTGGTTCCCCATACCCAAGGGACTGCTGCCCTTACCTCCCCATTCCTTCAAGTCTGTCAGGACTCCATTCACAGGCTGCTTCCTGAGAGAAGCCTTTCAGACACCGCATTGGTATTTAACTGCATTAAATTCTTAGTCTTTTAAATAATGTCTTCCCTCCTCTCCTCCATCCCCTGAGGCTAGCCAAGGGCAGGGAGTTTCCAGCATACAGCACTGGGCCTGGAGCAGAGTACACCCCCAGTCAGTATTACAGAGTGAAGGAATGGGGCCAGAACCTCCCTCCTACAGTCACCTTCCCTCCCCAACACAGCCCCTTAGATCAGAGGGCGGTGGGGTGGGGGGGTGTCACAGGGACCACTGAAAAATCCTTCGCAAATGACCTTTCAGTTGGCCTCACCATCCCACTGCCTAGCCCTGGGCAAGTACCAGCAAACCAGTTAGTTAAATGACTCATTGACTTGCTAATGAGATAGCTCCTGGGCGGTTAAAAGAGACAATCAAAAGAGATGTCCCCAGGGAAAGAGGAAAACAGGCCTTGGCAAAATGCTGATGCTTGTTGAAGCCAGGTGATTGGTACCAGAGTTCATTAGAATATTCTCTTTTTATGGATACAGTATTTGCAAATATTTTAAATAATGAAGTTTTTTAAAAAAAATAATGAAGTCTTAAAAACTAAATACACTGAACAGACCGTCCAACCTCAGAGAGAAGGCAGGGGGTGGGGTGGGGGTGAGGGGAGTAAGAGATCAACCAAAGGACTTGTATGCATGCATATTAGCATAACCAATGGACAAGGACACTGGGGGGTGGGGACTTGTCCTGAGGAGTGTGTGTGTGTGGGGTCAAACAGGGAAAAAGGAGACATCTGTAATACTTTAAACAATTAAAAAAAAAAAAAACCACTAAGAAAAAGAAAAGGGCACTTAAAAACAAACAAAAAATTAAATACAGGAAAGAGATGCCTCCAGGAACTTAAGCCCATTTTTCCTGATTGATGAGCCACATTTCCGTACTTCTGAGGTCCTGCCTGTTGACATTTCCAACACTTATTTTCATTTTCTGTCACTTCAATAATTATTTCTTTTAAAAAAAATATTTTATTGATATTTTACAGAGAGGAAGGGAGAGGGATAAAGAGTTAGAAACATCGATGAGAGAGAAACATCGATCAGCTGCCTCCTGCACACTCCCCACTGGGTATGTGCCCGATACCAAGGTACATGCCCTTGACCGGAATCAAACCTGGGACCCTTGAGTCCGCAGGCCCCCTTGAATCCGCAGGCCGACGCTCTATCCACTGGCCAAACCGGTTAGGGCTTCAATAATTATTTCTGAAGCACCTACCAGATACATGGTACTGAGCTAAACACTGGGATATAGTGATCAATGATATCAGGCCTCTGGAGTTTAGTGTGTTGTAAAAAGCAGTTACAGTCAAGGATCCAAATGCTGACCCAGTCCTCGTGCTGTGGGAAGGTAGGGGGGTCCTCCACGGGTCCGGAGTCTCCCTGGTCAGATGGGAGCAAAGTGGTCTGGGGCAGTGGTCGGCAAACTGTGGCTCTATGGCACCTTGAGTTTTTAGCAAAGGCCAGCTTAGGAGGACCCTAATTAAGTTAATAACAATGTACCTACCTACCTATATAGGTTAAGTTTAAAAAATTTGGCTCTCAAAAGAAACTTCAATCGTTGTACTGTTGATATTTGGCTCTGTTGACTAATGAGTTTGCTGACCACTGGTCTGGGGTATCAATTGGGGTGGCAGGAATATGGAGAGGGGTGCCGGGGATGAAGCTGGCTCTGCAGATAGGGGCAGGTGATGTTGTCATTAGGTTGGCAGAAGCCATTAAAGGGTTTTAATTTTAAGTAGAGGGGTGACAAGTGATCGATCAGACAAGGATAAGTTGGACCAGACAGAAAAGAAGCCTTATTCCAGAAATACTTAAGGGGTATGTATAGGAACTGGTGACGGACTACAGGACTACATAAGCTGAGAAAGAGCTATCAAGGGGAGCCCTTCTAAAAGGAAAGAGCCAGCTTGGAGATGTATCAGTTATCAAGGAAATGTAAGGTGCCCGTAAGACCTCCAAGCAGAGGTGTCCTCTGGGGATTCATAGTATAGTTTCCATCGAGGAGTGCCAGGTGCTTCCCACTGCTTTTGAACTCTGGGCATGACTCTAGCGCGGGGTGGCCACTAGAACTCCTCCTACGCCTTCATCAGAAGTCTCCAGCTAACCCTGGCCCCAGACCTACGTTTCTCTAATTTGTTCTGGGGATACGCTGTCCTAGGGACCCACTGGTTCTCCACAGAACACTGTGGCTTTGTGTTTCTGTTGGGATTATGAGCAGGAGCACCATGGCCTGTGGAAGCCAGACTTGCTCAACCCCAGTCAGTGCCTCTGTCACACCACATACCACAGCCGTCAGCACAACACCATCCGTTTATAATAATGCAGTTAGATGGAATCTCACTGGTTTTACATTCATTTACTTTGGAAAACTGTGTATTTTATAGTTGTGTATAAGAGCAAGACAGTTTTTACCCAGTTTTCAATTTGTACATAGTTAAGTGATGTGATAATAAAATATTTTCTTTAAATTGGAAACAGTGTCCCTGACAAAAAGCAATTTCATTACTGTGTGACCAGTGGTTTGCCAGTGCAGGTATGAGGCACAGTGGGAACACACAGCAGTGGCCTCACACCTAGGTTGGGAAAAGCAGATGCTTTCCAAAGAACATGCTTAAATGGAGTGAACCAGGATCAGAAAGGTCAGGAAGGAGCCAAGGGAGAAGGCCTGGAGGCCCAGAGGGCTCCAGGCGCAGGAAGAACTGAGAGATGAGGCTGCTGAGTACCTAAGGAGTTTGGACTTTATCCTGAAGTCAGTAGGGTCTGTGGAGTGTGTGACACAATCAGAATTGCACATTAGTGTTCAAGAGAATGGACTTAAAGGAACAAGGCTGGAGGCAGGAAGACCAGCAAAGAGGCTAACTAGGTAATACTGGCTCTCAGGCTCCAGGGCAGCTCAGAAGCCCTGCCCTGGCTCTCTGCTGCTTTCTGTCCCCGCAGTGGTCACTTTTTGCAAACATCAGTGACCAAGTCTTTCCTGCTACTTCATCCAAGAATACATACTCCTTGAGGGTAGGAATGAGCCTGGTTCCTCTCTGGGATCCCAACTCTGTCCAGCATAGAGATGGGCATAGTGGAGTGCTTGGCAGTACACGTAAGGAGCTAGGCACGGCTAGACACCCGGGGTCAGTCCGAGACCTATGATCTAGGAGAGATGAGGAGAAAAAGGGAAGTAGAGGCACCGACTCTGCCAAACACCTCACAGTGCGCCTTGAGTTCTTCTCTGTCCCTCCTCCTCCTCCTCACACACTGGGAAATGCTACCATCACCTCCCCTTTTCCGAAGGGGAAACTCGAGGCTCAGTGAGGAGGCAGTGACATGGCCCAGGTCAAAGCTACCTCTTGTGGAGAAGATGGGATCCGAGTCAGGGTTTGTAACGCTAAAGCCTTTCTCGTAGGCAGACTCCAATTAACCGCTGCCCAGCGAGTGTAAGTCAGGTGATAGGAGTTCTGAGGACTGAAAACTCACCATGACACTTCATGGAGGAGGGACAAGAGCTGGGCAGACCTGGGAGGTTCACAGTGGGGCAAGGGAAGGAGGGAGAATCCATATCACGGATTGGAGAAGTGGTCTAGGAAAGGACAGAAGTGGAAAGGGGGTGGGCCTTTGCTAGGCTGAGGCCCTGCTCTGTGTCTCCCAGGTAGGTGAGAGCCAAACTGGAGGCAAGACGGACCGGGGTGTCCTGCCTCAGCACTTATACAAAACACCTACAACGTCGGCAACTGAGGAAATATCTTGCACTTTGACAAATACCTTATGAATGTACTCAAAGCACCTTCACATCCAGTTCTGAATCTGTTCCTCATAATAGTTCAGTCAGGCAGGAGAGGATCAGAACCCCCACTTTATAGATGGGGAAATCAAGATGCGGTCCACAGCTTCTATGTGGCAGAACTGGGTTTTGAACCCAGAATCTCTGACTTTTGCCCTTTCTTTGACCATGATTCCAACCCAATTTTAACCACACTGCAGGTCACCAGCTGTCCCCTGCAACCAAGTCACTATCCAAGCATCACCCTGGGCTGGGGCCCAACTCCAGACACTCAATGCATTCTCACCGTCCCGCGGCCTCCAATGTTAATGAGACACCTAGACATTGATACAATTCCTTGCCTCTTCAGAACTCTTAAAAAAAAAATCTGAAATCTAGCTGCAGTGACCTCATGTCACTGTTCTCCTTTGTGGCAGGGGGACTGGGTGTTCTCATCTGACCAAAGAAGAAACTGAGGCCCAGAGAGGGAGGTGACCAGCCTAAGGCCACACAGTGAGTCAGTGATAGGGCTGGGACAGGACCAGAACCCAGGTCTTCTGCTGCCCCCCTCCTTACCTGCAGCACAGACAGGTTGGTTTGTCCAGAAAGGCTCAGCTTCTCCTGCTCAGAGGGGTAGGCGTTGTAGCGGTGCAGGTACAGCCAGTCGCGGAGGATCTTTACTGACTCCTTGGGCAGGTTCCCTCTGCGCTTCCTCTTGCCTGCCAGGGAGAGGAGGCCTTCATCCTCACCCAGGTCACTGTCTGACATGATGCCTAAGGGCTAAGCTGGATCGCAGGCAAGCCTGGAACAAGTGACAAAGGGGATGGGGACATTATATTATTACCCTGCACTGCCTCTCCGCCTCTTCCTGTTCTCTAAACACACCACTATTAGAGCCTTGGACACCAGAACTATGGGGAAATTGCAATTCAAAGCCTCAGGCCATACCACAGCCTAAGCAACCTAGAAGGGATGAGTCCAAAATGCCTCTCTTTCAGTAGATGACTACTCAACTAAACAGCAGCTCAATTTTTTTTTAATTTAAAGTTTCTCCAATTAGTTTACATTCAATATTACTTTGTATTAGTTTCAGGTGTACAGCATAGTGGTTAGACAATCATTTACTTTACAACATGTTCCTTGTAAATGGCAGTTCATTAATAAGCAGTACCAGCCTAGAAATAATTAGTTACTATTGAGATCTGTTTTCCATGCTCTGTATAGAGCATTTTCCATTTATTATCTCATTCTATCCTCACAAAGTCCTTGTAAGGGGGACACTACTATTATCACCATTTTATAGATGAGCAAACCAAGGCCCAGAGAGATTAAGAAAGCCACCTAAGTCCTAACCGGTTTGGCTCAGTGGATAGAGCGTCGGCCTGCGAACTGAAAGGTCCCAGGTTCGATTCCCGTCAAGGGCATGTACCTTGGTTGTGGGCACATTCCCCAGTAGGAGGTGTGCAGGAGGCAGCTGATCGATGTTCCACTCTCATCGATATTTCTAACTCTCTATCTCTCTCCCTTCCTCTCTGTAAAAAAAAATCAATAAAATATATATTTTTTTAAAAAGCCACCTAAGACACTATGGCTCTTAAACAGTTACCATGTGACCCAGTAATTTCACTCCTAGGTATCTACCCAAAAGAAATGAAAACCTATGTCCACATGAAAGCTTGTACACGAATGTTTATAGCAACATTATTCGTAATAGCAAAAGGTGGAATCCTGGTTGGGTAATTCAGTTGGGTTAGACTGATATGCCAAAGGTTTCGGGTTTAATACCGGTCAGGGCTCATAGGAGTCAATTGATGTTGATTTCTGTCTCCTCTTTCTCTCTCTCTCAAATCAATCAGTAAATGAAATAAAATAAAGCAAAAGGTGGAAACAATCAAGTGTGTATAACAGATGAAAGGATAAATAACATGAGGTCTACCCATATAGTGCAATATTATTTGGCCATAAAAAGGACTGGAGTCCTGATCCATGCTACAATGTGGATGAAACTTGAAAATATAATGCTAAGTGAAAGAAACGCATTACAAGAAACACACATTATATAATTTCATGTTAATGAAATGTCCAGAATGTGCTGGGAAGGAATAGAAGGGTGATAGCTAAAGGGAGTTGGAGGTTTTTTTGAGGTGATAAAAATGTTCTAAAATTGACGGTGGTGATGTTTGGATAGTTGTGAATTTACAGTTTACCCTTGAACAATGTGGGGGTTAGGGGTGCCAACCCGCACACAGGTGAAATACTGCAAATAACTTTGACTTCCCCAAAACTTGGCTGTCCCTCAGTATTTACAGGAGCTTGGTGGATACCCAAATCTGGCAGAGGCTCAAGTCCCCTAATAAGATGGTGTAGATCAATGCATCCATGGACTTCAAGTCATAGATGGAAGACAGTATGGTATTTATTTTTTTTAAATCCTTCACCTGAGGATTTGTTTTTATTGACTTTTAGGAAGAGAGGAAGGGAGGCAGAGAGGGAGGGAGGGAAAAAGAAGAGGGAGAGAAAAATTGGTCCTGTATGTGGGGCCAGGATCGAACCCGAAACTCAGGTATGTGCCCTGACCAGGAATAAAACCCCAAACCCTTTGGTGTACTGGACTATGCTCCAATCAACTGAGCCACCCAGCCAGGGCCGGGTACTTACTGAAAAAATTCCACACATAAGTGGACCCACACAGTCCAAACCCAGGTTGTTTACATTTCAACTGTACTAAAAAGTACTACCTTGTTCACTTTAAATTGGCAAGTTCTACAGTATGTGAATTATATCTCAATAAAGCTGTATGGAAAAGGACACTCACATCCAGGATATAGCACATATAGGAGAGTGGGTTTGGACCAAGGTAGTTTGGTCCCCCACCCTTACTCCATGCCATCTCGCTTCCCAGGTCTCCCAAGATGTCAGAAACTATCAATCACCATGGTCCTATAGCAATCCATGTAACATTTACTGTGCGCCCTGCAGTGTTGAGCCATCCCTACAGGTTGTCTCTCATACATTCTCCTTTGTGATCTAGCTCCTGGCTTGGTCTCAGAACAAACTCCTCAAAAAATTGTAATAAATGAGCAAGGCAGGGGCTCTGGTCCCTCCAACCTGGCTACCTAACGTTAGGCAAATGTCCTTCCTCCCCTTCTTAGGCTCGAGCCCCCACATCAAGTGAAAGAAGGTGTTTCCGTAGACAACCTAACTCAGTTGCTCAGCCCCCTGACAAACTTCTTGTTCCCACATGCAAAAGAGATTTACATTTTTAAACCAGAAGTTCCAGGCCAAGCCGATGCCAGAATCTCAAGACTCCTCCCTTCTCAGCCTTTTAACAGTTCCCCAGGAGGCTGGGCCAACAGACTCTGGCATTTCCCAGGTTTTGTTTCCTCAACTTGGGCCAGAGCCCAGATAACTGGGCTGGGTAGGCCAGGCTTTCGAGGGAAGGGTCCACCCTCCCAGCCAGGCCACCTGGAGGTGAGACAGGCATTGATTAGAGGTGCCACTCCTCAGAGAGCACCAACAATCCGCCGGCTTTGTGAAGTCAGGTGTCTGAAGTTCAGCTGGCTAGGGCAGGCGGTCGTTGGGATCTGGGTTAAGGGATGCAGCCCTGGCAGGCTGGGAGTTTACTCAAGGTTATCTGTACAAATTCCACCCGGGCTGCTAGCCGAGTTCCAGGCTGCAGGGTTCCAGGGCCGGCCGGTGCAACGACCCAAGTCTACACAGACCTCTCCACCATGGTGTCCTGCACCTCAGCCCACTTACAGTCCGGTGAGGGATCCCACATATGCACCCCACAATCCCACCGGACAACCCTCTTAACAGCACCAACTCCCTCGGCCCCTGGAATCCCCATACATGTCACCGACAAATACAGCACACACTCCGTTTACAGATCCCACTTCTAGCGCCATCAACCGGGGCCCACACAACCAGCCCAACCCCTGGATGTAAGCCCACCCACCAACTCAAACCTACCCGCCCCGCCCACCCACGATCTCTCGGGCTAGGAAAACTCCAGATGTCATCACGTCAGCCATCAGTTCTTATCCTAACTGGCCTGAGGTAGCAAGCTCGCGACCTAACACCCGGTGCACACACTGCACACGGCCAGTCGCGGACCTGCAGTCCCTCCCGCACGAACTTTCTGACAACTCCCCCGCCGGGCGGGACACTCCCCCGGGCCGCGCACGGCGGCTGCATTCCCAGCCGTTCACACAAAGCGCGCAGCCTCCCCCGCGGCCCAGACCCAGTCTGAGCACATGGCTCCCGGGGCGGCGGGGAATCGGCCTGCGCCGGGGCGCCTGCACCCCGCGGCCCCCCGACCCCGCGTCAGCATGGGCGCTCCAGCTCATCCGCGGGCCCGCCATCCGGTGGGGCGGGGGCTCTGGAAGAAGAAAAACTCACGTGTCTGTCCCGGGGCAGGAAAAAGTTTGGTTCCCACCCCCTTCCCCCGCGGCTCGGCGCTGACGGACTCTTCGGGGCGCGGGGCCGGCCGAGCCTGCGCGCTCGGCTTTGTGCTCGGAACTCGGCCCGGAGGGGGAGGGGAGGGGAGGGGAGGGGGCTGGGCTCCCACCTCCGCACCGCCCCCCCCCCCATCCCGACCTGCGCCCAGACTCCATGTTGGCCGCCCCCTACCCGGGAGACTTGAGTGTTTCCCCCGCCGGAGGCTCGGCTCACGCTCGGCCTGCCTGAGGGTCCCGGCGCGCACAAACTTTCTTTGGGTCGCCAGCCCCCCGAGCCCCGCTTCCTTGACCCGCCGGGGAGTGACAGATGCCTCAGAGACAGACTTTCCTTTGTTCCAAAGGAAAGGGGAACTCGCGCGGGCTCCCCGGCCCTCCCAGCTCCGGGCCCTTCCCGCTGCCCCCACCCGCAGCTGTCACTCTCGGCGGCCCCCTCGCCCGCTCCGCCGCACCGCGGTGGGGGGCGGGGGGGCTGCCGGCGGTTAGCAACGTGCACTTTTGAAACCAAACAAACCCGCCCCCGCGCGCTCACCCCGGCGGGGCCAGGGGCGGCCCATCTTCCACGGTGGGATCCTAGGAAGCTGGGTCCCCCAAAAGGTCCCCAAACGAGTTTTCTGCCGGGGGTGGGGGGTGGGGCACCCCCTACCGGCCCCCGCCAGCACACGGCGGCCGGGACTCGCAAACACCCCCGAGCTCACACACCCACAATCGCACGCGCCGGGACGACGCCACCTCCCCCTCCGGCCCAGAAAAAAAAAAACTTTCCAAGTTGTCCGCGCGCCCCCCGCCCCCTAATCAACTCCGCTCCTGCGCCCCGCACTGACTTTCCCGAGCGGCTTTTCCGTCCACGCGGCCTCGGGCTCGGTCCGCGGCGTCCTGGCAGGGGGCGGGGGGCGCCGGGGGAGCGCGCCGCGTACCTGCCGGGCCTGACACTCGGCCTGACAGCTCGCGGCTGGAAAGCACCTCGCGGCCTGACGTCAGATCCCCTCTCCCCCGCCCGCCCCCTCTCTCCGCGCGCCCGCCCCCACCCGCCCGGAGGGAGAAAACAAACTTCGTGCGGAGCGCCGCGAGCTACGCACACCCCCCGCGGGGCGTGCCGGCCGCCGCGAGGGGCTTCGCCCCGCCCACCGCGCCCGGAGGGGGCGGGGCCGGAGGGCACCTTCTTCCTGCGCCTCCCCCCACCTCAGGAATGCCGCGGGGCCTCGCCGGAGGAGTGGTGGGAGCCCAGGCTCGGGATAGTGCGCTTGGGGGCAGGAAGTGGCCCGAACCTCCTTTCGGAGAGCATTTCCGGGGCGCCTACTGTGTGCTTCAGGTTGGGGGGGTGGGGGCCCATTGCTTGGAGGAGAAATAATGTAAATTCCGACATTTGTAATCCTCCCTTCACTAAGATCTTCCCGCCCGCAGTGTGGTTATTCCCATTGCACAGAGAGGAAACTGAGGCCCGGTTAGTCCCGGGGTTTACCCCCAGCTGGTAAGGACCGGGCTCTGAATGCAACCTCTGTTCTGCCCACGAGGGCCCATCGAGGCGGGTAGAAGGCTTCTTCGGACACCATCGCAAAACACGTAGCCCTGAGGTCTAGCTCACCAGTGGCGCTGGAGGGAAAAACAACCAGTTGCGAAGGAGGGTTTGTAGCGACGCGAGGACGCTGAGCGCGGCACTTCAGGTGTGTCACCCCGTCTAATCCGGCTTCTGGGGTAGGTGCTAGTATACATCAGCCCCTGATTTGCCCATGAGCTTCAGAGAGGCTCTTGCTTCTTGTCATACAGTCAACCAGTGTCATTCAGTCCAGGTGGATCCCACAGCGGAGCTGGAGCCACGGCCTTACCCCATGGAGACAGGCGCTTGAAAGAGGCAGACCACCCGTCCAGGAGCTCCACTGCTCCCGCTGGTTTCTTTTTCCTCTGCCCATTGCACCCAACTCCAGGACGTTTCCCTTGGTCTTCCCCGACTCTGCCTGCCAGTACTCTCTTTGCTAATTTTTATCTCTGTACCACTTAATGTGACACACCTGTTGACCAACACCGCCCCCCCCCCCCCCCCCTAGGACCTGAGGGTTCGGGGAATACCTTGTATGCTACCTCTCCACCCCAGCTCTTGGCCCCTACCCAGCACAGAGTCAGCCTAAAACTGGTCAAGGCCTCTTCTGGGCCTCCGGTTCCTCATCTGGATCTGGACATTTAGGACCCTAGAGCTTGGAAATCGGGAGCCTTGAAATGGCTTTTGGTCTTAATTGCACTTCAGCAATGGAGAACTCAAACAAAAATCGAATGTTCTCCAAATAGGCCCTAAGCCAGTCAGAATGCTGATTAAGTGGCTGTTAAGATGCACCTGAATTTCCCCTGGAAGCCACACTTCCCTGCAAACGCTTAAAACCTAGATGCCGCACTGCTCTCCTCCCAGCAGCACCCAAGTATCAGTGCCATTACCCAGTGTTCTCCATTTCACAGGTGAGGAAACTGAGGCCCAGAGAGGAGGCCCCAAATAATATCTTGGGGAAGTGGTGCTTGGTCCACAGCCTTCTGAGAAAGAAAAGAGAGGCTTGGAGAGTCTCAGGTAAGACAGATGAAACCACCGGACCCTGATCAGTAGGATCATAGAACGTGTTGTGCAGGGACCTTTAGAAGGGGGGACCTAGAAGGGAAAACTGGGGTGCACCCAGGTGACCCTTGGAGATATGATTCTCTCTGGCACTTAGCATGCCAGGCAGCCAGGCATTGTGCACGAGAGCCAGACGGTCCCATTTTGGGGAAGCCACTGGGGACCTGGGCTTGAACCCAGAGACCTTCCCCGAAAATTGGCCACCAGCAGCAGCCCCCTAGGCCTGTGGTCGGCAAACTGCGGCTCACGAGCCACATGTGGCTCTTCCACAAAATACCACGGCCTGGGCGAGTCTATTTTGAAGAAGTGGCGTTAGAAGAAGTTTAAGTTTAAAAAATTTGGCCTCTCAAAAGAAATTTCAGTCGTTGTACTGTGGATATTGGGCTCTGTTGACTAATGAGTTTGCCGACCACGGCCCTAGGCCAGTGCATCTCCAGTCTCATGTTAGATGAGGTGCGTTGGAGCAAATGGGAGTAGCTCCTTTTCCCCCTTAGCCAGAAGCTTCAGGAGTCCCTCCTCAGACTTCCTGGACGGGGAGGGGAGTTGGAAGATAGAGCAAGGCTGTTAGTGTGTCAGGACTTTGCATTTTTTAAAAGTTTTTTTTTTTTTTCTTTTAGAGAACAGATTGAGCTGTTAGAGGGGAGGAGGGCTGCAGGGCAGGGTGAAAAAGATGAAGCGATTAAGCAAAATAACAGCTCATAGACACAACAGAATGGTGATTACCAGAGGGGAAAGGGAGGTGGAGGGAGGTAGAAGAGGGTATAGGGGGAATAAGTGATATAAGAAGAAAAAAAAAGATTTTTTACTTAATTACAGTTGACATTCAGTATTATATTAGTTTCAGGTGTCAGCATGGTTGTTAGACATTTACATAACTTATGAATGAAGTGATCCCCTCATAAGTCTAGTACCTCCTGGCACCATACCTAGTTGTTACAATATTATTGACTGTATTCCCTATGCTGTACTTTACATCCCCATGACTGTTTTGTAAGTGCCAATTTATCAGCCATCTCCCTACCCCCCTTGCATCTGGCAACCATCAGTTTGTTCTCTGTATCTATGAGTCTGTTTCTATTTTATTTTGTTTTTTAGATTCCACATATTAAGTGAAATCATATGATAGTTGTCTTTCTCTGTCTGACTTATTTCACTTAGCATAATACCCTCTAGGTCTATTCATGTTGTTGAAAATGGGAAGATATCATTTTTTATGGCTGAGTAATATTTTATTATGGAATATTATATATATGAATACATATCTCTCTCACATCTTCTTTATCCAATCGTCTGTTGATGGGCACTTGGTTTCTTCCATATCTTGGCTAATGCTTCAATGAACATACGGATGCATATATCTTTTCGAATTAGTGTTCCAGAAGTAGAATTGCTTAGTCATACGGTAGTTCTATTTTTAATTTTTTGAGGAACCTCCATACTGTTTTCCGTAATGGCCGCACAAGTCTGCATTCCCATCAGCAAAACTCAAGGTTCCCTTTTGTCCACATCTTCACCAGCACTTGTTGTTTGTTAGGATTGTGCATTGTAAACAAATCCATCAGGTAAAGCCTGAATACATGAACTTTGAGAATTACCATGTAAAGTTTCTCAATTAGTATCAGAATTTAAAATGTGTACATTTAGGACTCTCTCATGAAAAATAATCTCAGCCCAAAGATAAATGCTTATACAAGATTGTTCTTTGCAGCACTCTATTCTGGTGGAAAATTGCAAGCAACTACATGCCACTCACCAGGAGGTGACAGCTCATAGCAACTCTGGGACCGCCCCGCCATACAACCAAATGTTGCAGTGGGGTAAGTCTGTGCATACTAACCTGGGGGATGGTCCAGGTATATTTATTAGGACAGTTGGCCTGCAGGGGATCCTATGGGTGTCCTGAGATGGTGCCTCGGGAAAGGAGGGAAGAGGTTGGAGGTAGGGTGAACAGGTGAAGCAGCTCTGGGTAACTTAGGCTAAACAAATGGAGTCCTATCTCTAAGATCTGGGAGATTTGTGGCTTTCTCACATGAGGTTCTGCATTTTCATCTAATGTGACTTTCAGCTTGACAGTATCTTAAAAGCCCGTGATATCTTGTTAGTCAACCACAGTTTGCTTGGCTTGCTTCTAGTGTTGGGTATGCACTCATTCATATAGTTCTTTGTGCCTAGTGCGTGTCAGGCTGTGTGTTTAAAAATGGGGAACCCACTGGCTAGACCATTCATGAAGGGTTTGGATTAAGAAGTATAAATTGTAATGAATGTCAACATAATATAAATATAAATATAAATATTTATATAATATAAATAGAATGTCAACTGTAATTAAGTTGGATTCATGAAGGTGAATGGATTAAGAAGTATAAATTGGCAGTTACAAAACAGTCTCCAGATGTAAAGTTCAGCTGAGAAATGAGAGGGTTGGACATGATAATCCTAAAGGTCTCTTCTTTCACATTCTGTCATTTAAAGCTTATGTATTTTTTTAAAGTAATCTATATATATAAAAGGCTAATATGCTAAGCGTCCCTCTCACAGTCCAACCGGTCGCTATGACACGCACTGACCACCAGGGGGTAGATGCTCAACGCAGGAGCTGCCATGATGTGCACTGACCATTTACAGAGAAATGGCAGCGCGGACCTGGCACCAACAAAGCAACACTCGGCTTCCCCCAAGTGGGACACAGGCCCCGCCACCACCCTGGAGCAACAGCCAGCCAAATTGCAGCCGATGCTGCCATGGCACAAAATGCGGCCCCCAGTCCAGCCCAACAATGGTCGCTGTGGGCGCCGGGTAATGATGTCATGTAGCAATGCCCGGCTTCCTCTCCCTAGCCACTAGCCTCCTTGGAGTTTCTTCAGTCTAGGAACACAATGTGCTTTATAGCCAGCTGCACATATTTTACACTTTAACCAAATGTTTGTGAAGCATTTTCCCATGCCTCATCTCATTTGATCCTCACAGAAGTCCTGGAGTAAGTAGATAGGAAACTCGGTGAAATCTGTTTTCTTTTCATTAGCCAGAAAATGGAGATTTAGAAAGCTTAGAAATTTGACCCTACTGAAAAGAAGTAAGAAATGGTGGATCTTGAAAATGACTTCGGGTTTTCTCACTGTGCAGAATATTGTCAAACACTGCTGCAGTTAAATATTTTACCCTTTGTTCTCCCTGTGTGATCTACAATAATAATCTGCTTCGTGTTGATATTTACTGCTGTGTTGCTGGCAATTATCTGAAAGAGAAGTTGGGGTGCTTCACTGGGTTGGAAAGAGTTTAGCTAAATCAGAAAGCAGGTCTAATTAAGCAAGTTTGTTCTATATCTATAAAAGGCTACGTTGACTCGTGCATGCACGATACATGTTAAGTTCTTGCTGGCGCCATTCGCCCATGTGTGTTTTGATCTGTCATTGTTGATCATGAATTTGGTTGATACTTCTCTTATAGAGAAAGGGCTAATCGTGATATTAAAATATTTCTTCTAATTAATTTACTTTTGTGCACGAATTTGTGCACTGGGCCATTAGTCGTATATAAACATAAATGCCTGTTTGCTCACAGCTTAAGCAATACTAGTATTTATCTTTATTTTATCTTTGCTGGTTTAAATGGTGAGGAATATTACCTAAAAGTTATATATGTCTGCTCTGCATGACTCTCTTAAACAGCCAGGCTAAGCTGTGGTCTAGTTATGCTTAATAATCAAATTTTCTTCCTGTGTAAACAGTTTTAATGAAAAGTATATTTCATGTGGGCCTGAGTTATGGCATACTAACTCAGGGGTGTCGGTGTGGCAGGGATGTGGTAGTGACCCGCAGGTAGGGATGCCACAGTCACTCTTTTTTTAAAAATTCTTTATTGTTTAAAGTATTATATATAGTATTACATATGTCTCCTTTTCCCCCATTGACCTCTCCCCGGCCACCCTTTCCCCCCACCCCCTTAGCACAAGCCCGCACTACCCTAGTGTCTGTGTCCATTGGTTATGCTTATATGCGTGCATACAAGTCCTTTGGTTGATCTCTTACGCCTCCTCCTCCTTGCCTTCCCACTGAAGTTTGACGGTCTGTTCGATGCTTCTCTGTCTCTGGATTTATTTTTGTTCATTAGTTTATGTTGTTTATTAGATTCTACAAATGAGTGAGATCATGTGATATTTATCTTTCTCTGATTGGCTTATTTCACTTAGCATAATGCTCTCCAGGCTCATCCAGACTGCTGTGAATGGTAAGAATTCCTTTTTTACAGCAGCATAGTATTCCATTGTGTAGATGTACCACAGTATTCTAATCCATTCATCTGCTGATGGGCACTTAAGCTGTTTCCAAATCTTAGCTATTATAGATTGTGCTGCTTTGAACATAGGGGTGCATATATCCTTTCTAATAGGTGTTTTGATTTCTTGGGATATATTCTTAGAAGTGGGATTACTGGGTCAAATAGAAGTTCCATTTTTAGTTTTTTGAGGAAACTCTATACACAGTTGCTTTTCTTCATGTCTTCTGGCTTCTAGCCATAGGTTAAATAGAGAATACTGTGCTTTTAATTTGAGGATTTAAAAAATCCGTTTTGAGCTTCTGGCATTCTGCTCTCCTGCCCATAAGCCACTGGGTACTGGCACTTCTAGTTACAGCTACTCAAGCAGCTATAGAAACCAGCTGGTCAGAGTTGCCTATTTCGCTGGGAGACTTAATGACTGTATTTTAAGTCCTTGTTTTTATTAGAGTCTGGGTGATAAGATAGATGGGGCTGAAATTCCCTTTGGAATGGTTTCACCTTTTTTCTATGTGAGAATTCTCTTATCTCTGGAGTATTTTTTAATTACAAAAGCAAATACACCATGTTAATTATGGCAAATGAAACAATGCAGAAGTATATAAAGAACAAATACCCCTTTGCTCACTCCCATGTTCCAGCATTAGCCGTGATAACAGGTATATGTTCTTTCTCACCTTTCTCCGTGTTCATGTGCACACATGCAAATATACACGCAGCCTGAGAGTTTTCTCTCCTTCCTCTTATTTACATTCTTCCCGAGTTTTCGTCAGGGCTGCAATTAATATTTTCTACATAAATATCTTTGCAATTCTGACACTCTCCTGAAATAGATTCTCTACAATGAAATTACTGGGCAAAGAGTGAATAATTTAAAGGCATATTACTGAAGTGCTCTCCATGACAGCATTTGTAGAGTTCTAGTGCCTGTCTCATTCATCAAGTGGTACAAGTTTGAGTTAATCTTTGCTTATTTGGTGGTTGAAGAGTTTCCGGTGGTTCTTTTTAAAATGTTTTTTTTTTTTAAATTGATTTTTAGAGAGAGGGAGGGAGCGAGAAACATTGATTTCGTGTTCTACTTATTTATGCATTCACTGATTCTTGTGTGTGTCCTGACTGGAGATCGAACCTGCAACCTTGGCATATTGGGACCAATCTCTAACCAACTGAGCAGCTGGCCAGGGCCTTGGTTTATTTTTAATTTGAATTTTTAAAATTATCACTAAGCCGAAACCGGTTTGGCTCAGTGGATAGAGCGTCGGCCTGCGGACTGAAGGGTCCCGGGTTCGATTCCGGTCAAGGGCATGTACCTTGGTTGTGGGCACATCCCCAGTAGGGGGCGTGCAGGAGGCAGCTGAGGATATTTTTTCCTTAGATTTTTTTTTAGAGAGAGTGGAAGGGAGGGGACAGAGAGAGAGAAGGGAGAGAGGGAGAGAGAGAGGAAAAGAGGGAGGGAGGGAGGAAGGAAGGAAGAGATGGAGAAGAGAGAGTAAAACTTTGATGTGCAACCCAGGCACGTGCCCTTGACTGGGAATTGAACGCAAGACAGTCTGGTTCACGGGTTGGTGCTCTAACCACTGAGCATGCCTTTCAGAGTGAGATTGAATATTTTAAAATTTAATTATTATTGGATATTTGTCACCTGAATTATCTTCATATCTTTTGAAGTCCTCATGAGTTTTTTTAAAAAATATTTTTTATTGGTTTCAGAGAGGAAGGGAGAGGGAGAAGAGATAGAAACATCAATGATGAGAGAGAATCATTGATCGGCTGCCTCCTGCACACCCTACACTGGGGATTGAGCCCACAACCTGGGCATGTGCCCTGACCAGAAATCAAACCCGTGACCTCTTGGTTCCTAGGTCGGGATTCTGCCACTGATCCCACACCCAGCTAGTCACGATTTTTTTTTTGATGTCCAGCCAGGGGAACCTTTCCCTACCCCTTTAGTTCTTCTGACTGGTAGAATAATTCAAATGACATATAGCAGAGTAACAGGAGAAAATCAAATTTTAATTTATTTTCATGGGGAATTGATAGAAGCTTGAAAGTTCCAGAGAGAGTGAGGCTAAATGAGGTATAAATGTCATTTTGGCCTGAGGGGGGGGAGGCAGGCAATTCATAGGCAGATGAGAAAGCAAACACTTGGCAAACAAATTCCTGCAAAGCCACCCAGAAACAATGGCACAGAGGGGAATCGATGGTACAGATGTTTGTGTGGCTCCTCCCTGTCTGCCACACTTCATTCATATGCGCCATAAGGTGAATATGCTAAGATTCCCTGCCATCTGAATGTCTTTAGGCAGGAAAGGGGGAACGTGCCAAACTCTGCCTGGGTTTGTTGGGGTTTAATTTTTTTCAGCCTGAAATAATCTGAATGGCCAGGAAGATTTGCTCCAACCACCCTTCCCTTCCCCCATTGCCTTGCAAGCCCTTTTTAGTAGTGAGACTGCTTAATTAACCCCTGTTTGTCATCGTTGTTTAGGGTAGCTGCTTTCCCCCCACCAAGATTATTAGTACTGTGTGCCTCACATCTTTCTAAGCTGTTTTTTTAAATGTTTAAACTTTTCACTTGGTTAAATGTCAATCTTTGTGATGTTTATTGCTTTTAGCCTCAGAAAGAATACCAGTGATCAAAGCCTATTCACCTACACACTCTCTTTTTTTCCCTATGCTTTTTTATTTTGAGTGAGGATTATTGAGAGAGAGAGAGAGAGAGAGAGAGAGAGAGAGAGAGAGAGAGAGAGAGAGAGACATCAATGTGAGAGAAACATAAATTGGTTGCCCTTCGAATGTGCCCCAAATTGACCCTGCAGTCTTTTTGGTGTACGGGACACCACCAATTGCTCCAACCAGGGCCATTCTTTTTCTTAATGAAGGCCTCCCAAATTATAGGTTTCAGGTTCCACAAAACCTGGATCTGCCTTCAACCCTTAGGATAAGTATCTTGGCAAAGGTTAAGCCTTATTCGTTCAGAAGATCTGCTTATAATTTGTCCCCCTGGCCTCTTAGACAAAGAAACTTCTTGCCCTTTACCCTGATTTTGACACTTTTAAAAAATGTATTTTTTTTAAAATTGATTTTGTTGTAGTATAACCACGATCTCACAATTATGGAATCATTTATTCAAAAGCTGGCAGTTACGAGGGGGCAAAAGCACTCCAAATCTTGCAACCCCGAAATGCTTATATAGGCAGAATATCACAAAGGTGTCGATAACATCTTCGGGTTTGGAATGAGGAACCTGGTTTGCACAAAGCAGTCACAGAAGCAAAATTGAGCAAGTTAGTTATCTACAAGGATTAATTATAGTTTTGGGTCTTGGGACCACTGAGTCGACCGAAACACATTATCTGGAGCCACTGAGGCAATTTAGGGTAATTGCGCTGTCCTGGTCTCCAGGTACAGAAGAATGTGCTTCGATAACCAGTGAGATCACAATCAATGGGATATTCAAACCACCATCAATGGAGTATTCAATCAATTGGGATAGCATACATAAGTTCAGAAAATCAAAATAACTCTTTAATTTTTTTAGCAAGCAAATACGTACAGAAGCCAAAACAGCAGGGTTAAAGTTAAAGTTAAACTGCAGTTTCTACCCAAGATGATTGCCACCATGCTTCAATTTCAGAGAGAAAGGGAGAGGGAGAGAGAGAGAAACATCAATGATGAGAGACAATCATTGATCAGCTGCCTCCTGCACACACACACTGGGGGTGGAGCCTGCAACCCAGGCATGTGCCCTGAATAGGAATCAAGCTGTGACTTCCTGGTTCATAGGTTGACATTCAGTCACTGAGCTATGCCAGCCTGGCTGATTTTGACACTTTTAAAGGAGTCACTAAGTAAATGATACTTTAGGCACTGTTTTTTACCTTGCCTTTTTCACTTATGAATATATCTTAAAGATCTTTTTATCTTCATACATGAAGAGCTTCCTCATTCTTTTCAGCAATTATCTCTTATTGTATCTTGCTGCTGTCCTGTGGATTGCCATTTGGGTTGATTTCAGTGTTGCTATCACAAACAGTTTTAATCACCTCATCTATATATATAAAAGGCTAATATGCAGTGTCCCCTCCGGACTTCAACGGGGAGTTTGATTGCTCACTATGATGCACGCTGACCACCAGGGAGTGGCATGGAATGAAGGAAGGCCCCGGCTGGCGGGAGTTTGATTGCTCACTATGATGCACGCTGACCACCAGGGAGTGGCATGGAATGAAGGAAGGCCCCGGCTGGCAGCCAGAAGGCCCCAATCAGCCTTGATCGCTGGCCAGGCCTAGGGACCCTACCTATGCATGAATTTTGTGCACCAGGCCTCTAGTACATATATAATTTCACATGAGTACAATTGTAGGAGAACCTCTCAGTTGGCACTCCTGTGCATGTATGGAAAAAGTTTAGGTTAGAATATTTTTTTCAGAAAATTAAAAAAAAAAATTGTAGACAAATATATAGCCAAGCCTGTTTGGCTCAGTGGTTGAACATTGACCTATGAACCAGGAGGTCATGGTCCCATTCCCATCTCTCTCTCTCTATCTCTCTCCCTCTGGCTTCCTCTCTGAAATCAGTAATTTTTTTTTTTTTTTTTTTAAGGAAAGGCACATCAATGATAAGAGAGAATCTCATGCGCTTTTGTAGGCATTATTCTGCTGTCCCTCAGCTTCCAGTATTGCAGTTGGGAACTCTCGAGTCATTCTGAATTCTGATACTTCATATATGAGCTAATTTTTCTTCTCTAGGACTTTCTAGAATCTCCTGTTATATTTCGTGAACTGGAATTTCTTTTTTATTTTATTGATTTCAGAGAGGAAGGGAGAGAGAGACAGAAACATCAATGATGAGAGAGAATCACCCCCTACTGGGGATTGAGCCCACAACTGGGGCATATGCCCTTGACTGGAATCGAACTTGGGACCCTTCAGTCCGCAGGCCAACACTCTATCCACTGAGCCAAACCAGTTGGGCTGGAATTTCTTGATAGTATGCCCTGATAGGAGTCTGTTTTTTTCCCATTGTGCTGGGAGTTCTGGGAGCCAAGTTGAGGATGAAAGCCTAGGGTGGGGGGGAGGTTCACCGTTTAGTATTATGAGCTCTGTGCCTCTCTGGCAATGTTCCCAGAGCTGAACGGTGGAAGAGGGTTGAGGGTCCGGACATCCTCAACAGTTAGTACATGAACTTTGGTAAAATGCCTCTATTGTTGGTATCTTCTCTGTCTCCTGTGTCTAGTGTCCACCTGTCTAGGGACCTCCTTCTGCCCTCTCCTAAAAGTGAATTTCTGATCTGCCAGGTTCTGGGTTGCAATCATGGGGATGCGGGGGTATGGTGAGGGGTGGGGGAGATCTAGGATTCTACTGTTTTTATTTTGTAAGCTTTTTAAATTCTCTTCTTTTTTTTTTAATATATATTTTATTGATTTTTTTACAGAGAGGAAGAGAGAGGGATAGAGAGTTAGAAACATCGATCAGCTGCCTCTTGCACACCCCCTACCGGGGATGCGCCCGCAACCAAGGCACACGCCCTTGACCAGAATCGAACCCGGGACCCTTGAGTCTGCAGGCCGACGCTCTATCCACTGAGCCAAACCGGTTTCGGCTTTAAATCCTCTTCTAATCTTCCTTCCTATAGCAGCTTCCCCTTCACTCACCTTCAGCCCTCTTCTAAAATCTCTGAGCTTTTTAAAGATTCAGGTATAAATCAGGTTAAATTTTCCCTAGTTGCCTGCTTGGCTTTGTTGTCTGATAGTTAGTACTTGTCCATTTACTGTCTACCCTCAAAAATTTTGTTGTCATCCCCTCTTCCCTTCTCCTCTTTCTTGTGGGTTTATGCATTTTGAAAGTAGCATTTCAAGAGGGAACCAAATTACATGCCTGTGATAAATCCCCGTCCCCTGCCGCCCCCCCCAACATGGCTTCCCAGTGGTCCCAACACCTGTGTTGACTTGTCTGCCTTTCTCCCGCTGGTGTGCAATGCCAGCTTTATCCTACACCAAATACAAATCCCATTTTTCTGTGTGTCCTACTGCTGAGCTTCCACTTCTGTTTCAGTAGATATCTATCGAGTCCATTCCATGTGCCAGGGTCTGACCTGGGCATTGGAGGTAAAAGCACCATGTAAAGCCAAGGCCGCGCCTCACGGAGAGCACATTCTAGCGAAAGGAGACGGGCAGTAAGCAGATAACGTCAGGTAGTGGTAAGTACTGGGAAGAAATGGAAAGCAGAGTCTGGCATGGACTGTGAGCGTCTGAGCTACTGGAGGGAAGTTGGCCAGAGGAGCACTATCTTGGGAGGTGACGTTGAGTAGACTCTCCAATGAACTGGAAACTCCCGCCATGCGTAGATCTTTAGAGGCGGGGGGGGGGGGGTGTTCAGGCAGAGGATACGAAGAGCCAAGACCCTGAGATGAACACAAGTTGGGCGAGTTTGAGAAATAACAAGAGCAGTGTGGCTGGATCCTGCAGGCCAAGGGAGCGTGCTGCATGGGGCCAGATACCAGGGCTGGGAGGCCGTGGCAAAGAGCGCCTTCTATTCCACAAACAGTGGGACATCACTGCAGAGTTGAGAACAGGGGAGTGGAGACACAGCATCACCAGGTTTTAAAAGCATGGCAGGGGTGGTTTTGTAGAGAACAGACAATTGGAGGAGGCAATTGGAAGGCCCTAATGCAGGGAGAGAGAATGGTGACTTGGACTAACTTGGGGTGAGGTAGGCGAGGGGAAGAAGCAGTCGGTTCTATGTTGAAGGCAGAGCCAACAAAACAGATGGCTGAAGGACTGGGTGAGGAAAAGCAACTGGAGGAGTGGCAATGATTAATTGATCTCGACTAGATACTTGACATAAATTATTTTGTTTATTCTTCATAACCATTTGAGAAAAATGCCTTTTGAAGAGTAGAGGAAATGGAGGCAGGTGACCTGGTCATTGGAGGAGGTAAGGTTTTATTTCTGTAGGTTCGCTGCTGGCGGAAATGATGCTCTTTCACCGGCCCGTGAGAAAAGCATTTCAGGGACCCATGCAGGGGAGATTGTGGTGTGGCAAGGTTTATTCTGGAAGGCTGCCCCCGAGTTCTCAGTGTCCAGTCTCCGCCTAATCTTGTCTTCAGCAGGACCAAAACAAAGACCAGTGTCAGGAGTTTCTGTTTCCTGTTAAAGCTTAGTCCTTCGGAGCCTGCGCAGTCTGCTGTGGGCCCCGGGTGGCTGCTAGACCAGCGTGGTTGCGTGTTCCCGGGCCAGAGAGAAAGCGTGAACAAACGGCCAGTGCCGGTGCGTTACTGGGTGGGCGAGAGAACTCTTCTTTGTGTCCTTGGGGATTATATCTTCTTGGATTTGGGGAGGACCAAGAGCTTCCTCAAAACAACCAATCACCTTCCCAAGCTTTTCCGGGCTTCTGATGGATTCACCCCCTGACCTATATCCATTGTTTCCCCAGGCTGGACTGACAGGCCTCTGTGGTCAAGCACTCTCCCTGCATGTTTTACTTCTATTGCACACGTGCGCCCCTCCTCCTGCCCCTCCCCATCTGGTGCTGAGGCTGGGGAAGGAGGGATGCTAGCCCATTGGACAGAGTGCTGTGAGCCCAGGAGGGGAGGGGAAGCGGTAGCTTCATGGTGAAGTCAACAGCCTCCTGCTCCCCAGTTTCATTATGTTTAATAGTATCTGATTCCCTTTGCTTCCTCCTTAAGTTAACATCTAGCTACCTACACTACCAAGGTCAGTGGTAATGTCCCCTCTCCCAGTTCTGATTCTGGTAGTTCTGAGTCTTCTCCCTTTTTGTCTTGGTCCGGCTAGCTAAGGGCTTGTCAATTCTAAAAAAAAAAGTCTTTTCAAAAACCTAACCTTGGCCGAAACCGGTTTGGCTCAGTGGATAGAGCGTCGGCCTGCGGACTCAAGGGTCCCAGGTTCGATTCCGGTCAAGGGCATGTACCTTGGTTGCAGGCTTGATCCCCAGTAGGGGATGTGGAGGAGGCAGCTGATCGATATTTCTCTCTTGTCGATGTTTCTAACTCTATCTCTCTCCCTTCCTCTCTATAAAAATCAATAAAATATATTTAAAAAAAAATAAGCAATTAGACCTGACCAGCATCCTCAGTGGTTAGAGCGTGGGCTTGCACACCGGAGAGTCTCAGGTTCAATTCCTGGTCCAGGGCATGTGCCTGGGTTGCAAGTCTGATCCCTGTCCCATCTTGGGCTCTCTATGGGAGGCTACCAATTGATGTATCTCTGTCACATCAGTGTTTCTCTCTCTTCCCCATTCCCCTCGAAAACTCAATGGAAAAAATACCCTCACTCCTTAGTTGAGGATTGAAAAAGAAAAAGTAGCCCTAGCTGGTTTGGCTCAGCGGATAGAGCATCAGTCTGCAGATTGAAGGGTCCTGGGCCCGATTCCAGTCAAGGACACATGCCCAGGTGCAGGCTCGATCCCCAGTGGGGTGTGTGCAGGAGGCAGCCGATCAATGATCCTCTCTCATCATTGATGTTTCTATCTCTCTCTCCCTCTCCCTTCCTCTCTGAAATCAATAAAATTCCTGGTCCAGGCACATGCCCTAGTTATGGGGTTGGTCCCTGGTGGGGGGGGGGGGGGGGGGGAAGAGGGTGTGCATGAGGCAACTGAACATTGTTGATGTTTCTTTTTTTTTAAATATATATATTTTTATTTATAAAAATGTATTGGGGTGATTAGTTAATAAGGATAGGTTTTTAATATGAGAATATAAGACTATCTCCTCGATGCACATGAAGCCCAGAGGCCAGAGGATGGGGCTCCAGGCCAAGCTGGGAGCAGTGGGATAAGTCTAGATTTGAGTGGGATTCTGGTTGTAGAACTGACAAGGTTTGAGGAGAGACTGGGAAACTGAGAGGAGACTTTGGGGGAAGAGCAGGGACCAGGCCAGGTAGGGAGGAAATCAGCTCACATTTGAGCACTGAAGATGAGCATTTATGAGTGAGCCTCAGGGGCCCTGGTTGAGTGCAGAAACTGATTCTGTAGCTCAGGGATTCTGCTGGGATGAGGAGCCAAGAAAAGGCCAGCCCCCTGTCTGCATGCGTCATGGCTCAGTGGGGAGAGGGAACAGCCTTCTTGAGGGGACAGTTAGGGATGGCACGGAGAACCCTGGGAGAGGAAGTAGCCATCCCTTCATGACTCCTCCTACGTACACTCTCCTTACCTGCCTGTCTCTTCTCCCAGACCTGAGAGGGGGCATTAGTGACCAAGTGACAAGGGTCTGACCCACCTGGTGTGAATTCTGATTCTGAAGTTCCTAGCAGTGTGATCCTGGACAGGCTGCTTAACCTTTCTGAGCCTCAATTTCTTTTTCTTCTTTTTTTTTTTTATACACCATTAAGAGAAATGGCTCATATGGTATTTCTTTTTTTTTTTTCCCCAGATGATTTTTTTTCTTATATTTTTTTAAAATTTCTTTATTGATTAAGGTATTTTATATGTGTCCTCATCCCCCCATTACCCCCCTAACCCCCCCCCTCACTCATGCCCTCACCCCCCTGTTGTCTGTGTCCATTGGTTAGGCTTATGTGCATGCATACAAGTCCTTTGGTTGATCTCTCCCTCTTACCCCCACCCTCCCCTGCCTTCCCTCTGAGGTTTGACAGTCTGATCGATGCTTCTCTGTCTCTGGATCTGTTTTTGTTCATCAGTTTATGTTGTTCATTATAGTCCATAAATGAGTGAGATCATGTGATATTTATCTTTTTCTGACTGGCTTATTTCACTTAGCATAATGCTCTCCAGTTCCATCCATGCTGTTGCAAATGATAAGAATTCCTTCTTTTTTACCGCAGCATAGGATTCCATTGTGTAGATGAATCACAATTTTTTAATCCACTCATCTGCTGATGGGCACTTAGGCTGTTTCCAAATCTTAGCTATGGTGAATTGTGCTGCTATGAAAATAGGGGTGCATATATCCTTTCTGATTGGTGTTTCTAGCTTCTTAGGATATGATGTATTCCTAGAAGTGGGATCACTGGGTCAAATGGGAATTTCATTTTTAATTTTTTGAGGAAACTCCATACTGTTCTCCACAGTGGCTGCACCAGTCTGCATTCCCACCAGCAGTGCACAAGGGTTCCTTTTTCTCCACATCCTCGCCAGCACTTGTCATTTGTTGATTTGTTGATGATAGCCATTCTGACAGGTGTGAGATGGTTCCGCATTGTCGTTTTGATTTGCATCTCTTGGAAAATTAGTGACTTTTGAGCATGTTTTCATATGTCTCTTGGCCTTCCTTCTGTCTTCTTTCAAAAAGTTTCTATTTAGGTCTGTTGCCCATTTTCTGAATTGTTTATCTTCCTTTTGTTGTTGTGTGAGTTCCCTGTAAATGTTGGAGATTAAACCCTTATCAGTGATAACATTGGCAAATACCGTATTTTCTGGCGTATAAGACCCCCGACTTTTGAGAAGATTTTCCTGGGTTAAAAAGTTGTCTTATATGCCAGAAAATACGGTATGTTCTCCCATGCAGTGGGCTTTCTTGTTGTTTTGTTGATAGTTTGCTTTGCTGTACAAAAACTTTTTATTTTGATGCAGTCCCATTTGTTTATTTTCTCTTTAGTTTCCATTGCCCTAGGATCATTATCAGTGAAGAAATTCGTTTGGTATATGTCTGAGATTTTGCTGCTTGTGGATTCCTCTAGTATTTTTATGGTTTCCCGTCTTATGTTTAAGTCCTGTATCCATTTTGAGTTTATTTTTGTGTATGGTGTAAGTTGGTGGTTTAGTTTCATTTTTTTTGTACGTATCTGTCCAATTTTCCCACCACCATTTATTGAAGAGACTGTCTTGACTCCATTGTATGTTCTTGCCTCCTTTGTCGAATATTAATTGGGCATAGTGGTTTGGGTCGATTTCTGTGTTCTCTATTCTGTTCTATTGATCTATATGTCTGTTCTTGTGCCAGTCAGTATCAGGCTGTTTTGAGAACAGTGGCTTTGTAATACAGCTTGATATCTGGTATTGAGATCCCACCTACTTTGTTCTTCTTTCTCAGGATTGCTACAGCTATTCGAGGTCTTTTTTTATTCCAAATAAATTTTTGGAAAGTTTGTTCTAGGTCTGTGAAATATGCCGTTGGTATTTTAATGGGGATTTCATTGAATCTATAGATTGTTTTGGGTAGTATGGACATTTTGATGATGTTGATTCTACCAATCCATGAACACGGTATGTTCTTCTTCTATGTCTTCCTTTTATGTCTTCCTCTATCTCTTTTTTTCAGTGTCCTGTAGTGTTTTGCATGTAGGTCTTTTACCTCCTTAGTTAAGTTTATTCCTAGGTATCTTAATTTTTTTGGTGCGATGGTAAATGGGTTTGCTTTTTTAGTCTCTCTTTCTGTAAGTTCACTATTGGTGTATAGAAATGCCATAGATTTCTTGGCGTTGATTTTGTATCCTGCTACATTGCCAAATTAATTTATTAAGTCTAATAATTTTTTGATGGGGTCTTTTAGGGTTTTCTATGTACAGTATCATGTCATCTGCGAATAAGGACAGTTTTACTTCTTTTTTTCCAGTTTGGATGCCTTTATTTCTTGTTCTTGTCTGAACGCTATGTCTAGCACTTCCAGTACTATGTTGAATAGGAGTGGTGAGAGTGGGCATCTCTGTCTTGTTCCTGTTCTTAGGGGAAATGGTTTTAGTTTTTGTCCATTGAGTATGATGTTGGCTGTGGGTTTGTCATATATGGCTTTTATTATGTTGAGGTATGATCCTTCTATTCCCACCTTGCTGAGAGTTTTTATCAAGAAAGGGTATTGGATTGTTGTCAAATGCTTTTTCTGCATCAATTGATATGACTGTGATTTTTATCACTCAATTTGTTTATGTGGTGTATCACGTTTATTGATTTGCAGATATTGCACCATCCTTGCATCTCCGGGATAAATCCTGCTTGGTCATGGTGTATGATCTTTCTGATGTACTACTGGATCCAATTTGCTAGAATTTTGTTGAGGATTTTGGCATCTATGTTCATGAGGGATATTGGCCTATAATTCTCTTTCATTGTGTTGTCTTTATCTGGTTTTGGTATTAGGGTGATGCTGGCTTCATAGAATGAGCTTGGAAGTGTTCCTTCCTCTTGAATTTTTGGAATAGTCTGAGGAGGATAGGTTTTAGTTCTTCCTTGAATGTTTGGTAAAACTCCCCTGTGAAGCTGTCTGGCCCTGGGCTTTTGTTTGCTGGAAGCTTTTTGATAACTGCTTCAATTTCTTCCATAGCTATCAGCCTATTGAGATTTTTAGAATCTTCCTGATTGAGTTTTGGAAGGTTGTATTTTTCTAGGAATATGTCCATTTCCTTCAGGTTGTCTAGTTTGTTGGAATAGAGTTGTTCATAGTATTTTTTAACAATCCTTTGTATTTCTGTAGGGTCTGTTGTTATTTTGCCTCTTTCATTTCTGATTTTGTTTATTTGGGTCCTCTCTCTTTGCTTCTTGGTGAGCCTGGCTAGAGGTTCATCAATCTTGTTTATCCTTTCAAAGAACAAGCTCTTGGTTTCATTAATCTTTTGTATTGTTTTTTTGGTCTCTATGTCATTTATTTCTGCTCTGATCTTGATTATCTCCTTCCTTCTGCTCACTCTGAGCTTTTCTTGTTGCTCTCTTTCTAATTCTTTGAGTTGTAGAGTTAGATGATTTACTACCATTTTTTCTTGTTTTTTGAGGTAGGCCTATAGAGCTATAAACTTCCCTCTCAGGACTGCTTTCATTGTGTCCCATAGATTTTGGATTGTTGTGTTTTTATTGTCATTAGTTTCCAGGATGTTTTAAATTTCTTCTTTGATCTCTTTGGTAACCCAATCATTTAATAGCATGCTATTCAGCTTCCAAGTGTTTGAGTTTTTTGGATTGTTTTTATTGTAGTTTATTTCTAATATTATGCCATTGTGGTCTGAGAAGATGCTTGGTATGATTTCAATCTTTTTGAATTTGGGGAGACTTTGCTTGTGACCCAATATGTGGTATATTTTTGAAAAAGTCCCATGTGCACTTGAGAAGAACGTATATTCTGCAGCTTTGGGGTGAAATGTTCTGAAGATGTCAATTAAGTCCATCTGAGCTAATGAGTCTTTTAGGATTGCTGTTTCTTTGCTGATTTTTTGTCTAGAGGATTTATCCAGTGATGTCAGTGGAGTATTAAAGTCCTCTACTATGATTGTATTGTTGTCGATCTCCCTTGATAAATTCCAGGAATTTTTTTTTAATGTATTTGGATGCTCCTGCATTGGGTGCATATATGTTTATCAGGGTTACATCCTCTTATTGTATCGATCCCTTTAGTATTATGAAGTGGCTTTCCTTATCTCTTGTTATGGCCTTCACTTTGAGGTCTATTTTGTCAGATATAAGTATTGCTACCCCAGCTTTATTTTTTTCATTTCCATTTGCCTGAAAAACCTTTTTCCTTTCCTTTACCATCAGTCTGTGTGAGTCCTTGTTCTGAGGTGGGTCTCTTGTAGACAGCATATATATGAGTCATTTTTTTTTTAATCCATTCAGCCACTCAATGTCTTTTGATTGGAGCATATAGTCCATTTATGTTTAAAGTTATTATTGAAAGGTACTTGTTTGTAGCCATTTCTATTCTTTGTGCCTGTGTTCCTTCTTACCTTTTTATTTCTTCTTACCTTTTTATTTCTTCTTTTATAGCATTCCCTTTAGCATTTCTTGCATTGCTGGCTTGGCAGTGATACACTCCCTTAGCCTTTTTTTGTCTGTGAAGCTCCCTTCAATTTTGATTGATAGTCTTGCTGGATAGAGTATTCTTGGATTCAGTCCCTTGCTTTGCATCACTTTATATATCTCCTTCTATTTCCTTCTAGCTTGATGTGTTTCTGTTGAGAAATCATTTGATAATCTGTTGGGGGATCCTTTGTAGGTAACTCTGTCTCTCTTGCAGCCTTTAAGATTCTTTGTCATTAACATTTGCCATTGTAATTATGACGAGCCTCAATTTCTTTACTTTGTAAAATGGGTATCATATTCTTTTTGCCCACATGTGACTTTTGCTCCTTTTCTCTCTTCCTAAAAAATGCAGTTAGTTATTTCCCTGTTACCTTGCTATGTGCCTACATTGTGGATGGAAGGGGATGGTGCAAAGTGTGGCTCTTAGGCACTCCAGACTGAAGATTCCCTTCATTTAAGTGCTTGAGGACTCCATGGGTCTGGGTCCACTGGTCCCTTGAGCATCTTGGTAAAAGGCGAAAGTTTTATGTGGTCTGAAGAGGAATCAGAGTATCCTTTAGCATCTTGGAGCAGAAGGCATCTTGCAGGTCCTAGAGGCAGCTGGTGTCCAGGAAAGTAGACAGGGCTGGGCATTGAATTCTTCCTTCCAAATTCTCTGGGTGACCTTGGGCGACCCCTAGTGGGGAAGTGTAATAACACACCATCCTGGCAAGGATGGGTTTTCAGCTGGTCCTTTGCTGCAGGTACCACATAAACATTCCTTCAGTATATTTTTGCATTGTGACATGCTTTTTATTAATTTGGATGCAGTCTTGGCATTTTTCTTTTATATAATTGTGTGCATGAAATGGGCTTCATTTACCGGCAAGTCCAGTGTGTCTTGTTACTTACAATGTGTTACTATTCACTGATACAATTTTTTCTTAGCTTTTGGGATTTTTGTCCTTTCCAGAGCTTGCGAATTTCTATTAGAATCCTCTAAACTGTATTTACGTAACAAAAGTGTTCCTCTCTTATAAAACCACTTTAAGATTACATTTGATATGTGTATTTTAGATTTCATTTTATGTAATAACTTTTTAAAAAGTAGCCCTTTCTGTGTACCAGGCACTGTTCTATGTATTTTATAACTATAAACTTATTTAATCCTTATAACAGCTCTGTGTGGTGGATGTTATTATTCCCATCTATAAATGAGAAACTGGGCCTCAAAGACAATAAGTAGTGAGCTCAAATTCATAGAGCTAATAAATGGCAGAACTAGTATTGCAGCCTAATTTTGTTCTCTTAATTCTTCCGTTGTGTTACTTCTGATCTCAAAATTATTTCCCCAGAACTTTCCATGTAATATTGGGGTGCATTTTATGTATTTGTATATCTTACTCATAAACCAATAAATATGATACTATATATATATTTGTTGTTGTTGTTAATCCTCACCCAACGATATTTTTTTCCATTAAGAGAGAGTGGAAGGGAGGAGGAGGGAGAGGAAGAGAGAGAGAAACATCAATGTGAGAGAGACACATCGATTCGTTGCCTCCCGCACATGCCCTGAGCGGGCTGGGGAACAAACCCGCAACCCAGGTATGTACCCTTGACCAGGAATTGAACCCACAACCCTTGGGTCTGCAGGCTGACACTCTAACCACTGAGCAACACCAGCCAGGGCAAGTATGATACTATTAGCAGAACTTAACACCACTTAACTTGGGTTTGAACACCAGTACCTCTTCAAGGTGACCATGGGCCCCCAAAGCCTCTTCTGTAAAATGGGGTGTCATATGAAGAATTATGAGTTGTTTACATTTCTTTTCTCAGATTTATTTACACACACACATACATTGTTTTTAATATCTAACCATTGAATGTTCAGTTCATTGCATCAGAGTGCCACATGGTCTTCCACAGCAAGCATCCATCACATGATCACATTTCACTTATTTATTCCCTGGCCACAGTCTCTTAGGTTCCTCCAACGCCCTGCTGCCATCAGTGCCGCTGCGTGAACATGCTGTCCTGCCCCTCCAGGCCATGCTTACAGTAGACGGGCCAAGTCAGGAGGGATTCACTCATTCACAGGTGCGTTCCGATGCTGTCCTGCCTGGCGTCTGTCTCCCATTATGCAGTGGACATCAGAGATTCCCTTCCTCGGCATCTCTGATGTCCTATACTTTTGCCATATCCATTTCATGTAAATGGAATCATAGAGTATAGCCTTTCGATTCCGCTTCTGTTAGCATAATGTCTTTGTGGTTTGTTCACTCTGTTAAATACCTCTAGGCAGTGGTTACTTTTTATTGATGGAGGATGAATGTACCACAGTTGGCTTACCTTGGCTTATCCATTTACTGTTTGAAGGATATTTGCCTTTTTTCCACTTTTTTTTTTTTTATGACCTTGACAGTTTTGAGCGTACTGGTTGGGCATTTTGTGGAATGCCCGAGGCGTGTCTAACTTCTTGAGCATTGTACTTGGAGCTTTGGAGGAAATCCCCCGGTGATGCTCAGTGGACTGACCTGCCAGAGCCAGGGGAAGGGCTGTCTGTGGAGGGGTCTCATGGGCTGTTGGAGGCACACCTTTTTCTGGCCCATGGAGTGAATTTTAAGCATCAATAAAATTTTACCCTCACTGACTGTTTCTCGCCCCGTGCCATCTCCCTCCCTCCCATTTTCTGACTCTGTGCTGGTGTTATCCTTGCTATTTCCCAGTGCTGGCAGCGATGGTTGACAATTGGTTTTATGGTCTATTTGTTGATGTCTGTCAGGGACCGTGGGGCATCTATTTTCTATCAGTTGGGAGATGAGAATCGGATGTTAGTGGGTTTTTTTTTTTGATAGTTTGTCTACTTGTAAGCTCAAATCAATTAAGAAAATATTGAGAGAAATAGAATTAGGAAGCATTGAAAGGGGAACAGCCTGCAGAGATTTGGGCCAGTGAGTTTTTGTGTTTCTTGGTTTACTTTGGCACAGGCTGAGGTTGTAGAGCTGAAGCTGAAAGTTTTCATTGTGTTTGTATGAGTCTGAAATATTCCTACCTCCATAGTATGCTAATTAGTCAGTGAAATTATAACATCTCTTAAATTTAAAGAAGTTTGTTTGGTTTATTGGAGCTAATGGGGCTTACATAAATATAAGGAAATATAAAAATTTCCAGAAAATAAAGACATGGAAGTTCCTTTTTTAATTTTTATTGAATTTATTGAGGTGTGACATTGGTTAATAAAATTATATAGGTTTCTGGTATACAATTCTGCGTGTACCCTATAGTTGGGCTGCCAGTTGCGAGTGTCCCCCCCAAGTCCCGCGTGGTTCAGGGTTCAGGTTCAGGTTTTGGGCTCTGGAGGAGGCCATACGCAAATGAAAGAGACTAGAAAATATTAATTTTGAAAGAGACTAGAAAATATTAATTTGGAAACATTGGGGGCCAGGCAGGAGCCCAACTCAAGGGGAAGGACTTCACCCCGCTCTGGCCTTGCTATCATCCCTTTTATTAAGACTATGGGATATGCCCAGAGCCTTTAGGCAGGCAATTCCAATAATAGCCAATCAGCAAGGATTTACATAAGACTAACAGGTGGAGGCTGCTTCAGCTACCATTGTCTCAACTAAACAATGAGTGCTTGGCTCTGACCTTTCAGAGCTTCAAGGTTGACCAGCCTTCGGGGTTCCTTGTCCACACCTCTCTGCTAGTGAGGACAATGGGCGGCTTCCAACACAATTCTATAATACATCGTCTGTATATGGTATAGTGCGCTCACCACTCTAAGCAAGTCTCCTACCATCGCCATTTATCCCCTTTTTACCATCTTCTATCTCCCCACATCCCTTTTCCCTCTGGTAATTACCATACTGCTGTCTCTGTGTATGAATTTTGGTGTTTTTTTTTTCTTAATCCCTTCACCTTTTTTACTTCCTCCTTCCCTCCCTCCTCTGACAGCTATGAGTCTGTTTTCTATTTGTTTATTCTGTTCATTAGATTCCACATATGAGTGAAATCATATGGTACTTGTCTCTCTCTGACTGGCTTCACTTAACATAATGCTCTCCTGGTCCATCCATGCTGTCGCAAAGGGTAAGATTTCCTTCATTTTTTATGGCGGAGTAGTATTCCATCGTGTGTACCACAGTTTTTTTTTTTTTTTTTTTTTAGCAAGATATTTTCTAAAGTGTCTTATCACTACCTCTGCTTTTTTTTTTTTTAAATCCTTACCCAAGGATATTTTCTCCATTGCTTTTCAGAGAGAGTGGGAAGCGGGGGGTGGGGCAGGGGGAGAGAGAGAAACATTGATAGGGCAGGGACTGAACCTGCAACCCAGGTAGGTGCCCTTGACTGGAAATCGAACCCGTGACCCTTCAGTGCATGGGCGGATGCTCTAACCACTTAGCCACACTGGCCAGGGAGGACTTACTACCTTTGCTTTTATCAGGCTTTTGAGAACATGTAGAAAGATACATATTTCAAAGAAGTACTTGGCATTGTCAACTATTATACAATAGTGAGGAATAAAATGCACACATAAAACAATGGTTATAATATGAAAATGTCTTCTAAATATGACCGGTCTGGCATAGAACCTTCTTTTCTTCCTCCTCAAGGTCTTCTCTCCAGGTCTTCTAACCCACGGGGCACACGTGGATGTGTGTCGCTCCTGATGCCGCAGGCCGTGTCTAGAGGTAGTCTGACAATTCCATCTCAGAGTCATTTCCAGAAGACATTTCTTTTAAAAAATGGGCATTTGCCAGACGTGTGATTTCCTAACTCTACTTTATCCTACGTTAGAAGGCCTAGATGTAGCAAAGTTCTCTTGAAAGGTTAGGGGGGAAGTTGAGAGCAGCTTTTCCATATTATATACACAGGCGCCTATAAAGGGCCAGTAAATCTTCGCAAAGGGTGGTGGGCACTTCCTAGTAGCCAGATGTGGCATGTCCTTCTGCCATTTCTCTTCCGAAATCAAGGTTTATATAACGAAGACCAACCGCCCGAAGGCCCGCTAACCGCTCCACCCGCCACGGGTGGGGCTCCGCTCACCTTCGGTCCCTTCAGGCCTTTGTCCATCGTGGTCAGGACGAGGTGAGGTCTCCTCCAACTGGGACGGAGGAGTCACCCCAGGCGCCCACCAGGTGCCCAGCCCTGAGGGTGGGCCAGCTGTGTCCTCCTAGGCCCTAACGGCCTCCCTCTTTGCATGGGGGGCTCCTCTCATCCCGGGGGCTCCTCTTGTCCTGGGGGCTGGTCTCGTCCTGGGGCTGTTCACGGAGGCTTGGCGGGGGCTCCGCTTAGGCCCCGGAGGGTTAGGCCTGGAGACCCTGGTCCACAGGATGCGCCTGGGGGAGGCCCCCGCCATCAGGTGGCGGAGATGGAGGTGGGGGTGGGACAGAGGCTCCTGCTGTTTCCGAGCTTGGACCTGGGCAGTGGGCACCCGCGGGGAGGGCTCTCCTGCTGCCCGTCCCCGGGGGCCGGGGCGGAGGGCCTGGAGGAGAAGGCCCCTCCGCTGCGCTGCTCACCGCGCTCACTGACATTCCTCTGACACTGACGCTCTAAGAGTACAAATGTACTAGCCTCTGAGGAGGAAAAAAAACCCTCACAAAAGACGTCAGCTTAGGAGGGATTCGTTCATGTATTTATTTAGGACTAGTTACTATTTGTTCTGACAGTTTTGTTGATATGTAATTTACATACCATAAAATTCACCCCTTTAAAGTGTGCAGTTCAGTTAACTTTAGCGTATTTAAAGAGTTGCCTAACCATCAGCACAATCGAATTTTACTGGCCCTCTGCGCCTTCCCTACCCTAGCCATAGGCCAACGCTAGTCTCCCTTATTCTTCATAGATTTGCCTGTTTTGGACATGTCATATCAATAGAATCATGCAATACAGGGTGGGGCAAAGTAGGTTTACAGTTGTGAGTGCTGGAAACACAGGTTTGTTCTTATATGATTGTTAATTATTGTATTATCTTCCATAAACAACTGTAAACCTACTTTTGCCCCACGCTGCACGCAGTCTTTTGTTATGGGCTTTTATCACATAGCATGATGTTTCGAGGTATATGATGTAGTAGTGTGAATCAGGACTTCATTTTTTTTTTTTTTTATAAATTCAAGCATATTTTAAATATATTTTATTGTTTTTTACAGAGAGGAAGGGAGAGGGAATAGAGTTAGAAACATCGATGAGAGAGAAACATCGATCAGCTGCCTCTTGCACACCCCCTACTGGGGATGTGCCCGCAACCAAGGTACATGCCCTTGACCGGAATCGAACCTGGGACCTTTCAGTCCGCAGGCTGACGCTCTATCCACTGAGCCAAACCGGTTTCGGCAGTACTTCATTCTTTTAGCTGCTGAATAATATTCCAGTGTGTGGCACTACCATATTTACTTATCCATTCATCGGTTGCTGGACATCTGGTTGTTTCTATTTTTTTTTTTTTTGGGGGGGGAACTATTTTGAATAATGCTTCTATAAACATTGGTGTGCACCAGTTTTTGTGTGGATGTATGGTTTTCTTTTCTTGGTTATATACCTAGGAGTGGAATTGCTGAGTCGTGGGGTAAGTCTCTGTTGAACCTTTTGAGGAACTAACTGTCAGACTATTTTCCAAAGCACCTGTACCATTTTACATTTCTTCCAGCGGTGTGGAGGGTCTGATTTCCTCACGCCCTCCCCAACACTGGTTACTTCCTGTTGTTGTTGTTGTTGTTATTGCCATCCGTTTCCCAATGCCTAACGATGTTGAGCATCTTTGTGTTTGTTTGCTTATTGGCCATTTGCATACCTTCGTTGGAGAAATGTCTTTGCTCTTTTTAAATTGGGTTATTTCTCTTTACTGAGTTTGTGAGTGATTTATATACAAGTGTCTATGAGATACATGATTTGCAAATATTTTACTTTCACTTTCTTTGTGTGGATCACTCTATTCAGATTTTGTTGTGTCTTGTACTTCCACCCATGTTTTCAAAAGGCTTGTGTTGTGTTCTCTTTTTACCCTTTGTTACTTAACTTAAACTTGATACCTAGTTACCAGTTATCTATATTAAGTACTTTCTGTTGAAATAACCAGTGTGGTTTCTCTCTCTTGATTGAATCCTGTGCCTGCTGTTTTTACTTGACACGTTGGTGAGATGTATCCCCGTGCCGATGCACGGAGCTGTGGTTCATTGTCATTCCTTTGTCCATTCTGTTGGGCAGATTGGGCTGTTTCTAGGCTAGGGCTACTATAGTGGTGCTGCTGTGAGCATTTTGCACCTGCCTTTTGGTGAGCATGTGTCCACATTTCTGTTGGGTATGTACATACTTAGGAGAGGAATTGCTGAATCCCAGGATAGATGTCTGTTCAGCTTTAGCCAAAGTTTTCCAAAGTGGCTGTACCTGTTTGTACCCCTTCTGTAGTATGTGAGAATCCTAGGTGTTCCCATTCTCACCCTCACCAGCACTTGGTATTGGGAATGTTTTCACTGTAGCCCCTTCAGTGGGTGTCAGCTCCATTTAGTGAGTCCCTCCTTTCCCCACTGATCTGTCACCTTTGTCATATAACAAGTTCCACAAATGTGTGTGTCTGTTTCTGGACTCCCCATTCCATTGATACATTTGTCTATCCCTCCACCAATGTGGTTAGGGAACCGCATGTCCCTACCTTCTTCCAGGAAAGCCTTTGGTTTCCACAGTGGCTCTGCAGAATGACCCGTGACCCTGGTGTCAGGCCTGTGTGGCCAGTGATCTGGGACTCCCTCAGGGCCGGCTGCAGTGAGTGGGTAGTCAGGCTCAGCACTGGGTTGAGCTGAGGGTCACTCAGGGCACACAGTCTAGGGCCAGGGTCAAGGGTGTGGCTGGGACTGAACCTGGGCCAGTACTTGGGGCCCAATTGGAACTTGATTGGAGCTGGCTCTGTGTGGAGTTGAGGTCAGGGAGTCATGGGGCTCAATTTGGAGGCAGGAGGGGTTTCATGGGGTTCAGACTAGGGCCTGGTGCTGAGGTAGAGCAGAGGCTGTAGGAGGTTAGGGCCTCCTGGGCCAGGGTGGGGTCTCCTTGGTGCTGATCTCCAGCCTTGACTGTGTGCTGTGGCTGAATGGCTCTGGGTGACCCTCAGGGAAGGCAGCAGGACTAAGCCAGGCAGGCCCTCACCTGCTCCCTGAGCTTTGCTGGGGTCAGGTGGGATATGTCCAGTCCTGGCCTGAGCCTCCTGGAGGGTCCCGAAGGTGGGGTCAAGCCCTCCCTGTGCCCCACTTACACTAGGTGACCTTAGGCAGTCCCTGCCCTTCTTAGTTCTTGGTTCATTCTGGCAATATTTCCGTTCCTCCTAAGCCCCAGGCACTGTTGTCAGTGTCCCCATCATTCAAATCAAGAGGGATCCCAGCTCTGCCAGACTCACCGCAGGTGCAAAAAGCTGTGCCAGCTGGATTGCTAGTCACGTGACTGAAAGGACCCTCCAGCCATGGTGGGTGCAGTACAGAGTACCCCTGGTGACTGCCTGGAGCTGACCTCAGCAATCTGTGAAACCAGCTCATTCCCACCTCCATCCCTGAGCCACTGTGCCCCTCTCAGTTTCCAAAGACTTTGTTTTTCCAGGAACACTGAGGTGACTGGGGAGATGCAGGCTCTAGTCCTAAAGGCCATATGACCTTTACCCCTGACCCCGCAGGGCAGGGGCCCAGAACCTCCACTGGGATTTGCTATGGCGATTCCTGTAGTTCCTCCCCACTCTGCCCTCTACCTCCCAGGAGGCTGTTTCCCTCAGCACCTCTATCCACTCCCCGATGCTCGTCTGGTCGATGCTCCTCTGGTCGCAGCTGGACCTTGGGAGTGGGGGGTGGAGGGGGAGGAATGGGCAGCCATTGGGGATGGGAGGAGAGGGTGGGAGGGTGTTTGGAGTCTCTTGGGCCCTTAATTTCACAGACCACAGACACACGGACCAAAGCAGTGTTCAGCCTTCTATTAGACTCCGCCTCTCGGAGGAGCCCACTCCCCGTGGGCGGGGTGTTCTGGGGCAGGGCAGAGGGGGGCCCTGTCACCCTGTCCTCTGGAGGACCGTGTGTGGTGAGGTTCGTGAGTTAGTGGCAGTGTCTGGGAAAGGGCTTCATGCCCCGCATGGGGGGCCCTTGAAGTGGAGCAGGCCCTTCCTGTGGGGACAGCCCGGGGACGGGCAGGCAGCAGCTGGGCCTGGGCTCTCCTTCGGGGCCTTCCCTTGGCACCTTCGGGCCCAGCCCTCTGGCCCAGCTCCCTGGATGACCCTTCCTTGGAGGGTCACAGTGGGCACCCCGGCCTCACAGTGGCTGTGTGGTCCTTGCCTGGCACTGCCTCTCTGGGCCCTCACCCCTCAGAGCGAGCCTCCCCTGAGCGGGTCCCCTGGGCGTGAGCGGGTGCAGACTGTGTGTGTGTGGAGCGGGTGACGGGGACGGGGGCCTGCACACGGGGGGCTTGGGAGGCCTAGTCGTCTTTGTCCTTGGCGCCGTGTTTGAGGATGCGGGTGAACTCCACGTAGTTGAAGTTGCCCTTCTTGTCAATGGGTGCCTCGCGGTACATCTCGTCCACTTCCTCGTCGGTGAAGCGGTCACCCATGGTGGTGAGCAGCTCCCGGAGATGGTCCTCATGGATAAAACCTGGGGGTGGGGCCAAGGTACAGAGATCCAGGGACTCCGGCTGGGACACCGCCAACATCCCCCACCCCTCAGCAACCCCCCCCCCCGCCCCGACTCCTGTAGCCCTTGTCGCCGATTGGGGCGGAGGGGGGTGCAGGAAATGACAGCCCTGGCCTCTGGTCAGTTTGAGCTCGCCAGGGCCCCCGAAGGTCGAGTTCTGCAGCGGGGTTGTCTGGGAGGTGTTTCTGGGGGGAACGTGGGGCTCTGAGTGGGCGACTGGGTTATGTCCTGCTTTTAGAGCATGAGCCCCAGAGTTCTGCTAACCGAATTTGAATGCTGATCCCCCTTCTTCCTAGCTGTGTGACTTGGGGCAAGTTACTTACCCGCTCTGCTGTGCCTGTTTGAACTGGAGAATGGGGGTGAAAACAGTGCTGTGAAGGCTGTCAGGAAAATGTTCTGAGCACCCTTAGGCCTGTGTCCCCGAGAAACTGCTGAAACTACCACCGCCAGCCTCACTCTGGCTTGTCCCTGGGCAAAGCTAGCTGTGGGACAGGAAGTCCTTCTGAAGATTTGAGGATGTGGGCTGGTGTCTGTACCTTGTTGGCCAAAAGGGCCTGCAATCGTTTGGTTTCTGGAAAGATCTACAGCAGAGACAGAGTGTGTTGGGCCAGCAGGTGAACTAAGAAGTGGGAAGCCTTGGTGGATGTGGGCTGTTTGGGTTTAGCATTTGGAGAGGGAACACCGTGTCTTTTAGAGTTCTGGTGCCAAAACCAGCAGAGGGGCGATTTCTGTTCTCTGGGGGGGGCAGCGGCCCCAGCCCTGCCCAGGCCCCCGGGAGGCTGCCCACCTGAGGCCTCTTCGTCGAAGCAGGCAAAGGCATTGCGGATCACGTCCTCGGGGTCCGTGCCGTTCAGCTTCTCCCCAAACATGGTCAGGAACATGGTGAAGTTGATGGGTCCAGGGGCCTCGCTCATCATGCCCTCCAAGTACTCATCTGTGGGGTTCTTCCCTGTGGCGGGTGAGGCATTCACGCCTGTTGTCATCGCCCGTCCCCTCCCGCCTCCCTGGCCCTCTCTTCGTGGCCCAGAGTGTGAGTCCTGCAGACAGGTGATGGGAAGTTTTATATATAAACTGGAAGGCATCTTGCTGGGCAGCCAGCTGTCTGACTGCTCTCTCTTTGGGGTTCTCATGGGGGCCTTGATGAGTCTCCTCCTCTGGGCTGGATACCTGAGATCGGGAATGCTCTCGAACGTGTCAGAGCTACCATCTGCTGCCTGCTCACTGTGTCCGGGGCTTCCCCTGCCTTATTGCATCTACCTGGGCACCACCCTGTACGGTCAGTATTCCCACACCCACTTCACGTGTGTGGAACCTGAGGCACAGAGGCGAGGTGACTTTGGTCACACGGCAAGGAAAGAGTGGAGCCGGCATTCGGACCCCGGCAGCCAGACCCCAGATTCTAGGCACTGTTTCAAAAGTGGTTAAAACAGTGAGGTTTGGTGTCACGAAGGCTCCGTGCCTCGGTTTCCCCTGCCTCTTAGGAGAATTAAGAAGATGAGGAAGGCAGTGGTTGTAAATGCACATAATAATTAGCACAGTCCTATGGACTCGCATCAACTGCTGAGTTCAAATCCCAGCTCTACCACTTAGAAGCTGTGTGACCGTGGGCAAATTACTTAAACCCCTCTGAGCTTCTGTGGGAATGACGGTCACATCTACTCAGTAGAATTGCTTTGAAATTGACACTCTGATACCTGCAGAGCTGCTGCTTCTTATTTTATTTAATTTGCTGCTCTTGTTTTTTTAACCTGAGGGCAATGTTCTTAACCAGAAGGCGGTGACTGGTCAGGGGACCCGCTGACCGGAGCTGCAAACAGGAGTGGGTTTTTCTGTGCGGACACCCAGGGCTGTCAGCAAGTCTCGGGGGCTCAGGGCCCTTCTCATAAGTGGGAAGGAAGCTTCGTGTCCCTGTTTCCTCTGAGCCTCACTCACCCTGCTGTGTCCCCAGGGATGGCTGAGGCCTGGGAGGAGCTTTGACAGCAGGACCCACAGCCCCTCCCCTCATCAGGCCTCAGTCCTCCTCCCTGCAGGCGACCTCCTTGGGGAGGGAACCTTCAAGTAAGTCTGGCCGGAAGCTGGGAGAGGTTTGGCGCCCAGGGTGGGGGGCAGTGTCTGATGTCACCCTTCCCACTCAGGGTTGCCCAGTCCTCCCACCAGACAACACCGTGGGTGCATGAGGGCCACAGGCACCGAGTGGGGCCACCCAGCGGTGAGGAGCAGTGCCAGGGAATGACAGGCCCATGTGGCCCCAGAGCTTCGGGGCTTGAATACCACAGGCTGCCTTCTCCGCTGCCAGAGGCTCCCTCTTCCCCAGCCAGTGTTTGGCCCAGATGCCCCCATCTGGAAACAGGGGGCGCCTGGAACTGGGGCTGAGGGTGGTTGTCTGGCCTGCATGTGAGGAGGGTTGTGGGGCAGGGCCACAGGCTGGGGTGGTGGTGTCTGGAGGCCTGGCCTCTGGGCTCAGTTTCCCCATCTGAGCAATGGTGAAACTAGATTCCCGAGCCCTTTCAGCTCTAAGATTCTGATTCTGGGGAAGTCACGGGAGTCAGAGAGGCTCTGAGAGCCTGGCACAGGTGACCTCTGAAGGAGCAGAGGTGCTCTGGCCTCTCTCTAAGCCTCAGTTTCCCCATCTGTACAATGGAAAGTATGCAGTTCAGATTTTCTTTCAGTCGCTGACTCCTTTCTTTAAATCAGGTGGGGAAGGTCCAGCCCGCGGGCCTTATAAGGCTCATGAAATCATTTGGTCTGGTCCTGCCAAGGCAACCACAGGCGGGACTTGAAATTCAATAAATCTAGGAGCTTTTTCATAGCAACATAAATTTATATTAAATTATACACTGAGCAGCCAGATTATTATGATCTCTGAACGCATAATAATCTGGCCACTCAGTGTATATCCTATATAATAAAAGGCTAATATGCAAATTGTCCCCTCGACCAGGAGTTCGACCAGCAGGCAGGCCGGCCAACTGCCCATGTCCCCTCCCCGTGGCCAGGCTGGCCAGACCCCACCCATGCACGAATTCATGCACCGGGCCTCATACACACACACACACACACACACACACACACACACACTCTGAGTGGTCAGATTATTATGCGTTCAGAGATCATAATAATCTGGCCACTCAGTGTATTTAGTGAATGATGTTATAAATATCCAAATGGCTGTTGGCAGAAAAAAGGCTCTCCACCCTTGCTTTAAATGAAATGGTATAAGGCAGCCCAATCCACACATCTGCCGGAGGCAGTTCTGCCCTGGGGTGAGCCTGTCTGCCGAACTGCCGTGCCTCAGTTTCCCTATCTGTTAAATGGGGAAAGTAATGGCACTTACTCTCAGGGTGGGTACCACGTCACTACACAGGAAGTGCTCCATAGTGATGAGCGGCCTACAGCCTACTCCAGGTGCAGAACCTTCCCGGGCCCACGTAGACCCCACCCACGCCTGTCCCTACTCACCCAGGGAGGCCAGCATGTCATGCAAGTCCTCCTTGTCAATGAAGCCATCTCGGTTCTGGTCGATCATGTTGAAGGCCTCCTTGAACTCCTGGATCTGGGACTGGTCAAACATCGCGAAGACATTGGATGTGGCCCGCTGTGGCCGCTTCTTGGTGGTCTTGGCCTTGGCTCGCTTGCTGGACATCTTGGCTTCAGGTGGGTGGGGCTGCCCTGCAGGAAGTGCATGTGGGGGGAGAGCCTGTGACTCAGCCAGAGCGACTGTCAATGCCTGTGCCTGGCAGTCAAGGCCTCCCGCAGGCTTGGGGCTCCTGCCACTCAGCTCACCCCAAAGCAGACATGCAAGGCCCTTTAACTTCCGCTGTCTCTCTGAGTGAATTTCCTCATCTGGGACTGGGGACATGAGGAGGGCCCAGAAGGAGTGATTGATTGACTTAGTGCTCAAGAAGGCCCTGGATCGGTGCCAGGCGTGGAGTGCATTATTTTTGCTGTGACTCTTTGGGTAAAACGCTTAGGATTGGGTTCAATGCCAGCCATTTGCCAGCCATTTTCATGCTTATCGCTTTTAATCCCTAATAGCATTTACAAGCTGTTCATCTCTCAAATGACAAGGTGGGGCTCCCTGCCACCCCCCAGCAGGAAGGAGCTGGATCTGTGGCCCTGCATTCCTGACATTCCTCCTCCCCATCCCTCTGGGCTCCCTGCTCTGGAGGTTCTGGAAGGCCAGGCTCTGGGCAGTTTCCTTCCCCACAGCTGCCCACACTTGACCAGCCCCTAGGTGGGTGGTCCTACTGCTTATTCTCATTCCTCGGTGCTTATAGGGGCGTGAGGCCCCCTCAGGCTGAGAAGCCAGCTTCTTGTCCCCCTTCTTTAGACCTGGTCTTTTAGCCTCTAGCCAGTCTCTCCCATCCATACAGACTGAGACCTGCACCTGTCACTTCACCTTCAAGCCCTCAAAGGTTCCTGCACCACCCAGAGCAAGTCTGGCCCCTCAGCCTGGTATTCAAGGCCCTTCTCTCTGGCTGACCCCGGGACCCTCACTGTCCCTCCTGCCCTGTGGTCCTGCCGGTCAGCTCGAGGAGCACTCACAGCCACACAATTTGGGGTTAAAAAAAAAAAGAGGCAGAAAAGGCTTTCTGGAGGCCCTGGACCAAGGGTTCAGCACAGAGGAAAGAGGAGGCAGCAGCCTGGAGCTTGGCCAAGCCCAGACTGCCCCGGCCGAGAGCCATACAAGCACTTGGCCTTTAGGGTAAGCTGTACCCTAGGTACCCCCAGACTTTCCTTCTTGGACTCTCCCCCTGGGATGTGCTTCTTCTCCAGCCCAGTTCTTGAGACACCCCTTGGGGAGCAGTTCCGCACCTTTGCTTTGACAATCAGCATGTAAAGGCCTCTCCCTCACCCTCAGTCAGGCTGTCGTAAATCCCAGTGTCCACCGAAGCCCACAGCGGGGCTCATAGATGCTTGTTTGTCAGATGACGGTGAGGGCAACTGTGGCTGGTCTACTGTCCCTTCTGTACAGACGGGGAAACGAAGGCCCAGCAAAGGGCTTTTCCCCTGAACCCTTGTCATGGTTGTGGGGGCTGCCCCTAACGGCCAAGTGCTTGTATGGCTCTCGGCCGGGGCAGTCTGGGCCTGGCCAAGCTCCAGGCTGCTGCCTCCTCTTTCCTCTGTGCTGTACCCCTTGGTCCAGGGCCTCCAGAAAGCCTTTTCTGCCTCTCTGCCCCTCTCCCTCTCTCTCTCTCTCTCTCTCTCTCTCTTTTTAACCCCAAATTGTGTGGCTGTGAGTGCTCCTCGAGCCATCTCCAGGCCTCTGTCCTATGATCATGTTCAAGTCATTGTCGGGTTTTGGCCTTGGAGATCTTATTTCCTGAGATGGGAGCCTGGCCACCCCAGCCCTTACCCAGGGCCACAGATGCCTGTAGTCAGAGACACTGGCTGCTGAGTCCCACTCGGCCGACTCGCCTGGCCCTCGCATGCTCCAGGCAGGAAGGCAGGAGCCCTCCGCACCCATGCGTGGGACGGTGCCCTCAGCAGGGAGTGCTGTGCCCTCCTGTGGTTTAGTGCTTTCAGGGGCCCCATCCTTCCCTGAGCAGGTGCCCTTGGGGCACTTGGACTGATGGCACCCACAGGAGGCAGCCAAGGAGAAGTCCGCTGTACCCAGCAGAGGCTGTGATGGTCATCCTCATTCCCATCTGCAAAGCTCCAGGGCGGACGTGGCCAGGAGGAGGGAGCCACGGCCAGAGGCAGGAATGACCAGGAGCTCACCACAGCTCTGGTACCGGATGGGCCCCTCTGCCTTCATGACTGAGAGCACAGAACTTTACAGTTTGTCCATTCCAGCAATCTTGGGGAAGGAGGGGGGGGGGGTGCCCCAATGTGCAGTTAAAAGAACTGAGACTTAAGAAGGGAAGTGGAATGCCCATGAGAGGGGTGGAGTTCAACTGGGAGCCAGGACCCCGGGGCTGGGCTTGGGTCAATGGTGGCAAATGGCCCTTGGTGCCCTCCAGGCCTGAGCACTGAGGAAACGTATATCCTAAGAGGCGCATGTGGCAGCTGAGGGCTCTGTGTGACCAGTGGCACTTTCTAGGCTTGGTTGAGGGACTGGGGTCAGAGAGAGGCTGGGCCCTTAGCCCTGGGGTCATCACCTGCCCCGACTTGGGGTCCTGGACACCAGGGATCAGAGAGTTGGTACTTGGCTGTCACTAGGTGCCACCTCCCCCCATAACAGCAAAGACAAGGCCTCCGCTCCCCATTACCTCATGGTCCCTGAGGCCGGCAGTGCCAGATGCCTCCTAGTGAGCCCACCTCGTCTGAGGCTGTTACCTGACTCTGAGCAGCCAGAGTAGCTGGAGGCCTGGGGAAGAGCAGGGCCAGAGTCTCTGGTCCGGCCCCGAGGGCTGAGCCCCCCAGGGGTGAGCCCACAGGGCCCTTGGCAGACCTTCCCCAGGCAACAGGCACAAATGGGCAGATGCCTGGCACACAGCTTGGGTGCGTTCGGGGTGGGGTTACCCCATCCATCCCTCTCCCCTGCGCCAGGACAAATATGTTCTGGAGGGATCTCATGGGGCCTGACAGGGCTGTTTTCTGTCCGAGACACACCTGACATGGGACTGTCCATCAGGGCAGGGGACACGGCCCCCTGCCCGATTCCCGGCACCGGAGCTCTGGGCTTGGGACAGTCTTCCTTTGCCAAAGGACCACTGGTTCCCAGAGCCCCGAACAGTCCCCTGCTGCCCGGTCCCCGCCAGAATCCCTGTGGGACCCGAGCCACGTCGCAGCCCCAAACCCACAACGGCTGTCCCTGCCCAGAGACGCCCCGACATCCCACCCGGGAGGCGCCCACCTGGTGCGGAGAAGGTTCCCTCTCGGTGCGCAGAGCTGGTGCGGAGCCGGGTGCGGAGCCGCCGTCGGGTCGGGGAGGCGCCGGGCCGAGTGGGGGCGGGCTGCCGGGCCTTACAAGGCAGAAGAATGTGCGCCCGGGGGGGCGGGGCCTGGGCAGCCAATCCGGCCCTTATTTGGCCTCCACCCTTGGGCTGGAAGGCGGGGGCGCTGCGGGTGATCCTCACACCCCCCTTCCTGCGACTAGGGCCTCCCCGCTTCTTGGAGACGGGGGAGGTGATGGGCTGAGTGCCCCCCCTCCCTCGTCCCCGCAGCCTGCGGAGGGGGGTTTAGCTGGGCCGTCCCTTCTGCAGCGAGGCCAGCCAGACATCCAGGGACCTCCAGCTCTCAGAGCGTACCCCCAGCTTTCCCCCAAGGCCCCACTGCCCGGCGCCGTCCCTGGGGGAGGCCTTCCTTCCGCCAGACCCAGTGTGGCTGTTTTCCAGGCCCGGAGAGGAGGCGTCAGAGAGGAGCCGCCGCTGTCCTCACGCCGAGGCCACCAGTCAGGCCCCTGCGGTGAGGGGCGCAGGTGGGGGTCAGGCAGGACTAAGCTGGTGACAGCCCACCTCCTGTACAATGGGGGGCGGTGATGAGGATTCAGGGGCAGAGTGGCTGAAAGAGTCTTGTAACCTGTCCAGCCCTGACCAGTGGGCTCAGTGGTCACAGCGTCAGCCTGCCCACCGAAGGGCCGCAGGTTCCATTCCTGGTCAAGGGCACGTACCTCCCTTGTGGGTTCGTGCGGGAGGCAACCAGTCAAGGTGTCTCTCAAACGCTGATGTTTCTCTCCTGCATGCCCCACACTGGGGATCGAGCCCCAAATCTGGGCATGTGCCCTGAACTGACTGCTAATCAAACCGGATGACCTCTTGGTGCATGGGTTGATGCTCAACCACTGAGCCACACTGGCTAGGCTCATTGAGTGAGTCCTCTCCATGGATCAAACCCGCAGCCTGGGCATAGCAGGATGGTGATGTAACCAACTGAGCTACCCGCCCAGGGCTGTTGATTTTGTTTTTTCGATTCCATATATAAGTGAAATCATCTGGCATTTGTCTTTCTCTGTCTGACTTATTTCACTTAACATAATACTCTCTAGGCCCATCCATGTTGTTGCAAATTGCAAGATTTCATTCTTTCTTATGGTTGAGTCATATTCCGTTGTATATACCACTTCTTTATCCATTCATCTGTGGATGGACACTTAGGTTGCTTCCTTATCCTGCTATTGTGAATAATACTGCAGTAAACATAGGGATGTCTATATGTCTTTTCAATTTAGTGTTTCGGGTTTCTTTGGATAAATACCCAGAAGTGGAGTTGCTGGGTCCTTCTTTGTCTCTTGTTACAATCTTTGTTTTACAGTCTTCTCTGGTATAAGTATTGCTACTCCAGCTTCTTTGTTTTTCTGTTTCCATTTTCATGAACTATCTTTCTCTATCCCTTTACTTTCAGTCTCTGTGTGTCTTTCCATCTGAAGTGAGCCTCTTGTAAACAGCATATGTAAGGGTCTTGTTTTCTTATCCATACAGTCACTCTATGCCTTTTGATTGGAACATTTAGTCCATTTGCATTTAAAGTAATTGTTGATACATATATATTTTTGGCCATTTTGTTCATATTTTTATTTTGAGAGCATGTTTATTAAAGCTGGGAACAGTGAAGCAAGGAAGGGCTCAAATAGAAGAAACAACAGGAGAGAGAGAGCCTAGATGGTGCAGCTTTGGCTCACTAAGAAGAGAGAGAAAAAGTGGGGCTTGGAGACAGGTTCAGGAGGTTAGCCTGGGATGAGCTGGGGTTAGCCTGGTTGCAAATCTTATAGGATCCCTTAGAGTTTAGGAGATGCATGACTGAGAGGGAAGAGGGGGGAAGGAAAGGCTTGGGCTTACTCCTGGGAGGGGAGTTCATGCCTCTTTTACTTCTTTTTAAAGGAGACCCTTGAACATTTCTTATAATACTGCTTTGGTGGAGATGAACTCCTTTAGCTTTTTATTGTCTGGGAAGTTCTTTATCTGTCCTGAATGATAGTTTTTGTGGGTAGAGTAATCATGGTTCTAGGTCCTTGCTTTGCATCATTTTGAATATTTCTTTTCTTTTTCCTTCTCTTTTTTAAATAAAGGGACATAGCAAACACTGAGGTGGGGGAGAGGGAGTGAATTTTTAAAAAATATATGTGTGTTTTTAAATTGTTTTTTTTTAGAGAGCAGAAGGAAGAGGGTGAGAGAGAGAGAGAGAAACGTTGATGAGAGAGAACCATCGATTGGCTGCCTCCTGCACGCTCTCTACTGGGGCTCAAGCCTGCAATCTGAGGATGTGCCCTGACCAGGGAATTGAACTGGTGACCTCTCAGTGCATGGGATGACACTCAACCAACTTAGCCACACTAGCCAGGGCACTTTGATATTATTAGTCAGTACCTCTGGCTTGCAAAGTTTCTTCTGATAGTCTTATGGGAGCTCCCTTGTAGGTAACTGCTTTTCTCTCGCTGCTTTTAAGAGTCTCTCTTTGTCTTTAACCCTTGGCATTTTAATTATGATGTGTCTTGGTATGGGCATCTTTGGATTCCTCTTGTTTGGACCCTCTGCACTTCCTGGACTTGTATGTCTATTTTGTTTCCCAGATTATGGAAGTTTTCTGTCATTATTTTTTCAAATAGGTTTTCAATTTCTTGCTCTCTCTCTTCTCCTTCCAGCACTCCCATGATGTGAATGTTGGCAGGTTTGAAGTTGTACCAGAGGCTCCTTATACTATCCTCATTTTTCTGGAATCTTTTTTCTTTTTGCTTTTCTGTTGGGTGTTGTTTTTTTTTTTTTTCCCCTGCTTCCTTATCTTCCATATCACTGATTTGATTCTCTGCTTTATCTACTCCACTCTTGATTCCCTGTAATATATATTTCATTTCAGTTAGTGTATCCTTCATGTCTGACTGGTTCTTTTTTATGGTTCCCATGTCCTTTGTTATGCTATTCAAGTTCACACTGAGTTCCTTGAGCATCCTTATAACCACTGTTTTGAATTTTGTACCTGGTAATTTTAATTAAAAAACATTTTTTTGGCCCTAGCCGGTTGGCTCAGTGGATAGAATGTAGGCCTGTGGACTGAAGGGTCCCAGGTTCGATTCAGGTCAAGGGTACATGCCTGGGTTGCGGGCTCGATCCTCAGTAGGGGATGTGCAGGAGGTAGCCAGTCAGTGATTCTCTCTCACCATTGATGTTTCTATCTCTCTCTCCCTCTCTGAAATAAATATATATTTTAAAAAATCCTTTACCCATTAAAAATATTATTTTTTGTTAATCCTCACCTGAGGATATTTTTCCCATTGATTTTTTAGAAAGTGCAAGGGCGGGAGGGAGGGAGAAAGGAAAGGAGAAAGAGAGAGAGAGAGAGAGAGATGTGAGAGAGACTCATTGATTGGTTGCCTCCTGCATATGCCCTGACTGGGGCCAGGGATTGAATCTGCAACCCAGGTACGTGCCCTGGACTAGGAGTTGAACCTGTGACCTTTCTGTGCAGGCTGGCGCTGTAACCATTGAGCACACCAGCCAGGGCTGTATCTGGTAATTTGCTTGACTCTATTTCATTTAGTTCTTTTTCTAGAGATTTCTCCTATTGTTTCATTTGGGACATGTTTCTTTGTCTCCTCATTTTGTCTGCTTTCCCGTGTGTGTTTTTATGTACAGTCAAACCTTGTTTCTCAAACCTCTCCCATCTCGAACAATTCAGTTGTCAACCAAGTTGTTCACAGAAAAAATGTCTTGGTTGTCGAACCAAAACTTCAGTTGGTTTTCAACTTGCCAACCCTTTCATGCTGATACCTCAGCATGACAAATAGTGTCTCAGGCAACAAACAAAGGAGAGAATGCTTTTGTTGCTGGGAAAATCAATGATTAGCACAATCTTAAAACATAAAGACGCCATCAAGAGTGCTAATGTTGCAAAGGGTGTGAATGTGCTCATAAAACAACAATTACAGGCAATTGAATAGGTAGAAAAACTGTTTTGATTGGATAAATGAAAAGCAGTTAGCTGGTGATAGCATTTCTGAGGCAGTGATATATAAAAAAATTGTTTAAAAAATTGTTTAAAGCTAGTAGGGGGTGTTTAATAATTTAAGATAAGAAGTGCTTATTTATAAACAGTACATTATACATATACCATGTATAAGAAAGGTTAAAAGATGGAATCGTTTGGGGGTCTGGAATGGATTAATTAAATTTAAATTATTTCTAATGGGAAAAAATGATTTGATTTTCGAACAGCCTTCCAGAACGAATTAAGTTAGAGAAATGGGGTTCCCTGTATTAGGTAGAGCTGCTACATCTCCCATACTTGATAGAGTGGCCTTATGTAGTAGGTGTTCTGTAGGGCCCAGTGGTGCAGCCTTCCTGATCACCTGAGTCTGCAACAGAGGTCTGTGCTCTTTTTTTTTTTCTTTATTGTTGAGATTATTACAGATGTCCCTCTTTTTTCCCCCCATTGCTCCCCTCCACCCAGTTCCCACCCCACCCCAGGCCCTGGCCACACTATTGTCTGTGTCCATAGGTACTGCATACATGCATATAAGATCTTTGTCTAATCTCCCCCCCCCACACTTGAGAATCGTCAGTCTGTTCCATTTTCATTCTATTCCATTCACCAGTTTATTCTGTTCATCAGATTTTTTATTCATTTGATTTTTAGATTCACTTGTTGATAGATATGTATTTGTTGTCACTTTGTTGTTCATAATTTTTTACCTTTTTCTTCTTCTTCCTCTTCTTAATACCCTTCAGCATCCTATCTAATAAAAGAGTAATATGCAAATTGACCATCACTCCAACACACAAGATGGCTGTCCCCATGTGGACACAAGATGGCCACCACAAGATGGCCAGCAGGGGAGGGTAGTTGGGAGGGACCAGGCCTGCAAGGGAGAGCAGTTGGTGGCAATCAAGCCTGCAGGGGAGGGCAGTTAGGGGTGACCAGGCCGGCAGTAGAGGGAAGTTGAGGGTGACTGGGCCTTCAGGGAAGGGCAGTTGGGGGGACCCAGGCCTGCAGGGGAGAGCAGTTAGGGGTGACCAGGCCTGCAGAGGAGGGCAGTTAGGGGTGACCAGGTCTGCAGGGGAGGGCAGTTAGGGGCAAACAGGCTGGCAGGGGCGCAGTTAGGCATCAATCAGACTGGCAGGGGAGTGGTTAGGGGGTGATCAGGCTGGCAGGCAGCAGTAGTTAGGGGCTATCAGGAAGGCAGGCAGGCGAGCAGTTGGGACCCAGCAGTCCTGAATTGTGAGAGGGATGTCCGACTACACGTTTAGGCCCAATCCTGTTGGACATCCCTCGAGGGGTCCCAGATTGGAGAGGGTGCAGGCTGGGCTGAGGGACACTCCCCCACCTCCCGTGCATGAATTTCGTGCACCGGGCCTCTAGTTTCATATAATACTGGTTTGGTGGTGATGAACTCCTTTAGCTTTTTCTTATCTGTGAAGCTCTTTATCTGATCTTCAATTCTGAATGATAGCTTTGCTGGGTAAAGTATTCTTGGTTGTAGGTTCTTGCTATTCATCACTTTGAATATTTCTTGCCACTCCCTTCTGGCCTGCATAGTTTCTGTTGAGAAATCAGCTGACAATCGTATTGGTGCTCCCTTGTAGGTAACCAACTGTTTTTCTCTTGCTGCTTTTAAGATTCTCTCTTTCTTTTGCCCTTGGCATTTTAATTATGATGTGTCTTGGTGTGGTTCTCTTTGGATTCCTCTTGTTTGGGGTTCTCTGTACTTCCTGGACTTGTAAGTCTATTTCTTTCACCAGGTAGGGGAAGTTTTCTGTCATTATTTCTTCAAATAGGTTTTCAATATCTTGTTGTCTCTCTTCTTCTGGCACCCCCATAATTCGGATGTTGGTACGCTTGAAGTTGTCCCAGAGGTTCCTTACACTATCTTCATGTTTTTTTATTCTTTTTTCTTTTTGCTCTTCCAGTTGGGTGTTTTTTGCTTCTTTGTATTTCAAATCATTGACTTGATTTTTGGGATCCTCTAGTCTACTGTTGAATCCTTGTATATTATTCTTTATTTCAGTTAGTGTATGCTTAATTTCTGACTGGTCCTTTTCCATTTTTTTGGCATTCTCACTAAGATCCTTGAAGGTCTAAGTTCCTCGGAGGTTTCTAGAAGATTCTTGAGTAACCTTATAACTGTGGTTTTGAACTCTATATTCAGTATTTTGCTTTCTTCCATTTCTTTCATCTGTGACAAGTTTCTTTGTCTTCACATTTTGGCTGCTTCCCTGTATTTGTTTTTATGTATTGGGTAGCTCCTAAGTCTCCTTGAGTTGATAGAGTGGCCCTGTGTAGTAGGTGTCCTATAGGGCCCAGTGGCTCAGCCTCCCCAATCACCTGAGGTGGACACTCTTGGTGCACCCCTTTGTGGGCTGTGTGCACAGTCTTGTTGTAGTTGAGCCTTGATTGCTGTTGGTATTACTGGGAGGAATTGACCTCCAGGCTAATTGGCTGTGGGGACCAGCTGCGACTGCAGTGGGAGAGCTGCTGTGCAGGAGACACCCTTATGGAGCAAGACTTGCTTCAGTGGGGTTTTGGTGCTCACTGAGTCTGCCCCTTGAGTGTGTCACTTATAGATGTGAAGAGTTGTAATCTGGATGGTCTCACTCTGACCACTGGGTACACTGGCTCTTGGATCTCCAAGGAGGTGCAAAGTCAGCCACTGCCTGGGGCCACCCAGCAGGAGCTACAGAGAGATCTTCAGATTCCTCCTCTTTGTATCGGGTTTGGAAGTACCCAGAGGAGGCTTAGCTATGAAGCAAGGCAGGCTGGTGTTGGTGCCAGCCTTGGGCCTTTTATTGATAGCTTTGGGACTCCCTGACCCAGCTGCAGCTTGTTTGACAGGGTTAAGCTGAGAAAGGACAGGCCATTCATATGCAAAAGCCACTGCGCACAGCTTGGGTGGGGTTGTAAATTGGGTGGGGCGGGGTCTCAGGGAATCTCCAGGGTGGAGCGAACAGAAATGTCTGCCAGTCAGCCCTGCACTCAGGAGGTCCCAGCACAGGAACAATGACTGCTGTGAGAACCTCCATCTGGAAGAAAGCCGTCCCAGAGTTCCTGCCCTGATGCCAGACAGTCCAGTTTCTCCCCATATCTGTCTGGGTCCCCCAGAGCCTTGCCCGGCACTGGAGCTCAGAGCAAGCGGGAGCTTGTAAATTCAGTTTGCGGTGCCGCCTTTTAACAGGAGCAGCTGGGTCTCCAGCAGCCTGTGTGTCACTCAGCCCCAATTCGCATTGGTTTTTACAGCCCATAGTTCTTACTGCCCATAGGGACTTCTTTCCCCAGCTCTGGGACCCTGGGCTGGGGCTCTGGTGTGGGGCTGGGACTCCTCGCTCCTCCAGGCGGCCTCCTCAGAGGTGATCTCCCTCTGGATTAAAAAAGCGGCACACCCAGGTGCCGGACCAGCCCATTCCATGCCTCTGCACCTCCTACCAGTCTCAGTGTGCTTCCTTCTTTACCTCTCTAGTTGTAGTACTTCCACTCAGCCAGCTTTCCCGCGGTTCTGGATGATAGTTGTTCTGTATTTTAGTTGTAATTTTGATGTGGTTGTAGGAGGCAGAAAGTACAGGTGTTTACCTATGCTGCCATCTTGGTTCCTCTCCGAGGTATGTGCTCTTGACCAGAATTGAACCCAGTACCCTTCAGTCTGTGGGCTGATCCTCTAGCCACTGAGCCAAACCAGCTAGGGCTGTTTTATAGTTTTTGACACCTAAATTGGGAAGGTGAGCTATTCCTCCCAATTTTTATTTTATTTTATTAAGTAGCATTTTATTTGCAGAGTCTCTCTGGGGACAGAACCAGGATCTTCTCTGTGGCCAGGGTAACCCTAGCCCACAGGCCTGGGGCCTTAGTCCTGGGCACTGGCTTTCAGAGTTGCTTTGTAACTTCCCTATTATCTCCTTGGGTAACGGCCCCGGGCCGGGCGGGGCACCTGCCCTTCCTCCTCACAGATGCTCTCCCGCAGGTAATGCTTTCAAGGTCCAAAGTGGGCTGGGTGAGAAAGCTGCTCTTTCTCCTGCTCTTCTTGCGTGAGGGTTTCCTCATTCTTCCCCAGGATTTTTTTGATGTGCTCCATGATCTCTTTATTGCTCTTGGTCTCAACATCCACGAGAACCTGCTCACCAGTATCTGAATAGACTTGAAGGAAGGGTGATGGTGTCATGTTCTTAAACATCATGATCTGCACCCAAGGGTTTTTGTATTGGGTCTGGGGTATGTTGAAAAACTCAGATTTCCTGGCGCCTTCGCCCAGCTTCCCGTGCCTGTTGTAATTTACCGTCATGACCTTCACCAAGTCCTTGGACACCACGCCCCCCTGGCCTCTCCTGATTTTTAACTGCCACACGTGGGTGTGGGAGTCGCCCAGTTCTACCCCTGCTACCAGTCTCAATGTGGCTTCTTCTTTATATCCTTAGTTGTAGGACCTCTGTTCAGCTAGATTTCAGGTGGTTCTGAATGATGGTTGTGCTGTAATGTAGCTGTAATTTTTTTAAATGTGGTGGTGGGAGGTTCTGAGTACCATGTTTACTATGCTGCCATCTTGACTGGACCCTACAAATACCTTTTGAGACCCTGCTTTTGATTTTTTGGGGTATATACCCACTAGTGAAATTGCTTGATCATTTGTTAATTCTATTTTTAATTCTTTTGAGGAACCGCCATAGTGTTTTCCACAGAAGCTGTACCATTTAAATTCCCACCAACAGTGCACAAGGCTTCCAATTTCTCCACATCTTTGCCAACACTTAGTTTTCCTTCTTAATTTTTTAATAATATCCTAATGGGTGTGAAGTGGTATCTCATTGTGGTTTTGATTTTCATTTCCCTAATAACTGTATCTTTTCATGTGCTTATTGGCCATTTATTTGTATACTTTAGAGAAATGTCTGTTGAAATTCTTCGCTCATTTAAAGTCAAGTTTTTGTTTTGTTTTGTTGTTGAGTTGTAAGAGTTCTTTATATATTTCAGATATTCCTTATCAGGTATATGATTTGCAAAAATTTTCTCCCATTCTGTGGGATTCTCTGTTTAAAAATGTATAACAATTATATAATTCACTTTTTAAGTGTAAAAAGTTATACAACCATCACCACTATGAAATTCCAGAACATTTTTCACCACCCCCAGAAGAAACTTTGAACTTATCAGCAGTCACTCTCCCCACCCCATTTTCCTCCCATCCCTTGGCAAATACTGATTTAACTTCTGTCACTGAATTTGTTTACTCTGGAAATTTAATGTAAATGGAATCACAAAATATGTGGCCTTTTCTGATGGGCTTATTTCATTTAGCATGTTGTCAGGGTTCATCCATGGTGTAGCATGTGTTGATACCTCATTCTTTTTATTGCTGAATAGTATTCCACTCTCTTGACATGCCACATTTTGCTTGTTTTCATCAGTTGGTGAACATTTGGGTGGTTTCCACCTTTTGGCCATTATGAATGCTGCTGCTATGAACATTGGTATACAAGTTTATATGTGAATGTTTTCACTTTTTTTGGATATTTATCTAAGAGTGGAATTGCTGCTTCATTTGGTATTTCTGTTTAAATATTTTAGGAACTTCCAAACTGTTTTTCACAATGCTGCACCATTTTACATTCTCACCAGTAACATGTGAGGGTTCTGATTTCTCCACATCCTTACTAACACTTTTCTTCTAGTCATCCTCCTGGAGGTGAAGTGGTATCTCATTGTGGTTTCAATTTGCATTTCCCTAATAACTAATGGTGCCTGGACCAAGGGCAGGGAGTGAACCTGCAACCCAGGTATGTGCCTTTTACCAGGAATCAAATCCCTGACCCTTCGGTGCACAGGCCAACAGCCTGGCCACGGAGCACACTGGCCAGGGCTCAGTGTGGTTTTGATTAGAATTTCCCTGGTGACTAGTTATTTTGAACATATTTTGTTGTTGTTGAACGTCTTTTCATGTGCTTATTGGACATTTATTTATCTTCTTTGGAGAAATGATAATTCAGATGATTTGCCCATTTTGAAATTTGTTTTTTTGTTTTGTTGGGTTGCAAAGGTGCTTTATATATACTATTGCACCCTTACCAGACATATGACTTGCAAACATTGTTTCTCATACTGTGGATTGTTTCATTTTCTTGGTAGTTTTAGAAGTGGAAGTTTTTTGTGTGTCTGTTTTTAAAAAATACATATTTTATTGATTTTTTACAGAGAGGAAGGGAGAGGGATAGAAAGTTAGAAACATCGATGAGAGAGAAACATTGATCAGCTGCCTCCTGCACACCCCCTACTGGGGATGTGCCCGCAACCAAGGTACATGCCCTTGACCGGAATCGAACCCGGGACCTTTCAGTCCTCAGGCCAATGCTCTGTCCACTGAGCCAAACCGGTCAGGGCTAGAAGTGGAAGTTTTTAACTTTGATGTTTATTTTTTTCTTTGGTTTCTTATACTTTTGGTATTATATCCAAGAAACCACTGCCTCATCTAATGAAGATTTACATCTATGTTTTATTCTAAGAGTTTTAGCTCTTAAATTTAGGTCTCTAATCCATGGGTTTTCCGCAAAGCATGGGGAATCACGACCCTGGGGAGCAGGGGGTCTAGAAAGTGAACCTGGTCTTTCCCGCTGTCGGACCCCAGCCCTGTGGGTGGTTCCCAGGGACCCAGGGGCAGCGTTCAGCCTCCTGCTCCCTCTGCCTCCTCCCAGCACCCTGCCGCTTTCAGGAGGGTGCTTCCTGTCTCACTCTGTCCTGAAACAGAAGCCAAGGATTCATTCCCAGTTTCTCTGAGAAGCTGCTGTCAGCCTTTCCCTGAAGTGGCAGCTGCCTTCCTGATAGAACAGAGTATAGGAGATGGGACTTCATCTCAGTCATATTCTCCTCCGAACTGTTCAGTCTGAATCTAGTCATAAGAAAACCTAAATCCAAATTATGCAACATGCGAAAAGATGCTTGGACACTTAAAAAAATGTGTCATGAAAAACAAAACAAAAAGTGGAGAAACTGTTTTCATTCCGTGAGACCAAGCAGACATGGTAACGGAAAGTAATGAATGGTCCTTCATTGGATCCTGGATGGACACCAGGGAAAAGCCATGGAGGACGTAAGGGCCTGGGCAGAGTGGCTGTGCTTCGCTGGTGTTCACGTCGGGCCCTCGGTGTCCTCCTGAGTAGGGCGGTGCTCGGGAACCGCTTGTTCCATTAGAGGGTGGTAGAGGAATTGTGGTCACGCAGGGATGTCCTTGTTCTTAGGAGTTGCGTGGTGTTTGTATAGGAGTGAAGGAGCGTGGCGTATGCTGCTTACTTTCAAATGGCTGCAAGATAAATGTGTGTATGTACCTGAGAGGGATAATGCAAATATGGCAAAATGTTGACAATTGGTGATTTGGGGTCAAGGACATGGTGTGGTGTTCATTATACTGTTCTTTCAAATCAGGGCAGGGGGTTCCTCCCCTGCTGTGCCAGGGGCAGAGAGGGGGCCCAGATCCCGCACACCCGACGCTTCTCCCTCCCCACTGGGCTGATACGGGAGTGCAGCGTCCTTCCCTACGACCCTGACCAAGAGGCCAAGGCCCTTCCCCTGCCGCAGCAGAAACACTCGTGCCCGGAAGGATAACAGTCCACCCTGGTCCCACGGGCCCGCCACGGGGAGAGCTGTGCGGCTAGCTGGATGGCTGCCCTGAAGTCCAGCCTGGCTGTCTCCTGCATTCACTCACACCCCGAGCGTCTGGCTGTGCCCAAGAAACCCCTTCACTTACCCTTTAAGTCACCCCAGCCGCCTCTCAGGGTAGGTGTGGGCCCATGAAGGCTCCAGTTCTAGTTGATCGGAGCTACCCATGGTCACTGCTCAGCGCCACTAACGGTCCAGAGATGAGAGCACGCACTCCGAGCACGGGGCTCTAGCCCACAGGATTGGGGTGAGCTCTGAGAGGCCCCACTGGGGAGGGGTGGCAGCCTGAGTAAAGCTCCTGGGAGGGTCGTTCTGTGCATCCTCTGGGCCTGGGTCACGGGGAGACCAGGTGTCTGCAACCTAGCCCGGCCCCAGGCCTTTCTAAAAGGCACGTGCTCACCACAGGGCATCGGAACCTCCCGTGCCTCTGCCTGGAACCCCATCCGCAGAAGTTCGTGAACACCCACGTCCTGCCAGCTGCCCAGAGTGCTCTTGGCATGGCCGGGCTCGGCGGTGCCGTCGCGGGTCCGCACAGGACATTGCGCCGTCTTTTCTACCGCCTGCTGTAGACTTGGCTTCGGGTGCAGGGTCTGTCTCCCCACAGCGTGAGCTCTGAATGAACTGGGCACCGGGCTTGGTAGAGGGACTCCTCGGGAAGCTCGTTCAGTGCACGTGGCTGTCGGGGTGGAGGCAGCTGTGGGGGTGGAGGCATCGAGTCCCCGTCCCAGGACACATGCAGAGTTGGGTCTGTGGAGATGGGCTGCACATCGTTAGGGAGGGCAGCCCATCTTGGTGCCCATACAGCAGCTGTTACGCATTTACTTCTCAGAGGAAGCGGTAAGGTAGATGCTGTACGTTTTCCAGGTGAGGAAATCGAGAACTTGGGTTTTCTTGCCCAGGATCATGGAGCTGGTGAATGACAGCGGGAATCACGGCCTGTGCCCAAGCCCGCTGTCTTTGTGGAGCTGCCGATTGGGAGGGGGTCTGGCTCAGTCTTCTGGGGGGGTCTACTCCCCCCGCCTTCTCCCAGCCCGGCCCACCCACCGCAATAACACCATGAGCCCTTGGTACACATTACCTCATTTATTCTCACAACATGCCTGTGAGGTAGGGAGGGGCAGGGACTGTCCCCATTTTACAGAGGAGGAAGTTGAGGCACACAGAGGTCAAGTGACTTGCCCAAGGTCACAGACGGTGGCCAAGCTGGGATGGGGTCCCAGAACAGGCCCTCAGTTCACCCGGGGCCCCTGCAGCAAGTGCTGGACACGAGGATGTCTCCAGTGCTGTAGCCTACACCCGGTAGAGAGCAGCCCTCGTGCACTGAGCTTGCTGCAGGCTGGCCTCGCCCTCCCCTCCTCCTGCCCTCCCCACCCCGCCCCACAGACCCGGGCCATTGCAGCTCAGGGCTCATGACACCCTGGGAGTGGGGCTAGGGGGCAGGGGAGAAAGAAGGGTGGATGGGGTAAAAAAATAGAACAGAACAGAAAACTTAGAGGCTGGGCAGGTGGGAGACGAAAAACAAAAAAAGGGCTGCTTACACACAAAGTATATATTTTTACACACACTTGTACACACACCTAGATATAGTACATGTAAAAATATATGCTATTCACACACCTGCCTCCTGCCAGGTGCCCCAAGAGCCAGCGGTGGCGCTGGTGGGCATGGGTGAGCAGATGGGCGTTTGTTAAATATACACTCTAAGGTCTATGTGCATATGTACACATACTACAGACACAGCCGCCTGCCCCCGGTACTGTACACAGGCTTGGCCAGGGACAGACAAATGGGGTCCCTCTCTCAAGTGTCCTCTGTGAGTCACTGAGCCATACATTCTGCTGGAAGAAGAAGGGCTGGAGAGAAGAAAAAGGCAGGAGTCTGGAATGTGATACTGTAGATTTTATCTCATTTCCCTCCCAAAGACTTAAACCCTCCTCATCTTTTCAGGGGGATGCATCGCCTGCTTGAGGGCTGGCAGATCACAGGGTGGGGGTTGCTTCTGCTGAGAGGAACCTACATCTGTGTGTGTGCACATGTGTGACTGTGTGTGAGCACTTGGTGGGGAGGGAACGCGTGTCCATCTCTCTGTCCTCTGGGCTCTCCCCCGCAAAGAGGGCCGAGACCCAGAAAGCCACCAGCCGGGATGGTGACCCCTGTGTGAGCTCTGAAGGGAAAGAGAAACGTAAGAATGAAAACTCCGAGGTCAGCGCGAGGGTAGCTGGGAAAAGGAAGGAAGGACATGGCAGGTGCCCAAGGCTGCCCTTGGACTGTCGTCTTGTAAACAAGCTAGTTTAAGTTCTCATTAGATAGAACAAGTAAAAAGACTGCAATCTGCAGGCCGGGCCGGGGAGGTTGCTGAAGTCCATCTATCTAGTCCACCACGGCCAGCAAGAGGAAACAAGTTTTATAGGTTTGTGTTTTTGACTTTTTGTGTGTGTGAAGTCTTCATAACCTAAAGCTGGGAGGGACCCAAAAAAGCCAAATTGTGAGCCCTTGTATGCATCAATTTGAAAGTTGGCTCAGGGTCTCTAGACAGAATAACCATACTAAAGGCTGAGAATTTTCTGTTCCATTCGTATTTAGTTTGTGTTTTTTTTAAAATGATTGAAAATTGTTTGCTTCCTGCTTCCTGGTCTCAGAGCCGGGTCTGGGCCTCAGGGACATAGATCTCGATGCTGTCCGCACTCTCTGTGGCTGAGTTCTGCCTCACGGAAGCTGCCCGCTTGGCTGCCAGGAGTCTCTTGCGCGCCTCCTGACGCTGCTTGTCCCCGGTGTCGGAGGCCTTGTCGCGGCTCACTGCCGGCTTGGATTTGGCTGGCTTCTTTGGGACCGGAGGGGGTGGTTTCTTTTCTTCCTTTAGTGAGACAGTGAGGAGGGAAGAAAAATAAAATAAAGGTGCCACCTTTGGTGTGGCACTCCCACTCCCTATATGCTGGCAGCTGTAGTCTCCACCCAGCCTCCCCGCATCGGGCACAAGCAACACACATTTGGAATCAGGAAGCCACAAGAAGCAATGATAGTGGGAATAGCACAGGCATAGGAGCAAAAAGCAAGCTTAGAATCCTAGAACGTTCCAGCAGGAAGGGATGGACAGGTGACCTTTTTCCGCCCCTGCTCTGAACCATTGGGATCCTGAGACTCAGGCAGGAATGATCTGAGTCACAGCCAGAGATGGGATTAAATTCAAGGCATCCAACTCTCAGGCCACATGATATTCTAGGGGATCAGAACTTACAAGGCCCACAGTCCAGTAACCGTAGTGGTCATTGGGTGCTGCTGGTTTACAGGAGAAACCTGGGCCTCAGGGAAGAGGCTGGCTCTGGTATACTCCTGCGTAGCCCCAGGAGTTTCAACAGCCTATTCTAGTGTTCAAGGCTGTGGGCACGTCTCCAAGGAGCCCCATTTTCTGAACATGCAGGACAGGGTGGCATACTTCAGAGGGCACAGAGAGAGAGCAGCATGCTGGACGAGTGCTGAGCATGGACCCCACGCATGGATGGACGTGAGCCCCCAGCTCAAAGACGACACATGGAGAAGGGAGCCAAGCAGCACTGACCGATGTGGGCAGCGTTATTGCCGACCAGGAATTTGTCCCTGGACTTCCCCTCCGCACTGCTCCATGCTCACCTTCCTCTTCTCGGGCGTCTCCACCAGCTGCCAGCTGTTGGCCTTGAGATGGTAGAGTTCATCAAACTTCATGCTGATGTCCTCGATGGACAGCTGTAGCAGGTCCCAGAACCCTGCCAGGTCCTGGGCTGTTGGACGTGGGTTGGCGTCAGGGTTCTGTGGGGCAGAGCGGTATCAGTGGGACAAGCAAGGCAGAGGCTCGTCCTGCTCCCCGGCCATGGTTGGGGTCTCTTGGGGCCTAGTCTTGCTCTCCTATTCCCAGGGTCAGTATCTGCATGAGTGAATTAAGCTAGTTCCTGGTCACTCCCAGCCCTGATGGTGGAGATCTCCGGGAGAGAGAGAGAGTCCTATCATGAGTAGGCTCTGCACATACATGGGAGACGGAGGCCTTTGCCACCGCTGTGGGCTGCAGTGAGGACGGCCCTCATGCCCCTAGTGCACGCCAGGCCAACAACAGTTCTCATTTTACAGGGAGAAAACAGGAGTTCCTGGCACGGTCTCACAGTCGGGTGGGGAGAAGCCAGGATCCCTCCCATCATTTTGTTCTCTGACATCATGTTCCTCATCATGACTGTCCAAGCCAAACCCTTACAAGTCCTGGAGACGAACACTCTGCCATTGCCCTCCACCCCTAGGAGTACAGCCCCCTTGGCGAGTTGGAGAGAGGTTTTCACACTCCTAGCAGGAATGGGTGAGGGAGAGGAAAACCCGTTAAGCCTAGTGGTGATATTTTAAAATTTCTTACCTTGACTGTTTTCTTAGATATAGAATATGTCTAATATAAATAAATCAGTGATAATTGATCTTTAACTTTCATTGGCTATTTTTATATCAGTTTTCTGTTTCAAAAGGTTTAGCGATCTGAAAGGACCACTCCTGGCCCCTTTCTTGCGCCAGGTATTGTCATCACCTTTCCATTGCCACAAGGACGTCAGAGAGGCTTAGAGGGGTTAATTCAGCTGAGGGAGCTGGCAGGCTGCCAAAGGCTAGCAGCCCTGCTGTGGAGAAAGAAGAATCACACTCACCAAGTTTTGCTCGCAGAGGCCCCGGAACTGCTGGAATTTCTGGGACATCAGTAGCTGGGCACTGCCCACAGCACTGAGGACTTTTCCTAAGACTGAGAAAGAGAAGGTGGAATAGACCGACTGAGCCAAGCACAGGTTTCCTGGGTGGAAGGCAGATCAGGGTCATGGCTTCCATCTCCCTTCCCCACCTTGGAATACCAGTCATTATTAAGTGACTAGAGGCCCGATGCATGAAATTCGTGCAAGGGGCTTGGCCCTCGGCTTCATCTGGAAAGTCATCCAGTCTAATTAGCATATTATGCTTTTATTTTTTTTAACTTTTAATTTTTTATGCTTTTATTATTATAGATGACAGTTGTTTATTTTATATATTAATCCATTCTGATTGTCAAAAATGCAAACAATACATATAAATGAACTCTATTTTATGGCAATAAATTTGAAAACAGTTTAAGTGGAAAATTTTTCCAGAAAAATGTAAATCACTCTCATAGACTCAAGAAGAAATAGAAAATCTGATTAGGTCAATAACTGTTTTTAAAAAGTGAAGCAAAAAAGCAGTAAAGCGGAACTTAATCTTTCCAGGAAAAGAAACCAGGCCTATGTAGTTTCACAGATGAGGTTTTACACAACCTTCAAGGAACAGTAATCCCTGTCTTATATTCAAACTCTTCCAAAGAGTAAGTAAAGACAGAAAATGACACAACGGGTTTCAGGAGCCCTGACAGCAGATAGGACATGCCAAGAACAGATCACTTTCATTAGGTACACACATGTAAAAGTCTTAAATAAGATATAAGCAAACAGACTCCCAAACGAAGAGCTAGCCAGGAACACAGGTTGATCTTTTAGTGTGACTTTAGTTTTAAAGTGGTGGCATAGAGAAATACTACCTCCCATTCCTCTCAGAAATCCCTGAAAAGCAAAACAGAGTAAACAAGAAGTGGGAATGCAAATCATATCCGACAGAACCCGGAGCAGAGTGTGAACTGCTGCCACGTGACCACGCACTGGTAGCCACACGGACAGGTCTTGGGGTTGAAGGTCTCAGATGTAGGTGACAGTTTTGAGTTCTCTAAAAGCACACCTTGAGAGGAGGCCAATAATCTCTTCTTTAAAATGAAAGGGGATGCGGACTGTAGCAGGGCTTTCCTGAACCTGGTTCAGCACCCAGGGAGGGGAGGTCTTTGCATGGTAAGCAGCCCTCCCATAATGAGCTAATGACAAGAGCTCATTAAGAAATTAGTAACTGAAAAGGAACCAATACTGGAGCTAAACAGAGGTATTATAGGAACAGCAAGTGGCAAATGAACATTCACCAGAAAATTGTAGCCAGGGAGTAGATGAAAAGCATGACGTTTAGTTGTAAGTATGTGAAAACAGTAGTTCAAAGCAGAGATTGAGGTGCTCCCAACAGATGCAAGACGATAGAGAGAAAACATGAGCCCGGGAACTAGTGCAGGAGAAAATCAGGTCACCACAGAAAGAAGGGCTGCGCTGGGAAAACCAGGCAGGCCAAGGTAAACAAGTGCCAAACACGTAAACTGCTTGATTAAACGAATAGCTAAGCTGCTGAAAATAAAACGAATCCCCCTCCCCCTTGCCGTAGACAGCAGGATGTGCCTGGCTTGGTCTAAAGGAGAGTCTTGAATTCCCAACCATAAGACTGCACTTGGGCACCTTATTTTCTAAGAAATAAAAGTTACATGTTTTCAAGAGAAACTATAAAAAAGAAAGTGATTGAGAGGTATGGAAGAGAGAGGGAGAATATCAGCATTCTAAAAGAAGAAAAGAGAGAGAATGGAGGAAAAATATTCAGAGAGATCATGATTTAGAATTTTCCAGAAATGGCTGACACCAGTCAGGAAGTCAAATGAATCCAAAGCAAATCCACACTTATTTACAGTAAAACCAAAGACAAAGAGGAACTCTTAAAAAGCAGTCAAAGGGAAAGGAAAGATTAATCTTTCCAGTTTTAACCCTGCCCCACTCCAGTTCTCCCTCTGCAACCTTCCCTCAGTGCCCTGCACTCTCCTCACTCCTCCTAAACCTCCGCCCACCTTCTCACTCTGCAGTGATGCCCTCAGCATCAGCAGCACACAGCTGACCTTCTTAAAACCCTCATTCAATTGGGTTCTTTTTTATTTTTATTAAAAGAACAGATTTATTATCTCAGTTTTTATGGGTCACAACTTGGGGTGGACTTTCTCTTTCTGTTAGTGATTTGAAATCCATCTTCTTAAGTTCATCACCAGCTCCCCCTTCTCTCTACTCTGCAGTTTCCCTCACCCATTTCCCTGGAGGCTTGCGTCACAGTACGGGAGGCCACTGGCTGGGGTTGAGTGGTTTTCTATTCCCAGTTAATGTGAAATTTGGACATTCTCTGTTTTCATGCTGAAGACATGGGTTTGATGGAGTTGTATTTGATTTGTTGTTGTTGCCAACATTGTTTGTTGGGGGGGGGGGGAGGGATATGTTGCGAGATTCAGACTGATGTCCCCACCATTATCTTGACACCTAGAAGTCCTCCCTAATAGTTACTCTAAACCTAATTTGCCGGAAGACACATGGGAGTCCATTGACTCAAATTTATCTCATCTTGTTCTTTAAGCTCCTATGTCAGTTTAAGAATTAAATTGAGCTATGGGTTAACATAAAATAGTGGTTTAAACAATTATGGTGTTTTTCTTGTGTAACAAGAGGTAGGTGGTAGTGGGCATCCATTCAACAGCATAGTGAGGTCAGTGTTGATATCTCTGTGACTTTTTTAAAATTTTATTTTATTGCTTAAAGTATTACAAAGAGTAGTACATGTCTCATTTTTTTCCTCATTGACCTTCCCCTGGCCTCCCCTACCCCAGTATCTTGTGTCCATTGGTTATGCTTATATGCATGTATACAAGTCCTTCGATTGATCTCTTACCTCCTCCGCCACCCCCTCAACTCTCCCCAGCCTTCCCGCTGTAGTTTGGTAGTCTGTTCGATGCTGCTTTGCCTCTGTATCTATTTTTGTTCATCAGTTTATAATGTTCTTTATTATCCATAAATGAGTGAGATTATGTGATATTTTTCTTTCATTGACTGGCTTATTTCACTTAGCATAATGCTCTCCTGTTCCATCCATGCTGTTGCAAATGGTAAGAATTCCTTCTTTTTTATAAGAGCGTAGTATTCTATTGTGTAGATGTACCACAGTTTTCTAATCCATTCATTTGCTGTTGGGCATTTAGGCTGTTTCCAAATCTTAGCTATTGTAAATTGTGCTGCTATGAACATAGGGATACATATATCTTTTCTGATTGGTGTTTTTGATTTCTTGGGATATATTCCTAGAAGTGGGATTACTGGGTCAAATGGCAGTTCCATTTTTAATTTTTTGAGGAAACGCCATACTGTTTTCCACAGTGGCTGCACCAGTCTGCATTCCCACCAGCAGTGCAGGAGGGTTCCTTTTTCTCGGCATCCTCTCCAGCACTTGTCGTTTGTTGATTTGTTTCAGTTGGGTTCTAATTGTCTTTTTCCACCTCACTGGTCACTCCTGCTCACTGCTGCAGCCACAATGACCACCTTCCTTAGGCTTGGAACATGTCCATCATTTGCCCACAATAGTTCTCTGCCCCTGCAGTTACATCTGATCTTCAGATCTCTAAGACCTCTTACTCCCTTCAGGTTTCTGCTCCAATCACCTTACCAGGGAGGCCTTCTCCGACCTCCCTAAATAGGACAGCAACATTGCTTTGCCCATGCAAGCTCTATGAGGGCAGTACTTTATTTTGTTCACTACTAAACCCCCAAAACTAGAACAGTGCCTGGCATATGGTAGGTATTCAGTAAACTGTTCAATAAATGAAGGTTAGGACCAGAGGAGGGAAGCTACTTCTCCCTACTATTTCACAATGTTCTTAAGTTCTTGCAGTTAGAAAAGCTATGCATGAGACACAGTAAGATTAGAGACCCACGAAATTGCCATTTTAACAAACACTATGATCATTTATGATGTGAATCCAAGAGAACTGAGAGTTATTCAAAGCTGCTTGACACAAGATCAACATACACGGATCAAACATCATTTCTATCTACTAGCAATAACAAATTGGAATACATAAGATTTAAAAACTAGAGGCCTGGTACACAAATTCGTGCACGGGTGGGGTCCCTTGGGTGGCCTGCGGAGATTGGGCCCCAGCTCGTGCCCCAGCCTCACAGCCCCGCCTGGCACCCCGCCTTGGCCTGGTACTGCCCCCTCACCTGCTCCACCATCCCGCCTGTGGGGCGATTGATCAGGGCCAGGCCCCCTGCCTAGCTCCCTCAGCGCCTGGGAGCTGGCGGGGGCTCTGCCCCCTGCAGCCGCCGCTGGTCGCTGTCTGTGGGGTGATCGGTCAGGCCCCTGCTGGTACCTGCCTTGGCCTGGCGCTGCCCCACTCACCTGTTCCATCATCCCGCTGTGGTCCCGCTCTAGTCAGGGCCAGCAGTGCACCTACTGCCAGTACTGCCATATTCCACACCGCCCCCTGGTGGTTAGCACACGTCATAGTGAGCGGTCGAACTCTGGCTGAGTGACCGCCCAAGGGGACAATTTGCATATTAGGCTTTTATTATATAGGACGAGCCCTGGCAGGGTGGCTCAGTTGGCCGGAGCGTCATCCTGTGCACCAAAAGGTTGCAGTTTCCATTCCTGGTCAGGGCTCATATCTAGGTGTGGGTTTGATCCTTGGTTGGAGTGTGTATGGGGCGTTAACTGATCAATGTTTCTCTCTCCCCCCCTTTCCTCTCCCTCTAAAAAAATCAATAAAAAAACATATCCGTGGATGAAGATTTAAAAAATTTCATTTTACTGTCAAAAAAAAACTAGAAAGTATCAAGGAATAAATCTAATAAAACATATTAAGACTTTCATAGAGATATTAAACATAAATAAGTTTTTTTGAGGAACTTGACATACTAATTCTAAAATTAGTCTTAGATGAGTGAAGATGTAATTTAAGTTTTCTTTTTTGGACAAAAAGAATAAGGAAGGAGGAGTCACCTTACTAGATACAAAGTCATGTTACAAACCTATGGCAACTGAAGTTGTATTAACACAGAAAAGGACAAAAGAGCAGAAGAGCAGAATGGAGCCCGGAAACACACCCCTGCATATGTAAAATTTGGCAGAGGTTGTGACTGACCTAGTATTACTAACCAGTGAGAAAAGTAGAGACTTTAATAACTAGTGTTGTGACAGCTGGCTTTCCATATGAAAAAAATGAGATCCTAGAATACACAAATACAAACTGCAGATGGATTAAACACCTACATAGAAAAAAATCAATAAAAACCCAAACTTTGGCCTGGCCAGTGTGGCTCAGTTGAGTGTCGACCTAAGAACCAGGAAGACACAGTTTGATTCTCAGGGCACATGCCCAGGTTGTGGGCTCAATTTCCCATAGGGGGCATGCAGGAGGCAGCTGATCAATGATTCTCATCATTGATGTTTCTATCTTTCCCTCTCCCTCTCTCTGAAGTCAATGAAAAACAGCAACAATAACAAAATAAACAACAAAAAACAAACTTTGAAACCATGAAGAAAATCTCTATGCTATTGGAATACAGAAGGTGTTTTTAAGAATCAAAGATGCATTCAAGACAGCAAGAAAATCTAAGAATTACAAACATATGCACCTAATGACAGACCATCCAAATGTATGAAGGAAAAACTGACAGACTGAAGGGAGAAATAGACAGTTCTACAATAATAGATACTTAAATACCCCATTCACAATAATGGATAGAACAACTAGATGGTAAGGGAATAGAGGACTTCAAGCAACACAACAAAGCAACTAGATCTAACAGACGTATACGGAACACTCTACCCAACAACAATAGAATACACATTCTTCTCAAGTGTACATGGGACATTTTCCAGGCCACAAATTAAGACACAAAAGATTTTTAAAAAAGATAACAGTATCTTCTCTTATCAAATGGGATGAACTTAGAAATTAATAACAAAAGGAAAACTGGAAAATTCACAAAATTGTGGAAATTAAGCAACACACATTTAAACAACCAATGGATCAAGGAAGAAATCACAAGGGAAATTAGAAAATACTTAAGAGAGAAATGAAAATGAAAACACAACATACCAAACCTACATGATACAGCAAAAGTGGTGCTAAGGGGGATAACATATAGCTATTAATGCTTACATTAAAAAAAAAAAAATAGCCCTGTCTGGTTTGGCTCAGTGGATAGAGCGTCAGCCTTTGGACTGAATGGTCCTGGGTTCAATTCTGGTCAAGGGCACATGCCTGGGTTGCAGCTCCATCCCCAGTGGGGGGCGGGCAGGAGGTGGCCGATGGATGATTCTTTTTTTTTTTTTTTTTAATATATTTTTATTGATTTCAGAGGAAGGGAGAGGAGAGAGATAGAAACATCAATGATGAAAGCGAATCATTAATTGGCTGCCTCCTGCACGCCCCACCCTGGGGACCAAGCCCGCAACCCAGGCATGTGCCCTTGACCAGAATCAAACCTGGGACCCTTGAGTCCACAGGCTGACGCTCTATCCACTGAGCAAAACTGGCCAGGGCTGGATGATTCTTTCTTATCATTGATGTTTCGCTCTCTCCCTCTCCCTTCTTCTCTGATACCAATAAAAATATATTTTAAAAAAAAAAGATTTCAAATCAACAACCTAGCCTTACACTTAAGAAATTATAAAAAGAATAAACTAAATCCAAAAGTAGAAGAAGGAATAATAGATAATAAAAATTAGAGCAGAGATAAATGAAATAAAGAATAGAAAATAGGGAAATCAATGAAACAAAAAGTTGTTTCTTCAAAAAGATCAACAAAACTGACAAACCTTTAGCTAAGCAGACTAAGAGAAAAAGAGAATATACAAATTACTAACATCAGAAATGAAAGTCAGGATATTACTACCTAGTTATATATTCAAATGAATTGATCATAACAACATTATTCATAATAGCTTTTATCCTGCCATTAAAGAGTTTTGATCCTGATGCTTAAATAATGAATTCTTCATCTTTGACATTATTACCATATATTACTAACATTAACAGCATATTACCATGACTTTTGCTCTTTTTATTGTTTTATATAGTTAGCTTTTAGAAACTCTAAAATTAAGTTTTATTTTAACTTAAATCATGAAAGTAAAAAACAAGTGGAACCACTAGGTTTACAACAAAAGCAGCAATCTCCTGCTTCTTCCCTTCTTACTCCTGAGTCAATTCCTCACTTTTAAATATGAGTAAATAATCAAAGATCACTGGACATTCCAGAAAAGCCTCTAACCCAAAAGACAAATAGAAAAAGAATCCTAAAGGAAATAGAGACAATACAGGGTCAAATGAAAAGTTAAAAATGTCTATGTAAATCATATACGTGTGTGTGTGTGTGTGTGTGTGTGTGTATCTATCCTCCTATCTTATAAAAGAGTAATATGCAAATTGATCATCACTCCCACACACAAGATGGCTACCGCCACAAGATGGCCAGCGGGGAGGGCAGTTGGGAGGAGACCCAGGCCTGCAGGGAAGAGCAGTTGTGGGGGACCAGGCCTGCAGGGGAGGGCAGTTAGGGGTGACCAGGCTGGCAGAAGAGGGAAGTTGGGGGCGACCGGGCCTGCAGGGAAGGGCAGTTGGGGGAGACCCAGGCCTGCAGGGGAGAGCAGTTGTGGGAGACCAGGCCTGCAGGGGAGGGCAGTTAGGGGCAATCAGGCTGGCAGGGGAGCAGTTAGGCATCAATCAGGCTGGCAGGGGAGTGGTTAGGGGGTGATCAGGCTGGCAGGCAGAAGTGGTTAGGGGCAATCAGGAAGGCAGGCAGGCGAGGATCGGGCCTAAACGGGCAGTCGGACATCCCTCGAGGGGTCCCAGATTGGAGAGGGTGCAGGCTGGGCTAAGGGACATACCCTGCCCCGTGCACAAATTTCATGCACTGGGCCTCTAGTATATATATAAAAGTCTAAGCGACTGAACAACAGATCGACCAGTTGCTATGATGCTCACTGACCACCAGGGACTGCCCCCAGGTGGTCAGTGTGCTCCCACAGGGGGAGCACTGCTCAGCCAGAAGCCAGGCTCACAGCAGGTGAGCACAGCGGAGGTGGCGGGAGCCTCTCCCACCTCTGCAGCAGCACTAAGGATGCTCAACTGCTGGCTTAGCCTCACTACCCGCGGGGAGCGGGCCTAAGCCGTCAGTCGGACATCCCCCGAGGGCTCCTGAGCCACAAGAGGGCGCAGACCAGGCTGAGGGGGACCCCCCGACCAAGTGCACGAATTTCATGCACTGGGCCTCTAGTATATACATATATAGACATATACTAGTGTGTGTGTGTGTGTGTGTGTGTGTGTGTATGCTCTATCCATAAAATAAGGATAAAAATGTTATGAAAAAGGAACAGAATAAGAAAGAGCTCTTATTTAGATGGCCATAGTGAATATTTGATGGACAGAGTTTGGAGATAAAGAAAAATTCCCAACCTCAATAGATTCCTCTATTCATGCACAGATGATCAACATTATTAGCCATCAGGAAAATGCAAATCAAAACCACAATGAGATACTACTTTATATCCACTCAGATGGCTATAATCAAAAAGACCAATACTGTTAAGAGTTGGTTAGGATGTGGAGAAATTAGAACCCTCACATGGGAATGTTAAATGGTATAGCCTCTGTGGATAACAGTTTTGCAGGTTCCTCAAGTTAAATATAGAGTTACCAGCATTTCCACTCCTAGGAAATAAAAATATACCTATATAAAACTTGTACACAAATGTTCATAGAGCAGCATTATTCATAGTAGCCCCAAAATGGAAATAACCAATGTTCATCAACAGGTGGCTGTATAAATAAAATGTAGTATATCCATAAAATGGAATGTTACTCAGCTATAAGGAATGAAGTACTGACATATGCTACAATGTGGATAAACCTTGAAAACACTATGCAAAGCAAAAGAAGCCAGACACAATTACCATGTATTATAGTTATGGGGTTTCTTTTCACAGTGATGGTTGCACAACACTGAGAGTGAATTGTACACGTTAAAAGAGTGAATTTTATGGCATAGCTCAAGTCATTATAGTGTGGGGGAAAACATAAAAAGCTTTCTAGAAAGAGAACAAAGAAGTAGATACGAGGAGAAAAAGATCAGAGACTGAAGATCAATCCAGCAGGTCCAATATCTGAATGACAGGAATTTCACAGAGAGAAAACAAAACAAATGGAAATTATTTTTTAAAATTAATGAAAGACTATTCTCAGAAATGGAAGACCTGAGTTCCCACATAGAAATGGCCTACTTGTTACTGGCACAAAGACCCATTCCATAGAACATCATTGAGAAGTTTCACAAGATAAATAAAGTGAAGATCCTAATAGTTTCCAAGATAAAAAAATACAAAGGACTGAGAATTGGAGTGGCACCAAACTTTTCATTACAAATAATGAAAGCTAACACATTACATACAGCCCTTAAGATTCTGAGGGAAAACTATTTTCTACTTTATTTATATATATATAAATTTTATATACATATAGATAAGTACATTTATGTATAATTTTTATTACTTTCAACTCTACACCCAGCAAACTGTGTGAGGTCTGAATTAAAGACATGGCAGTTTCCAAAAATTTACCTCCAGTTGAAGGTGTGCTCTAGTAAGATGAGGGACTGATTGATGCCAAGAAAGCAAAAGAACATGTGGTCCAAAAAGCATGGTGTCCATCATGGGAAAGTGGCCAAGGGCAGTCCCAAGACCAAAAGGGAAGTCACTGGACAGCAGCTAGGCAGCAGTCCCAGAAAGCAGCCTGGCCAGATCAGAGCAGAGGATAGAAGAGGGCAGCAGGGAAAACAGGAAATCATGTGTGCACATCTGGAGGGTTGGCAGATCTGGTGGAGCATGTGAAAAAATTACAAATAAAAGTTTAGAAAATAAAGTACATAAGAAAGATGGGGCAACTATTCATTCTAGGAAAAACAAAATGTATAAGAAACAAATAGCCCTAGCCGGTTTGGCTCAGAGGATAGAGCATCGGTCTGCGGACTGAAGGGTCCCAAGTTCGATTCCAGCCAAGGGCACATGCCTGGGTTGTGGGCTCGATCCCCAGTGTGGGGCATGCAGGAGGCAGCCGATCAATGATTCTCTCTCATCATTGATGTTTCTATCTCTCCCTTCCTCTCTAAAATCAATAAATATATTTAAAAAAATTTAAAAACAGAAAATAAGCCATAATCTATTATTTGGCTCTGCAGTGAACAATATTTACATGCTTATAGTAAACAGAAATATTGGTTGTTATTTAACCCAAAACTCTGATGTAATATATGGAGGGTAGGACAGGAGGTGGAGGTGACAGAGCTAAATACTCATCTATTATAGCAGGAAATCAATATATAATGATAGTGAATTTTAGAGTTGAAATAAAAGGTAATCCCATTAAAAAATAATTGTGAAGGTAAATATAAATACAGAATATGCAGCTGATGAGGCTGAGAGTGGATAAGGCTAAGGTAGGGCAGTGGGTTGGATGGCTTGTTAGCCTTTTAGTGCTCTCACTGATCCTTGCCTCCGTTCCAATTTTTAAAATACTATTGTAAAAAGTAATAGGTATATATCTCACAACAGTTCCCTGCACACACACAGTGGGGGAACTGGCCCAGCTGATGTGGCTCAACCAAGAGGTCATTGGTTCAATTCCCAGTCAATTCACATGCCCGACTTGCGGGCTGGACTCCCAGTTGGGGGGCATGCTGGTGGCAGCCGATCGATGTTTCTCTCTCATCTATGTTTTTATCTCTCTCCCTACCTCTCTTTCTAAAAATCAATACAAACATTAAAGAATGCTAATGCTTTATTAAAAAAAAAAAAAAAGATGGGAACTGGCCTAGAGGACAGTGAAAACCGTGACTCTGAAGCACTCCTGAGTCATCAGAGCGTGCTTCTTCAGGCCCCATCCCATCAGGGGTCAGTGAGATGCTGGCTCCGACCCTCTGGATACTCTGCAGACCTGGTCTTCTTGGACTTTCTGCGGAAGGGGCTAGCGGAGGACTGGAGCCTTGGCTGAACCAGGCCAATACAGGTGTGGTTCCTGGCACTGTGGCCTGGAGCTTCCCACAGGAGCCTGCCTCCAAACCACCACTCTCCTATATATCAACCACCTGTGAATTTAGGCTCCCTACATATTTCTTGTTTTCCTGAACTAATTTCTCAGGGGAATATTTTGAAATAGGCATGGTATAGATAGAAACATATGTGGAAAAGTACATGACTTCTGTCTCACTGATTCATAGTTCCTCGAACCCTGTTGAGGCCCACAGATCCTTTGTGCTTGGCACACAGTAGGTGCTCAATAAAGACCTGCGGAAGGCATAATTATGGTATAGTAGCACTCTGTTGGGTCCTTTACATTCAATCCTCACAATGTGCTTATACAGCTAGAGAGTAGGATTAGCTCTACATAACACAAGGAAACCGAGGCTCAGAGTAACCTGAACAAGGTTCACTTCACTAGTAAGGAAAGAGCTAGGATTCAAACCCAGGTGTGGCTGACTCCACAGCCTACTAAACTGGCAGCTACGGCCATAAGTCTTTTCTGGAAAAAGATCTGGCTAGGTAGATGGAGAGATGGGCAAAAAAAATGAAAATAAGAGATGAGTTCACAACTGATGCAAGAGAACCTGAAGGACCCTTCCCACGAGGAGGCTTGAGGCCGTCTGGTCGGAAGCTGGAGAACTAGCTGTCCATCCCTTCTCCCCTCACCGCAGGACAATGTCCTTGTAGCACCTACCTTCTTCAGAGAGGTTGTTCTCTTTGGTCTCCTTGTCCATCTGACAGCACCAGCCTTCCAGCCGCTCTGTTTCTGCCTGCAGTAGCTTCAAGAACCAGTAGCCATCTCGGCGGCAGGCCCCTGACTGTGTTGGCTCTGCCGGGGAGCTGGAGGAGGTCTCAAGCCAGGGGTCGGGTGGGGGAAGTGACGATGCCTCTAGGGCAGGGTCGCTGTTGTCTCCATAGGAGAGGTTGCGCTTGATCTGGGCAATCTTGGGGGCCTGCCGAGGGCCGGCATCGATGTTGATGGAGTTTGAGTTGGGGTGTGGGGTACAGTCTGGGAGGCTTCTCTCAGATGACTTACAGCTCGAGTCATTGGCATCCTGGGTATCTGAGTCGGTGTCCCGTCGGGAGGACATGCTGTGAGAGGGGGCGCTGCTTCTGTGGGTGGGGGGTGGAGTGGGGTGGGGACAGGAAGAGATGAGAGTCACCAAGAGGACCAGAGATGAGAGGCCACCCCAACCCGGACACAAGGGAGACAGAGAAACGGATGCATCATCTGCTCACCATGCGCCTGAAGCGGGTCCCACAGCCCCCGTCTCATTCTCTGCTCAGCCCTGGCCCCGCCCACACCCACACCCACACGCATATACACACACGGACAAGGTCATAAGGTTGTCTGTTTGCTGCAGTGGGGCCAGGAAGACCACCAACATTAGGGTAGCTCACATCTCAGCCCAGCCGTGGCCCCCTGCGGGCTGATTCATCTCACAGAGCAACTGCTCATTTGCCCACCCACCTGCCTGCCCGGCCTCCCATTCCTGGGCCACAGCCCACACCCCAAACCCAGCTTGGTTATTAGAAATTCAGCAAGGAGAAGTGGTTTAGGGAGAGCAGGAGAAGGCACAGGGCAGGTGAGAGCAGAGGGAGGAAGAGGAGAGGGGAGAAGCAGCCACCACCTCCATACGACTTACCGCCAGTCGTCCTCTACCTGAACCCCGATGGACTGGAATTTGGTAGCGAGACTGGGCTCCTCTTTTGGCACTGGCTGAATGCAGTCAACCTTATTGAAGGACAAGGACAGCAACGGCACGGAGACAAAGACAAAAATAAAAAACAAACACCACACTTGATGCTGAAATTCACATTAGTGGGACGACGCAAACGGACATCTGGACAGACGAACACGAGGCATGCGGACACTGCACGTGGGCCCAAGGCCGGACCAGGTTAAGCCGGGCACTGCTCATTCGTGCGGAGGCGGGCAGGAGGTGGGATGGGGTGGAGATGACTGGCTTTCCCTACTCTGAGGAGGGTGCCATCACATCGATCGCTTTGGGTCCGTTGTCCTCCGAGAGGTGGGAACCGTTCCTTCTAGTCCTCTCCTTTACACGCATCAGAGAGAGAGAGAAAAAAAAAAGGACGACGAAAGAGAAAGAAAACACACACACACACACACACACACACACACACACACACACACACACACACAAAGCCACAGCCGTTATCTGGTGTAGTTGAAGATGGGGCTGTCTCGAGGCAACAGTGTTCAGTTCCCCAACCCTGCAGCTGAAGGACAGGCTGGAGGTACCTGTACTAGGGGCAAACCTTGGACAGCAGTTCTGGGTTTGAAAATAGCCACCAATGGGAAAGATGGCAAGGTCCCTGGACTCTATGAGATGCCATTCCTGGGCCTCACTCATACTTGGCTGAGGTTACCTTCAGCACTGTCTGCTTGGGAAGCAGTAGGAAGGGCCAGGGCCAAGTGCAAAGCTAGCACTCTTTGTCTATACTCCTGTAAAGTAGAAGGAGACACAGCAACGATGATGCCCTAGGCCTGCCTTTCTTTTCTGGGACAAAGGTGTGTGGCCATGGAGTAGCCAGGCCAGCCCTTCCATGATTGTCATGAAGGAGGGAGAACCCACACTTGACCCAGGGCTTGAGGCACAAAAGGAGTGGGACAAGGGTTGCCAGGCTATCCTGGGAAATTGGGGACTCTCCAGTCTCTTGCCTTTATGGAAGAAGCAGGGGCCAGGGAGGCTTTCTGGGGCAGGGGATTGAGTACCAGGCTCCTTCTCACCATGGGGATGTGGCCGCATTTCTCCTTCAGCAAAAGCAAGCTCAGGAAATGCAGCATCATGGACAAGAGCATGGAATGGGGATAGAGGTGAATCCGGGAAGGGGAAGCCCAGGATGGGCCCAAGAACTACAGTCCTTATCCCTGTGTGTACTTCTGGATAAAGGAATCAAGGATGAGCCTAATTCTCCTTCAGACCTTCCAGAAAGGTGAGAGCATCTGGTTTGGCCAGGAGAGGGCGGGGCTACCCAAAGACTCTGGGCAGTCGGGACTAATGGTCAGAGATGAGGCTACTTTCTGTGTTCCTGGGAATCCCTGCTGGAGCACTGTACAGGGCAGGGGCTGGATCCCTCATGAAGGAGCCCAGAAAACAGGAGTGTCTCCTGGCCAACTCTCTCCTTATATATGCGGAGAAACTGAAGTCCAGAGCTGCCTCTTGGGGGAAAAATTTCAGGCAAGTGCAAGAAATTGCTCAGTGAGCCTTGTTTGGTCCATTCAGTCCCCCTTGTGTACCACGTTCCTTTGGCATTCTAGTGCTTTGTCTTTTACTTGGCCATGTCCCTGCTCAGGGGCGGCTGGGAAAATGGAGATCCCTTCCAACCCTAAGCCACAATGCACACCACCTTCATCTTCTTGATGAACTGCCCCCTGGGGTTGCGGGGGGAGTTGCACCTCCTCAAGCTCTTGGCCCACTGTATCTGCCTGCCTTTTCTGCCGAGTGTGCTCCACTTTAGTCTGGAGGTCTAGCCAGGGCAAGGAGAACCCTCTCAATCTGGATTTAGAGCAACTCTTGAAAACTGCAAGGCAGGGCCCAACTTTTCCCAGCTCTGCTAACAGAAACAGATTACTGGTACTAGGTGCATGCAGGAGCTGCAGTGAAGCAGTGGAGGGGAAGCTAGTGCACCCTGCCCTGCTGTGGCCAAGGGTGCACAGTGAGTTGGGCTTCTAGTGAGCAGACCAGTGAGCCAGTGAGCAGACCTGGCTCTGGCCACTTGGTCCTAGAAAGCTATATCCCTGGATCCTTTCCCATGGATGGAGGCATCTAGAACGGCATCACACTGCTCAATCTGACGTGGGTCTGGTGCCTTGAGCCACCTACCTGTCCCCAAGGTCCAAGAGGGCTCTGGGCAAAGTGCCCCTTGAGTAACCCCTGTGGCTCAAGGGCCCTGGGTCCTGGGCCCCTGGCCCATCTGTGTCTACGCTCCACGCTGCTCCCACTGCCAAGTGGGACTGTGGCCTCCGCACCCGAGTTGACCTTGGATTAGAGAACTGTTAGGCCAGTCCCGCCTCCCACGCATTGGCTGGCAGGGCAAAAGGTGGAGTGGACAGACAGTGGACAGGAGATGACTGGCTGAGTGTAACTACATTCACTGGGATGACCCATTGGAGGAGCAAGGACAGGTACCCACGGTTGCAGACTTTGCAGCACGTGTGGGCAAACTCAAGGAAGGTATGGCTAAGGGTGGAATTTGATTTGGCCACTTGTGACTAGATCCCCCCAAATACACAGATAAACCACTTTCACCCAGGACAGATAGTGGGTCTTCACCAGATGTAATTACACACAGACAGGTGCACAGAGCGAGTTAAGGACACAGAGTGCAAAAGGGGCCCCTACTTGTATTCCTATAGATGACAGTTTCCTTTTGGGGATGGCCTCAGGATGGGATTCGGAGCTGGTCAGTGTCCCTTGTTCACTCTTCAGAGCTGCATATTTTGGGGGTGGTTCTGGGGCCTCAGAGGCTGAGGTGATTCCACCCCGTGTCACACTGGGTGGTCGAGTACTGCTGTCCAGGCTGTCCGACGAGTTGCTCAGGCCCGACTGGCTCGTCACCTCACTCTTGTGGTCCTGGCTGTCCAGGTAGGTATCCTGGGCGGACTCAGTACTGCTCTGGACCGTGACTGAGATGAACGGCTTTGATGTGGTACGTGGAGGGACCGGTGGTGGGGTCTTCTTATACGCTACTAGGCATGATGAACCTGCAGATGGATGAGAGGAGGGCAAGGGAAAAGGTGAGGCCCCGCAACTCTCTTAAGCCCCTTTCAAGTCTGAAGCCCTGCCTGACCTGGCCCTAGCCCTGGCCTCAGCAGTTCCCTCAGCAAGGATTTCTGGAGCAGGAGAATGAGGATTAGACACAGCAATGACCAAGACAGACATAGGCCCTGGCCACCCTCATGCTGGGCGCCAAGGCCAAGTCTAGTGGGGGAAGCCAACGTGGACCAAAGACACCCTCCACCTCACAGTCACACACAACGGTATTATCTAGCTGTGGAATGGGCTAGGACAGTGGTTAGCAAACTGCGGCTAGAGAGCCACATGCGGCTCGAGAGCAGCTGTTTGCCGCTCTGTTGACTAATGAGTTTGCCGACCATTGCCTTAGGGAAAAACACTTAAACATTTTAATAATGTACTAATGTCTTTAACCTGAAGTCAAAAGTTCTGGGTAAGGGTAATGCCTTACGCAGTGTTCGGCAAACTCATTAGTCAACAGAGCGGCAAACCATGGCTCACGAGCCTCATGTGGCTTGCGAGCCGCGGTTTGCTGACCACTGGGCTAGGAGGTGAAATTCATGGTGCCAGAGGCTGTGACAGAGCCTGACAGGGGAGGCAGTGACAACAGAGTGAAGGTCAGGACAGCTAAGGAATGGTTAACCTTGCTTTCCTCAGGCTCACTGAGAGACCTACTGCTCCCTGCTACTGCTCCTTTCCTTCTACTCTACCTTCCCTCTACCCCTGTTCTCTCTACTTGGATGCCCCATCTATGCCTGAGCAAAGACCAACACATCCCTCAGGGACCAGCTAACCCTTTTCCCATCTTGCCATTCCCATCCCACCTCCTCTTCTTATGTGAAAACCTATACACCAGTCTGCCTCCCTTCAAGACACCATCACATCTGGTCTGACTCCCCGTTCTCCACCAAGATTCAGGGAAGCAGGACCTGCCATGAGTGGGAGTTGATGTAATCTTTGAATCCCATTCCCAGTGTGTCCTAGGGCTGGCTCACAGCAGGGGCACAAAACACCAAAGGCCTAGAGATGGCTTCTTAATGCTGAACTTTTGCCTGAAATGAAAGGTGCTTTTCTTCTTTTTAAATGTGTGTTTTTTGTGTTTGTTTTTTTTTTTTTGAGAGAGGGAGAGGGATAGAGAGATTGAAGCACCTATGAGAAACATCAATCAGCTGCCTCCTGCACGCCCCCTACTGGGGATCGAACCTGTAACCTGAGCATGTGCCCTAATCAGGAATAGCATGGGTGACCTCTTGGTTCAGGGGTCGACATGACACTCAGCCACTGAGCCAGACTGGCCGGGCTGGAAGATGCTTTTCAAACAGCAGGAGCTACTTGCTGTGAGGGGCTGAGTCAGATCCAGTGGTTTTTCTCAGCATCTTAACTCCAACTGCCTTTTTCCCATGAGGACTGGAACAAGCCTCTCCATGGGTCCAGGCCAGGCTGGGAGCAGGAGCCAGATGAGTGAGGTTAAGCCTAACTTCAAGGAGCTACCAATTAATGAGGGCGAAGGCCCAATGGAAACCTACAAAACGAGGCGTAGGTGCCACAGGGGCTATGGACAAGACACAAAATCTCTCCATCTGTCACTATGGATGATCACTAAACAAATCTAACAGAATGGCTAAAATAAACAGTGACAACACCAAATGCTTGCGACGATGCAGAGAAACTGAATCACACATACTGCTAGTGGAAATGTAAAATGATATAATCACCCTGGAAAATGGTTTGGCAGTTTCTTTTAAAACTAAGCATGCAATTACCGTACAACTCAGCAATTTACTCTTGGGCATTTATTCCATAGAAATGATAAAGTGTTCACAAAAACCTAAATGTTCATGGCAGCTTTATTTGTAATCACCAAAAACTGGAAACAACCTAGATGTCCTTCAGTGGGTGAATAACAGTAAGAAACTGGTACATCCAGACTATGGAATACTACTCAGCATTAAAAATAAATGAACTATTGATATAAGCAACAAGTGAATAATGCCGAGTGAAAAAAGCAATCTCAGAAAGTTACATACTGTATACTTTTATTTAAAAAATTCTTGAAATCGCCTGGCTCAGTGGCTGAGTATCAACCTATGAACCAGGAGGTCACGGTTCGACTCCCAGTCAGGGAACATGCCTGTGTTGCAGGCTCGATCCCCAGTGTGGGGCGTGCAGAAGGCAGCCGATTAATGATTCTTTCTCATCATTGATGTTTCCATCTCTCTTTCCCTCTCCCTTCCTCTCTGAAATCAATAAAAGCATATTTAAAAAATTCTTAAAATCACCTAATTATATAGTTGGGGAACGAATTGGTGGTGGTGGGGAGGCTAGGGGGAGAGGGTGATGGACAAGAGGTAGGGATGTAAGTGTGGTTATAAGAAGGTGACAAGAGGAATCCTTGTGTGTGTTAATTGATGGAACAGTTGTATCTTGACTGTGGATACATGAACTTGCACATGTGATGAAATTACAAGACTAAATATATGCGCAGTGATTACACAGGCTGTATCACAGGGGTTAAGGCTCAGACAGGCCCAGGGCTGGCATGGCTCCTACTGGTTTCTACTATAGGGGTGGGAGCCAAAATTTTACCACTCCCCAGCCACTGGTAGGGAGGATGGGATGGTTCTCTGATCAGCTGAGGGGCAGTTTCCCCTAAGAGCTGGACATTGAGAGCAGAGTGCTGAAGCCAGGACTCACTGAGGATTTTAGGAATTGATTTGTGTTTAGGGATCTGTGGAAGAGGTAACCCTCCCATCCCAGGAGACAATGGGGTTGCCCCCAGTCTGGGGTCTGGACTGAATGAGGACTAACGTTTTAATCTCACTCTCAGGGTTATCTAGGCCCAGAGTCCTTCTGACGTATTCTCAGAGGCCCTGAGCCCTGGCTGAGGCAGCCACCCAGACAGAAGAGAGGCCAGGCCAGATGGCCAGATGTGATAAGAGGAAAAGTGAACTTATCTAGATTCTTGTCTCCTGGGGCACAGGTCCCAGCCAGATAGGCAGTGTGACTAACAGAGGATTTCGGGGCCTCATGGACTCCCTGGGTGGTAGACATCCCTTTGCTCTGAGCACTCTCCTCCCCAGGGCAGGGGGAAGGGACCTGACTGCATAGGACACCTCTCATTTCACATGTGTGAAATGTTAGTTACACAGGCCATCGCCTCCCCAGCCCCTTCCAACATCACACTCCAGCCACTCTGTTTCTCATACCCATTACACTTCCTCCCAACTTTATACCTGTTGTTCTTTCTGCCTGGAAAGCTGCTCTCACCTCCTCATGTTTCAAATGTCACATCCTCAGAGAGGCCTCCTTTGATTGCCCTATACTTTCATATCACTCAGGATCTCCATCAGTGCACCTATCACATTTGTCTTGGCTCATTTAGGGATCTGCTTGATGGTTATAGGCCTGGAACGGTTGGGGGAACTCTTGTCTGTCTTGGCACAGCAGGTCTTATCTCAGGCCAAGGGTAATACTTCAAGTACAGAATGCTCTCAATATATATTTGTTGGATAATAACATTAATCTCATCATTGATACAAACCCCGTATCCGGGTCCCAAAAGTCATAGTTATTTAGTCGTAGTGAAAGCTCCCAACACTTTAGTATCCAAGGTTCTAACCCCCTCCCAAATTTGGACCATTTTGGTTTGGTCCTACTCACCTATCTGTGCAGTTTCATCTCCTGTCCTCCCACTCCCCCAGCATGCTTCTTGCAGCATCAGAGAGCCAAATGCACTTTCCCAAACACACCTCACTCTTCATGCACCCAAGCCTTTGCACATGCACTTGTTTCTGCCAGAATTCCTTTTCATGTCCTCCCTGATTCTCATACTTCAACCAGTTCTTCACCCTCAGTTCTTCCTGGCTCAGGCAGAGTCTGCGTCTTTCCTCTCTTTGTGGATCAGCTGGAGCACTCAAGGCTGTGGCCATGATTCCAACAGAGTGTGTGTCCTGTGTGTGTCAGTGGACCAGTGTCCAGCCCAGAAAGTGCACAACCAACATTTGCCAATTAAGCTTTAGAGGGAAGCAAGTGCCCCAGAGACCCAAGATGTTGGACTTGGCCAGATTGTGACTGTGGCCCTTCCTGCCCTAGGGAGACACTGTATGTGCCACAATTAACCCCGTGGCACATAGGTCCAACTCTTTGTCCATTCACTCTGGAAGACTTTCAGATTTGCCTTGGAAGCCTAGAGGTGAGCATCCTTCCAGTGTGACCATCTCCTCCAGCTGGTCCTTGTGCATATTTTCAAAGATCCTGAATGAAGCATTGCTGAGCCACAGCAGCATGTGTACAATGAACCACCACTCCCAGGAGCCACATGCTTCCCTGCCCCCATCGTGGCCATGCCAATCCCCCATGCCAAGGTTCAGATAGAAGCCAGTGTGTGACGCCTCCTCCATGCAGCCTGTCCTGGCTATAGACATCCAGCCCAGACTCCCTGCCCCACATTGTACAAGTCCTTGCTTCTTCTAATGAGTCCTTTTGTCTCATTTCTGCCTCTGCCCCAATATTTTATCCAGCAAACCCTATTTATTATATCTGAATAAATTTGTTTCTGCATTTTGTTTTTTAATGTTAAGGTGTATAAGATGGCTAAACAGAGCTTCAGACTTTCCGAAGAGTGGCTATGACTCCATCTCTTGAGAAATCTGGAGGACACAGCAAACCCAGGAAGCTAGTCCCCTGCACGTGCCTTGGAGGCCAAGATGGACTTACTAGTAGTCCTGAGGCCCAGCATAGCCCTTGTGCTTGCTGGTTCCCAGGGGGCCAAGCTGGGCAGGGGATTGAATAAGAGGTCTAGAATAGGAACAGATGCAGGGGACCACAGACTGTGGGAGCCATGACAGCAGGCTTTACAGAAGAGGCAATGGGATTCACTCAAGGCCCCACATGAAGGGACAGAGCTAGACTCAGAGCCAGAACGCCCTAAATTCTTTTTGCTGCCTCTGCCAACCTTAGGAATAGGCTTTTCAGAGGAAGGCTGAGGACCTATAAGATCCCATGCCCTCTCTCACTGCATAACCTGTCAAACCACACAGCTAAATCCAGCAACTCATTTGTATGTGGTACAAACAGAACTGAAGACTCCCACCTATCCTCAAATTCCTCCCTCTTCCCCTTTGCTTCTTCCCCCAAAGCAGGGGAAGCTGGGAGAGAATTCAATTAGCTAGGTCAGGATCAGGGACAGACTGCCTTCTCAGAGCCACTTTCCTGTTGGCAGCCCATGGGACCCTCACTTTCCCACTGTGTCAGTCTGGAAGTTACATCCCTCACTGTGCCTTAACAGTTAGCTTAGCTTAAAGTTATAAGCAAGTGTTCTTTTTCTTGTCTCTTTAGTGCTGTGTTTTTCACATTTTTGTGCTTTTTTTTTTTTTTTTGGTGATTTCTGTTTAAAATGCCCCCATCCCCCAAGTGTAGTGCTGAAGTGCTGTCTAGTGTTCCTAAGTAGAAGGCTGTGATGTGCATTATGGAGAAAACATGTGTAGTAGATAAGCTTTGTTCAGGCATGAGTTATAGTGCTGTTGGCTGAGTTTAATGTTAATAAATCAACAATACGTTAAACAAATGCCTTTAAACAGAAACACACACAAAACAAGGTTACATGTTGATTGGTGGGTGAAAATCAATCAAGGCTTTCAGGTCCTTACATTTCCCCTAGGAGCAATGGTTCAATGTTTGCTATCTCTGTTTCTGAGACTTTATGAACATAACTACCATGAATAATGAGAATTGACTGTACTTTGGCCAAGTAAATCCTCCAAATGGGTATATGTGAGAGGTAGGTCTGTCATTACCCCACTTTAAGGTGAGGTTCAGAGAAGTGGAGCAACTCGCCCTGGCTCATCTCCCAGCCTTGGCAGTATTGGGGCTGGGGCTTGAACCCAGGTTGCCTGAAGGCTGACCACTACCTTATACCCCATCCATTGCATTAACTCAAGTGAGGGTCACATGGAGGCAGCAGCCTTGGGTATGCTGTTTCACTCAGCAAATGGGGTGAGATATCCAATATGCTGTGAGTGAGTAGGAGCCAAGGAGATAACAGATAGGATGATGATGATGATGATGCTTTGTAATCATGGGGTGGTTCCCTGTAACTCCTGTTACCATGGTTACTGGATGAAGGAAAGAATGATCACTCCTTGGGACAGCCTTTTTGGAAGACATTAAAGTTGACTAGGTCTGGAAGGAGAGACACTGAGTGACAAGGAAAGGCAGTGCTTTCAGGCAAGGGGATCCTCTCTAAGCAAAGGAGCAGGGCAGCATAGCCCAAGATGGAGGAAGACAGATTTGAGCAGGGCACAGCTTGGCAAAGCTGGTGAAGGGAAGATAGGGACAGAGGCAAAGAGGCCTGAGAGGGTTGCCTCCTCTCAGACGAGGCCTGTGGCTTCCTGGAGCCATCTGGGCAATGAAAACAAAGGCATCTCCCTTCTGCACCCAGAATCCCTCATAAAGTCCCCCCTAAACTAGCCTGCAGTCAAGAGGATTTTACAGCATGCAGACCTGACAGTAGCTGGGAGGGTGTATCACTTCCTATTTCAATAGCCCAGTGCACTAGGCAGCTCTGGATGAAGTACTAAGGCCATGGCAAGCCGAGCATGTCCAGCATGAATCTGAATCCTCTCCTCCCCCGCCTTGGCCTTGCTCTCCAAGAGGGACACCGTGCATTCAGTTACATACTCCAGAACCCTGGGAATTCGCACTCCCTCTTCCTCCTCCTCCCAGACAAGAGTACATCATCCCCACCAGACTGGTCTAGGCTTCCACTTTCTACCTCCTGGCCTCTTTGCTTTGCTTGTGGCCCAACCCACCCATAATCACTCTCCAAACAGCAGTCAGAGGAATTTTTTAAAATACAAATTGAATTGCTTCCTCCCCTTTCTAAAGCTTTTCAGAGGCTCTCTACTTCACGAAGAAGAGACTCCATATTGCCTACCTCGGCCTATAATAGGAACTGACACCTGCCCTCCTTCTCCAGCATCAGGTCCTGCACTTTCCCTTCACTCATTCCATTCCAGCCTCACCAGCCTCTTGCTATTCCTCAAACACTCCAAACAGGCACCTACCTAAGGACCTTTGTACCTGTTCTTCTCTGTTTGTAGTAATTACTCCCCCCGCCCCCCCATCATTGCATGCTTATTTTCTCTCTGCCACCTTTCAGAAATGGTTATTTTTCAAACAACTTATGATGCTCAGTGCTTAGGGTTTGTTGAGCTCTCATTCTTATGATCTCATGCCCAACTTTAAGTAGAGTTGCTCAACTCTTCCTCCTACCAGAGTGCATGTGTGTTTCTGTCTCTATGTTGCTTATTCTCATCCTGATTTCAAGTCTCAGCTCAGATGTCATGTACTCAAATCAGGGGCTCGCTGACCACCATATCTAAAACTGTTATGCTTTCTCTGAGAATCCTGTTTGTTTTACTCAAGTACTCATCTACTGATTGGTTCACTTGTCTTTTGCCTCTCTTGCCTACTAGATAGGGATCCTGTGTATCTTAATACAGGTCCCCACCCTTGGAGACCTTAACCATCACATAAAATTAGGATGCCTTCTTAGCACCAGGCCCAATATATTGCTGGGCTCAATCTGGTGGGAGGTAGAGCCTTGAGCAATGCTGCTTAAAGTTGGTCAGTGAGACTGTGAGAATGAGAACTCAACAAATGTAGAGAAGCACGAGACTTGGTTGGAAAGTTTGTAAGGAGGAAATTCCAACCAAGGGAAGTTGGCTGAAGGTGACTGCCCCTAATTATTCCTTGGCCTTTCCAAATAAGTCTGTATACGTGCGGACAGACCCTTGGGAGTTTACTGGAATCTTTATGCTTAATCTTTAGACGTCCTTGCTTAAAGGACAGTGCAGACACATGTGTCCTCCCAAGATTACTTACCCTACGGATTGTATCTAAAAGATAAATTTTATCCCAAACTGCTGTTACAATAAAAGCCTGAAGAGGCAGGTGAAGGGGGCTTTCTGGTTCCTCTAGTCAGGCAGTCCTTTAGCCCTCTCTTTCACAGCAAACCTGTGTCACAGTAATCATTCATCCGTCGCTCAGAGTCTGCAGCCCCGGCGAACAAATCCTAACCACTGAGCATCAGAAGTTGTTTGAAAAATAACCATTTCTGAAAGGTGGCAGAAAGAGAAAGTAAGCAGTGCGTCCAGCAACATTTTCTAGGCAAGGCTTATCATATGAACAGATTTAAAAGCATCATTACTGAGTCCTGGGCCAGGTGCTACTTTACTCCAGACACAGGCCTAGCAGGGGAGATATTTATCACTGATGTTTTATAGATGAGTGGCAGTGTACAAAAGCTCTGCTTTGTGAGGCCACACTGCAAGGTTCTAAACTCAACACTGGCCATCGTGGGCTGTGTATCTGACTACCTGACACAGAGCCGGATCCTTTCTGAGCCTTAGTTCCCCCAGCTGTAAGCTAAGTGGAATGCCCTTGGATGGAGGTCACAGTTTAAATGTCTACAGGAGACCAGGCATCTAACCCCTTCTGGCCCAAAGCTGCCATGTAGAGATGTGGGTCCAGCATTGTTAGAGCTACCAAATGTGTGCAAAAAGGCAGAATTTTGGACTTACAAAAATAAACCTCTGAATTTTAAAATGGAGTTAGTTAATTCAAAGTTTTAAAAAATATTGTGCAGGTCCATGCTTGTCACCTACCATGGCCTGTGGCACACAACATGTGACTGCTAGAGCAGCTGCCCTCAGACCTTCTTGCTCCTTCTGAGGCTCTAGCCCCTCTCGCCCTGCTCCCAGAAAGCCTGTCTATAAGAGCCTCTTCCTTGGAAAGGCAGGAGGCCCTTGGGAACCTTGAAATGGAGGCAGTCAGGAGGCGCTTCTGGTGGTGTCCAAGTCCAGTCGGGTGAAAGCAGAGAAAGCCCCTCTGGTTGGCAGGCCAGGCCTGGTTTCAGGCTCTTGGCACTCGGACATAGGTGGCAGGAGAGCCCCATCTGGAGCACAGATGACCGTCCCCCAGGGGCCTGGAGCAGCTGCCCAAGAGGGACTTGCTAGTTTGCCAGGGCCACATTCTCTGACCCTCTAGAGACAGCTGCTCTTCAGAAGCATGGTTCACACCCCAGTTGGGGTCAAGGGGGTGAGGGTTTTTGTCCTGACATGTTCAAGCCAGAGGGGCTATAGGAAGGGATTAAACAATGCTCCCCACATGAACCCTATGGTTCAGGTCAGGTGGTTCTCAAGAGGATGGGGAGCTGCTCATCAAAAGACTTCACAAGCTTCAGAGCATTATTCCTGACTGAGGACTGGCCATGAACTGACCTTGAATTAAGTGCTTTAATTAATGAACTGACCTTGCATTAAGTGCTTTAATTATATTAGCTCACCAACTCTTCACCAGGCTTATCACTTCCATTTCAAAGAGGAGAAAAGTGGGGCTCAAAGAGAAGTGACTAGCCTAAGGTCACAAAAAAGGATTTGAGCTCAGTCTTTCTGATTCAGAGCCAGCTGCTGTTAGCTACTACTTCATCACACTGCCCAGGGCTAGAGTTAGGTGCTACCTAGCAGGATCTGGTTGAACTCGTGGCCAGGCCAGTTCTCTAGTCAGGGCTACTATGGACCCCTATCCCTGGGTTTGATGACTTTCTCTGAATGAGTTAGATGATGGAAGCCTCTGTCTCTGCTGGCCATGGGGGCAGAGGCCTGGTACCCCCTGGACCAGAACCTGAGCACATGGAAGAGAAAGGTGCCCGGTCCTGCCTGTGACCTTGGCTGCCCACTGCCCCTTCCTCAGGCCCTTCTTCAGATGTGTGGTCCCAGACATCTTCTCACCAGAAACACCAAAACCCCTGACATGGGTTTCCCAGTCACCTAGGACATCCCCAGCTTGGAGAAGTCTCACTACAACCTCTAAGTAAAGTTCAGAGAGGTGAGGCACTTTTCCCAGGTCACATAGTTGGCCTTGGAAGGATGTCACACTTTAAATCTACAAGAGACCAGGCATCTGAGATCAAAGTAAGTATGTGGAGCTTCCGAATTCCAGGGCTAGAGGAGTGGTCCTAGGAGATTGTAATTCCAGTGATTTTCGAGCCACGTTCTGGAAGCCCTCAAAGGGCCCGGGAAGGATTTTTAACTCCCACCTACTCCAGATCCCTGGGAGCAGCTCCATTTTCCTTTTTAAATCCAAACAGAATTACTACATGATATTCTGAGATCTACTAGATTAATTTGACCTCCTCATAGTACAAACAAGAAAACCGAGGATCTGAAAGGCAAATCCCCGAGGATCAGGTGGCAGAGCGGGGACCCTTGCCTGGGGTTCTGAGTGTGGGTATGTTCCCGGTCTGCGCCCTGTGCCCCGCCCCCAAATGAGGAAGGAAGTTGCTGTCAGGTTCCTAGCCTGACTTCAGAGGTCAGGAAGGCCCTTGAGAGCCCTGCCCTCTCTAGCTCCTGACCAGAAGTCCCCAAATAGCATTCTGTTTCTCAAAAATCACTACTACAACCTGCCAGGCAACATTTACACTTGGCCCATTTTGTGTTGGAATCTGCCATAACCATTGTCTTATTTATCCTTAGAGACCCATCTGCTCAGGGGCCCCTGCCCTACCCCTCAGGACACCTTATTAACACCAACCCTGGGGGTCCAAGCTTAAGAGATGGCAGTTTCTAAGCTGTGGTTATTGAATCATGATTTTTCTCATACATTACAGCTATAACTACTAGTAGTGGGTGCTGATGAATTGGAGAAGACGGCCAGAGTTACTACTGGCTGCTATGGCTCCAGTCTAATGCAAAACTTGACGTATACAGCCCCTGTCTGAACTAGTGAGGTAGTGGGAAGGGGGTTGGGGGGTGAGAATGCAAGATCTGGCTTTAAAAATACTATTTGGCTTTTAAAATGCTGGTTCTAACATGTGGACCTTGTTGCTGCCTTTCAAAAGCCCTATGGTTCCAGGAGCCTAGCTTGGGAAGTACTACTTAGAAGAGCCTCATAAAACCACCCTCACTTCTGGAGGGCTGGTGTCAAACCCTGGTGATGGATCACAAAAGCCTGGCTTTTTACAAGCTGTCACAGGCCCCTGTGTCCAGTGTGCAAAGCCAGACACTGCCAGATCCCGCACACCCTGATTGCTGGCTCCTTTCATCATTCTGAATGACCAAGCGTATCCCAGAATAGAAAGATGGTGTTAACAGGCTCATTCACTGGGTCTAGAGTGACAGGTGGCATATCGGGTGACAGAATCAGGAGCCAAGAACCCTGGGCAGAGATGGGATGAAATGAACAGTACAGAATTGAATGGGGAAAACCATGAGTTCAGTTCAGGTCAACACAGGCAATGTTGAGTGCCTTGGTGCCAGGGCTGGGAACAGATACATAGGGAGGGACAGGGTCTCATCCTCAGAGCTTATACTAAGATCCTGGGTTTGGAACCCTAAGTAAGACAATTACAAAAGAAGGCAGCATGTGTGGAAAAATGCCTTTGCAACTCTCGCTGACCACAGACGCATGGTCTGAGACCGCGCTACAGAAAAAGGTGCAGGTCAGGGAGGGGGCAGCCTCCACTAAACTCTGGATAATGTGGGTACTGTTGGTGATTCTGGAAAAGGGACATTGCCAAATTGGAGCCTGACGAGAAGCGGGCAATCCACATGGGGAGAAGTTTGAAATCCATCCCATTATGACAAGTGCTTATTTACAGAGGAGACACCATACATTGGGCACTGGGCAGGCACTAAGGACACAGGGTGAGTTTCTTGTCCTCAAGAAACTCACAATAAAGTACAGAAGCCACAATGAAATGCCTCCTCTACTAACTGGGTGTAGCCACATGGAGCAGCATTGCATGAGAAAGCCTGGGACTGACTGAACAAGAGAACTGTGACCGATTAGTGATGTCTGTTACGGATTTGCTACAAATGGGGTGTGACACACGTGCACTGTGAGTCACACCTAGTCTTACACGAGGGTGGATTAGAGAGACTGGACTAGTGGTCTGGAAGAGAGAGGCACTTCAGAAAGGCATGGCTATTGTCCTCAAATACCCAGAAGACAATCACATATACACATAGTATAGATTGTCACACTACAACCAGAGGGGGGACGGGAAGGTGGAGGTTGTTAAGGGGAAGCAGATTTTGCTTTATCATTAGGAGGCACTTTCTAAGAAGCAGAGCTGCCTAGGAGATGAGGCTAGACACAAGCATGTTGGAGATGCTAGAGATGGACTCAAACAAAACACCCATGGGTGTGATCTTGAAGACTTCTTCCAGGCCTGAAACGTTTGTTCTTTCTCTGCCCTCCAACTTCACACCCAGTTCTGGATGTAACATCAGACATCATTTTTGTGTATGTGACATTCATAATTCAAGCTTTTGTTTTTTCCTCCAAAGAATTATCAACAGGCAGAAAAGATAGAAAATTGTTCACACAGCCTAGCTACACCGGAAATGATGTGAGGACTAACACCAGGGCCTCAGACAGCACAGTAAGGGCTTAATCACCTTTCTCTGGGAAGTCTGGCAACCCAGAGCACCCCCACCTGAGATGATACACCAATCCTCAGAATATGTGCTCAGCTGCTACTTGCTTCCCCCCAATACCTGCTGCTGACTTACAGGCATGGCCAGTAAGTTAGGAGTCCTTGAGCATAAGCACTAGTTCCTGTACTCATTGTATGCCTTAGGATCCCTGGGCCTCAATTTCTCTCATCTATAAAATGTGAACAATACTAGCTTGCCCTGTCCATTGCCCTAGAACTGCTGTGAATCACTTGAGTACGCAGGTGGGAAAGGCCTTGGCAGGTGAGGAAATGTGATTACAATCACTTGAGAGGCCCACACATCTCCTTAGCAAGGGGCCCACAGAGCAACTGCCCAATCCCAGCCCTAAAGAGACTCCACAGACCAGACTGTGGGTTCCCGGCTGGGGAAGAAGTAAGGGATCATATCCCTCTACGGGGCTGGCCTGAGGACCCATAGCCGTCCACCCGCTCCATGCCATTCTTGCATCACAATTCTAATATTTTAGGGTGTTGACTACTGACATGCCTGTCTTGCTAGGCATCCCTCTAACTTATCTCCACTACCCTCTTCATGCCAACACACCAGGATCTCAGCTTCTAGGCTTTTGCACTGGCTGCTTTCTGCCTTTACTACCTCCCTAATTCTGCCTCCTCCTTCATGTCTCAGGTCCAGCATTATTCTCTCAAAAAAAGCCTTTCGCCATGACGGGTTTGGCTCAGTGGATAGAGAGCATCGGCCTGTGGACTGAAGGGTCCCAGGTTCGATTCTGGTCAAGGGCATGTACCTTGGTTGCGGGCACATCCCCAGTAGGGGGTGTGCAGGAGGCAGCTGATCGATGTTTCTCTCTCATCGATGTTTCTAACTCTCTATCCCTCTCCCTTCCTCTCTGTAAAAAATCAATAAAATATATTAAAAAAAAAAAAAAAGCCTTTCCTGCCCAGCCAGCATGGCTCAGTGGTTGAGCATCGACATATGAACCAGGAGGTCAGAGTTCAATTCCAGTCAGGGCACATGCCCGGGTTGCAGGCTCGATCCCCAGTAGGGGACATGCAGGAGACAGCTGATCAATGATTATCTCTCATCATTGATGTTTCTATCTCTCCCTCTCTCTTCCTCTCCGGAACAAATAAAAATGTATTAAAAAATTTAAAAAAGCCTTTCCTGACTGGCCCCTGCCTTGGTTCCCCTCATTGGGTCAATACCCCATGTTTAGATGTACCACAGGCTCTTGCCATCATACTGTTTTATAGGCCTCTCCCTTTTTATTTATTATTATTTTTTAATCCTCACCCAAGTATATTTTTTCAATTGATTTTTAGAAAGAATGGAAGGGAGAGGGAGAGACAGAAAGCAACACCAATGTGAGAGAGACACAGTGATTGGTTACCTCCTGCATGCCTCCAACTAGGGCCAGGAGCCTGCAACTGAAATACATGCTCTTGACAGGAATTGAACCCTTCAGTCCGCAGGCCAACACTCTATCCACTGAGCCAAACCGGCTAGGGCAGGCCTCTCTCCCTTTAGATCTGAGCCCATGAAGAAAGGATCCACATGGTTTCCATACTGGCCCAGAAGAGGTACCCAGGCAAATGCCTGCTGACATGAGATAGGACCCTATCTTTGACTTTGCCCCAAAAGAGGTACAATCCTGCAGGGCCTTTCCCCTGGAATACCCTAAGGATGCAGCAAGCAGAGAAGTCTGTAAGAAGCAACTTGGCAAGCAGAAGACAGGTGCTGGGACAAGTCATGAGTACAGGCTTCTCTCTCACATCCCCTACCTCTCTTTACACCAAAAGGTTGCGGGTTTGATTCCCGGTCAAGGAATATACCTAGATTGAGGGTTCGATCCCCTATCAGGGTGCAATACAGGAGACAACTGATCTATGTTTCCCTCTCACATCTATGTTTTTCCCTCCCTCCTTCCCTCCCTAAAAAAAAAAATAAATGAACATATTAGTAGCTAATAGTCATAGCTATTTGATGTTCGTGTTTGCTCAGGAATTGGTGGCTACTACAGTAGCCCAATCACACTGTCCAAGGTCCTTATACTGAGTCTTGTATTTGACCCCCACAAGATGTTTTCACCATCTCCTCTTGTGCTATTGAGGAAACAGTCTCAGAGAGACTGAGGGATTTGCTCAGCATCACAGAGCAAGTCATGTTCTATTTGCTAAGTGAGAGCAACCCCTATAGGTTTCAATATCTAGAATTCAACTTTCACAGCATCTAGTCTCACAAGAAACAAAAATACAAGCTTACTGACAAGCAAGACCAACACACACATTCCTACAAAGCTTAGAAGCCACTGTGAAAGAGAAGTCTGGTCTCTCCTTTCTGCTGGAGGAATCTGGCTAGAATGCACTTTCACTAAGACCTCAAGCCCAAGCCAGCATCCTAAAGGGCACCTGATGAAAGTGGGCATTACCTTGATAACTTGTACCTCTCTGAGGGCTGCCCTGATATTTTTGCAAGCATTAATCACCTCTCCAGCTTTGGGCTATCCTGACAATCTCTTCCTCTCTCACAAAGAGACTTGTGACATCACCCCTCAAACAGTCCCTTCCCCTCCCAATCCTGTAAAAGCTGGGGATTGGCCCTAGCCAGTTTGGCTCAGTGGATAGAGGTCGGCATGCGGACTGAAGGGTCCCAGGTTCAATTCCGGTCAAGGGAACATGCCTGGGTTGTGGGCTCAATCCCCAGTGGGGGGGCGTGCTGGAGGCAGCCGATCAATGATTCTCTCATCATTGATGTTTCTATCTCTCCCTCTTCCTTCCTCTCTGAAATCAATAAAAACATATTTTTTAAAAATTGTCTTAAAAAAAAAAAAAGCTGGGGATTGTACTAGTACAAGGCTGGGGATGGCACAGGTTCCACAGGGTGTGCTACTTCTGGTTGACGGGTTGTGCCTTTGTTAAGAAGGGTCCTGAAGCCGTGTTCAGGCTCAGGGAGAGAGTTGTGATTGGTGCTACCTGCTGTGGGCCTAATATTGGAAGTAACTGCCAAGTGCAAGGTATCTGTTCTCCCTGGGCATCACCAAAGAAATGTTTTAGGACTCTGTACCTGTAATACAGAATCACTATCCTTGAGATCCCCCACCAAAACTTTTACCCCTAGTCCTCTCTTGCAGGCCCACTGACATCAGAGCTTCTTGAGCAATATTTTAAATCCAGTAACATGGGAAAGTGACCATCTGTTTCATAGTATACTGTCCTTAGAAATACTGACCAACAAGGAACCCTACATAGCTGCAATTTGTAGACTGAGAGAGAGGCTGGGTTTCAACCAATTTTACCACAAGTGCTAAATGACCTTGGGCAAGTCACTTCCAAGTCTCTAATGCTTCTGTGAAATGGGAACTAGGAGCCCCATTTTCCTTTGCATTTAACTGCATTTGAACACTGTGCTAGGGTTCTAAAGACTGTAAAGGAAGTCCATTATCTGTCTTACTGATTTTGGGATGTACACATGCCAGGAAATATTGTCCCATTTCTCAGAGGAGGAAGCTGAGGCTGAGAGAGATGGAGGGACTTGGCCCCACAGCAAGTAAGCTGCTAAGAATTATGCCTAGGTCCTACGATTAAGTCCACAGTCCTCCCCATTCCATTACTCCACTTCCACAGCGGGGCTGTGGTCAGGCTCCATGCAAAGCCACCCTGGGCTTTGAGACCTAGACTGTCTCTATAGAGAAAGACTTCCCAGGAGATGTATTTTAACAACTCTGGGAATCTGTCACATAAAGCTTAGATTTGCAGTGTACATTAACTTAGAGAATTGATCGCCACTGAAAGAGTTAATTATTCAGAGATATCCACCTACTCACCCCCCCCCTTTTAAAAATATATTTTTATTGATTTCAGAGAGGAAGGGAGAGGGAGAGAGAGAAAAACATCAATGATGAGAGAGAATCATTGATCAGCTGTCTCCTACACACCCCCTACTGGGAATTGAGCCTGGAATGTGCCCTAATCAGAAATTGACCCATGACCTCCTGGCTCACAGGTCGATGTCCAACCACTGAGCAACACCGGCCAGGCTACTCCCCCTTTCTAAGATACCTCCTTAAAATGGGCTAATGAATGAGATACCTAGAGTACTCAAATTCATATAGACAGAAAGTAGAACAGTGGTTGCCCCACGGTCAGGGAAGAGAAGAACAGAGAGTTGTTTAATGAGAATAGAGTTTCAGTTTTGCAAGATGAAAAGAGTTCTGGAGATGGATGGTGGCGAATTGTAAAATAATGTCAATGTAATTAATGCCACTGAACTGTACACTGAAAAAGAGTTAAAATGGTAAAAATTGGTTATGTGCATTTTACCACAATTAAAAAAAAATGGGCTGAGGACTCCACTGAAGAGTTCCTACAAAATGAGCCCCAAACCCAAGAGTCACAAAATAAAATATTTAAAACTACTTTAAGTATTAATTTAAAAAATTTTATTTGAGCCCGGCCAGACTGGCTCAGTGGTTGAGCATTGACCTATGAACCAGGAGGTCACAGTTTGATTCCAGTCAGGGCACATGCCCAGATTGCAGGCTCATCCCCAGTAGGGGGCATGCAGGAGGCAGCCAATCAGTGCTTCTCTCTCATCATTGATGTTTTCTCTCTCTCTCTCTCCCCCTTCCTCCTTCCTCTCTGAATATATCCTACCTAATAATAGACAAATATGCAAATTGACCGTACCTTCGCTATGCCCGCGATTGGCCAGGAGGCGCGGGGGGGGGGGCGGGACTCGGGGTGGCCGATTGGGCTGGCGGGATGCTGAGCTTACGTTGCCAGCGGCGGCTCGAGCTCAGTGTCTGCGCCATGGCTGTGCTGTGGCACAAAAGGGGCCTCTGGGGCAGCGAGCTCATGTCCCACCGCGGACCATCAAAAGCGGGGGAGCTGGGTGCCTGTCCGCTCAGGCACTAGGCCTTTCAGAAGCCTCCGCCGTGCCGGAGGCTTCTGAAAGGCCCAGTGCACCAGCGGACAGGCACCCAGCTCCCCCGTGATCGAAAAGCGAAAGCGTGTAGGGGACCCTACACGTGCATGATTCAATCATGCACTGGGCCTCTAGTGTGTGTGTGTGTGTGTATATATATATATATATATTTAATTGATTTGAGTTAAATATATTTGTGAGCAGGGGCTAATTTATAACCTGCCTACAATCTCTTTCCTAAGATTCAGGAAACAGAAGTAAAAGAAAAAGAGAATTCAAACAGAAAATAAAAAAGACTGGAGGTCTACAAGGGCAGTGATAAATGTGTCAGTATCACAGAACATTGGAAAGAAGCTAGATGAGAGTTGTGTGGAGATAAAAATATTAAAACTTAAGAAAATAATTGTAATATATTGTATAATATTATAGAAAATAAAAAAAAAAGTCATTTTAATCCCTCTGCCCCAATGCAATTACTATTATATCATGCTATACCCAAACTTTTAAACTGTAATCATTTTGGAATGGCAGAGTTGCTAAAAAGAAATAGAAAATTCTCCTTTGGCTTTCTTTCATTTATTTATTTTTTTGTTAATCCTCATCTGAGGATATTTTTTTCTGGTGACTTTATGAGAGAGTAGAAGGAAGGGGGAGAGACAGAGAGAAAGAAACATGAATGTGGGAAAGACACATCAACTGGTTGCCTCCTGCACACATCCCAACTGGGGCTGGGGATTGAGCCTGCAACCAAAGGTATGTGCCCTTGACTGGAATTGAACCCATGACCCTTTAGTCCGAGGGCTGATGCTCTTACCACTGAGCAACCGGCGAGGGCTCCTTTGGCTTTCTTACACAGCGGCAGTATTGTGGAATAGAAAAAAACACAATGAATTAGGACTGCAACTCTTGATTAAGCTGACTTTGGACAAGTCACATCGCCTCTCTGTTACATTATCTCTAAGAACAGCAATAGTGATAAAACTGCAACCTGCCTCTCTCAGCAACAGAAGCAACAGGGCTTTGCAAACCATGAGGTAGTATGTGAAAGGAAGTTAACAATAAATTGGGAGTGCTGACTTATGATCACTATGAAAACCAGTAAGAAGTATTTGGGAGTTCTGCTGTTAATTTTTAAAAATATATTTTTTTATTGATTTCAGAGAGGAAAGGAGAGGGAGAGAGAGGTAGAAACACCAATGATTCGAGAGAATCACTGATTGGCTGCTTCCTGCATGCCCACCCTGGGATCAAGCCTGCAACCCGAGCATGTGCCCTGACCAGGAATCGAACTGTGACCTCCTGGTTCATAGGTCAATGCTCAACCACTGAACCACGCCAGTCGGGCAGTTCTGGTGTTAATTTTAAAACAAAATCACTTGCAGCACTTTCATTATCACATCTCTTAATTCTTTTGGCTCCTATAGGGTGAGCAAAGCTGTTTGCCTCAGTTCTAACTAGGTCTTGCTTGACCTTGCAGACTGCTCCAGATGTACCAGTACCTCTCCTAATTCCTTCAATATACCACTTTCCACCTCAGGGTCCTGAATCCTGTTCCCAGCCTGCCCTGACTGCCTCTTTCCTGCTCTCCGCTTCACCTTCCCTGAGATGCCTTCCCTATCCTTTCTGAATAGTCCCTCTCAGCAACTATTTGTTTCCTTCAGGGATCTTATCTCAATTTGATAGTATTTTGTTACCTGCTTGGATGGGGATTCCAAGCTGGATGGAAGCTTAGGGAGGAAAGTCTATCTTGTTCCCTACTCTCTCCCTGGCTCAGCACTTGGCACCTGAGCACATGAATGGCTGATTATTGGAAGAAGTGGAGGTGAGGTAACGAGGAGGGAGGAGCTGACTGGGATGAACCAAATCCTCTTCCTCAGGACTGCTCCCACACACTGCTTCACCTGCCCCTTTGAGGAACGTGCTGGGGCAGCAATAGCAGTGGCCCTGCCTTTATAGGTGCTGTCAGACAAGCCCCACTCCTCCTACTCTACCCCAGCCTGCACTGCTACCACACCCTTGAGCAGCATCGTGAAGCGTGGGAAGCTGGGGAAGACAAGAAGTTCCAGAAGAGGCTGAACTATCAAATCTATGCCCAACATACTCAACAATGGGCTCCTCATCAAGGCCTCAGCAGGAAACTGGCCTAGTGATGACCCTGAAGAGAACAACCCGAGCTCTGAGTGCCTGGCTGACTCTAACGGCCTGGGCAGGCCTCTATAGTTTGATCTCAGCTCTCCTGGCTTCTGGACAGCCAACTCCTGCCATCCCTCCCTCATCCTGAGCATCCTCCTTTCCCTTACCCAGAGTGTCTGTCCCTCAAAATCTCCGTCCACCTGGAGCCTACCCAGATTTTGAGGTTCTGAAGGTCACCTCCTCTCTAAAGCCTACCTAGATTCATTCCATATTTGAAATCAGAGTCCTGCCCTCAGCAAACAGCCATCAAATGACCAACTCCCCTCCAGACACCGCACCCAGCCCACCTACATCTTTACAGGCTTGGGACATGGACAGTCTTCAGTTATTTCAATTCTTCTTTCTCCTGTGGATATCAATAATAGCAGTTGGCACTGTGCTCAGTGCTTTACACACATTCTCTCTCGTCTTTATGCTGAGACTAATGTCAGGTAATACTATCATCTCTATCAACTGAGACCCAGAGAGGTTAAGCAACTTGCCCAAGGTCTCACAGCTCTAGGTAGCAGCTCAAGATCTGAACCCCAGCAGTATGACTCTAGAGCTCTGCTCTTAACTACAGGTCTGCATGACCTTTGGGGTATGGGCTTATCTTCGCTGTGCTGGCTCAACTGTACATCCTTGGGCTTTATAAATTAAACTAGAGGCCCAGCACGCATGAAATCGTGTGCGGTTAGGGTCCCTAGGCCTAGCCTGGCCTCCATCGCATGGCCTCTGCTGCCCTGAAACGCTTTGTGAAGCTCCCCGCCCTGGGACGCTCCGCGAAAGGCTGTTGCCAAACCGGTGACCCCCCCCCCCCCCCCCCCCCCCGCCTGCCCCGTGAAGCTCCCTGCTGGATGCTCCGCGAAACTACCCCCACCCCGCCACTGCTCCACAAAACTCGCCCGCCCTGCAACTGCTTCGAGAAACTCACTGCTGCCTGGGTGATTGCTCCGCTAAGCTCACAGCTACCCCGCGAAGCAGCCCGCCACCGCCGCCGCTCAACAGTCCCCAGTCCTGCCCCGCCCCCAGGCCCCCTCATGGTGAGTGGCTCGGGGGCTGGGGGAGAGGGGGGATGGGGAGGTGCTCCATGCACTTCATGGTGACTGGTCACCCATTCGGTAGTGACGCCACCTTGCTCTTTATACTTATTAGGATGCCAGCTTTGTATCATTAATACAGTCATTCAACAACAACTTCCAGATTACCCACTGTGTGCTCAAGCATGTGCCCTCAGGGAGTGGACTTGAACCAATTTGGCTCTGTGTTTGGGGACCTTGTGATTGTGGCGAGGAGAAAAGTAGTACATAAAAATCATACTTGTTGAAGCAACAACACTGATACCATATCTGCTTTGGCAAGTCTGAGAATTGCCTTAGAAAAAGCACAGAGAAACAGGAACTTAAGACCCCAGCTTGTTAGATAACAGCTAATCTTTGAAATACTCAGGTCAACTACTAGTAAACCAGGTTTATGATACTCTCTCACTAGCTTCCAAGGGACCAAATCAATTCCACCGAATAGCAGAGCTAGAAGGAACTCCCTTCTGCCAAGAGACAATCGGGGATCTGAGGTCTAGAGTAGGAAAGGGTCTTGCCTGAGGGCACCTATCAACACAGCAGGAAGCCACGGCTCCTGCTCTCCCTGTGTTCTCTAAGACTGGGACTGGAAAGGGCAAAAAGACTTTCAAGCTATCTGGGTCCTTAAGAGAAAACCACCAGGGGTTGAGGTAAGTGCCCACAGAGACTGAAAGTTTTAAAGTCTTCATGGTGGAGCAGGGCACCAGTTCTTACCTTCAGGGAGAGTGGAACTGTCCTGTGAAAGCTGGATTCAGAAGGCCAGGATTTCTTTTCCAGACCAACACAGGCCCAGCTACAGCTCAGCCCGGCCCCGGAAGGACGGAAGGACGGGAGTTTAAAAGGCAGTAGCTTCCCACCTGAGGCCACACCCCGGTGAAGCTGACTTCACCAGGAACCCGTTGGACTGGCTGTCTCCCAGACAGCACTGGGCCAGGTCAGAACGCCACTGCCTGGCTGCAGCCTGGGGCCTCTCTCGTGAGGCTGCCCCCTACTAGCGAGGCTAGCTCGGCCTGGGAATCCTGGTGCCCGCCCCGGCCTGGGCTGGGTCTGAAGCAGCTGCTTCCTGCTTTGCCTTTTTCTTTCACTTTGGTTGTTAACCCCAAAGTGAAACTAAAGATTGGGACAACAAGGGAAAGATGCTGAGAGTTAAGGCCCTGAACACCTGGCTTTTAATTCCAATAAGGGAAATTTGGGAGGAGGCCCTCAACTCCAGGCCTGTTTCCCCATTGATAGGCTGGTGATTTTAAATGTCACTGTAAACTTGAAAAATGATAGAACTTCCCCTTTCTCATTCCTGCCACCACTAAGGACTGAAAAGGAACTGTAAAAATGACCCATGGGGGACCCCAAAGGGCCTTCTTGGTGTCTTGGAGGAGGCAAAACTCTGGCTGCAGTGTGGAGACCCTCCTGGTCTCCCTGACTACCTCTCTCACTTGTCATCTGAACATCCTTTATCCTAACAGACCAGGAGTCCCAGCAACATGAGGAAGAGTAAATTCAGGAAGCCTGTAGGTATCAGCCTGACCCTATCTTGGCACAGCAAGAGGAGACACCAACAGCTGCCCAAAAATTTCAGCCTGAGGGCTGACCAAGCCATCTGCTAAGACTGACAGCAGCCCTCCCAGGACTGGTCCAAACTTCAGACTCTGCTAACCCTATGTGCCTGGCACAGTGTTTAGTTAAGACCACTGTAATCTGTTTTATGGTGTTTTACTAATGGCTGGTTTACCAAGTCTTCCTAGCCTGGTGACATGAGAACGGCAGGGATGAACCTCCCCAACTTTCAGATGAGGAAAACTGAGGCTCAGAGAAGGGCAGGAAAACTGTGGCCAAGCCAGCCTTAGGATTCAGGAACTCAGTAAATATTTGCTGTATGAAAGAGCTCATAGCCCAGCTGTTGCCAAGCAGGTGCAGCACAAACCAGAGAACTTCAGGAAGGAGGATGCAGCATGGGAGGGGGGACACCTCTCCCTGGAGACCAAGTCACAAACAGGTCCCAAGGTACCCGGAACAGAGTTCCCTCCCCCCAATCCTGGATCCACTCCTGCCGCCCTTTCAGCCCATTTCTTTCTTTCATTCCTCACTTCTTCCCATCTGCATCTTACTTGGGACACCTCAGTGGCTGAGGACTGCTGAGTGACACTAGCCAACCTCCTTCCCCTCTCTGGTCTGGGTGAGAATAGTGATTCTTAACCAAGGAAATGAATTTGAATCCAGGGGTCGAGGCAAGGTACTTTTAAATATATGTTTTCAGAACGCAAAAGAAGGCAATCAGAAAATATCTAACAAAATTTGAGGTGCAAAGACTCCTCCAAACAATTTCACTTGCAGGAATGGCTCCCACAAGTATGCACGCACACACATAGACATGGGGGGAAGGGTGTTTGCTGGAGCACTGCTCATAGCAACAAGGACAACCTAAATGAACCTGAGTAGAGGACTGAATAACTAGTGGTCTATCCACAAATGGACTGTCACACAGTCATGGACAAGGAGGTCATGGACCTGTGTATCCACAGAGAATTACCATGACCTCCTGGTTCATAGGTCGACGCTCAACCACTGAGCCACACTGGTCAGACTAAAAATATAATTTTTATACACAAAAATAACTCCAGCAAAATGAACCCAGAGAAGCCTTCCTCTAGGTCTCAAGCATCAGACTCCCTGGGGCCAGAGCCCAGGCCCCTGGATTTTGACATCTCCTCAAAGACTGGCTGGCCCAGACTTGTAGAATAGGTGGTCAGCCTCTGAGAGTATGTCCCTGCTCCCCATCCCTCACAGACTAGACACTGTAGGGTTCTGGGCATGGAAGAAATGTCAGGGAAAACTTAGGAAAAACTTGACCTTAAGGCATGGGAAGGATTTGAAAAGGGCTTTGAACATGGAACAGGTACAGCTGAGAGGAGAGGGTTTCTATTTGAAGGACTGGGGAAAGATAGGCTAATAAGATGGATGAAAGGTAAGGAATATCCCTGTGTGTGATACTGATAAGTCCCTTCCACTCCTACTTTTTAAATATTTTTTTTATTGGTTTCACAGAGGAAATCATTGATCCGCTGCCTCCTGCACGCCCCCTACTGGGGATTGAGCCTGCAACCCAGGCATGTGCCCTGACCAGGAATCAAACCGGTGACCTCTTGGTTCCTAGGTCGAGACTCAACCACTGAGCCACACCCGGCTGGGCCTCTCCTACTCTTGATTCCTACTTTTGGGAAGTGAGGGGGCTGGGCTAGAGTCCTCTGTAGTACCTGATATCCTAGAATCTGCCTCTATTAACTCATTTAATATTAAAGTAAGCAGGGATGGTCCCCAGCTCAGCACATGGCCACAGGGCTCCACACCTGTGCACACTGTAATCAAATATTTGGGGGCTGTGGAAAATTCAGGCCAGGATCTTAGGTACAGCAGACCTTGGGCAACTTCCCTTGGGGGAGAAAGAGCAGATGGCCTTTTGTTGAAATGCTTCCTCACCTTCTTGTTAATAATTAAGTCATTACTGAAGACTTCTTTTGTCACTTTTGAAGTTCAGTTTGCAGAGACCTGCTGCTTTGGCTTGCTTTACCATGATGCCCTAGGCTGAGGGATCACTGGTTACAACAGTCTAGATCTAAGCCACAGACCCAAAGTACAGAGGTCTGCAGTGGGAGAAAGCCAGGGTGGAGAGCTCAGGAGCACTGGGGTGGATCCTGGCTAGGCCTCTGTGATACTGTGGACTCTGGGAAGTCAGAAATTAAGTCTCTAAGACAGCTCTGCTTGCCACTGTATCTCCCGGGCCAGCTCATCACCTAGTACACTGCAGGCACGTAACAAATATTCGCTGAATAAGTGAGTAGTTCAGCCAATGAATCCCAGAGTGACCTTGGTCAAGTCACTCTGGAAAATGAGGATGATAGAATAGTAATGATCTCCTAGGGTTGTATAAGGATCTACTGGAATAAGGTGGATAAAAGTGCTCTGCAAATAAGCTAAACAAATATTAAGTATCCACAATCAATATTCTGAAAACAAAAGAATGAATATACAGGAGAATGATCAAGTTTATGAGAAAGCATTTGGCAAATAGTAAAATTAATCAAATGAAAGGGGTAGCACAGGTTGCTCTAGTCCATTGTTACAATGTCTGAATGATATCTCTCAGACTGGGTCTATTCCAAAGGAACACAAAAATCCCTCATCAAAACCTTTGTCCAGATTTTGGGATGAAAAACAGGGGTGCAGTTACAATCTTACCCTGAACACAGCTGGGCTTAGAGAGTATTTGCCAAAGAAGACTGGCATATGGATCTGGGGGTTTACTGGAGGCAGGGAGGAGTGCGGAGAGGCGAGCATGGAGGCTATGACTACTATGTGTTGCTCTGCCTCACTGCCCGAGGATGAGGCCCAGCTTAGGGGGCACACAGAGAATGACTGGCCATCTTCAATGTTCTAGCTGCACAGTGGACCAATTATTGCTACCTCCCATGGGACCACTCAGTATGTACCAGTCCCCTTCCCCTTCCCTCTGCCCAATGGATATCGCTGGCTGCAGCCTAGGAAATGGGAACTGGGTTCCCTCACCTCGCTCTTCTGTCCTGAGGGGCACCTTGGGACAGGTCCTTTCCTACCTGAGGGGCTAGTTGAGAATCCCAATGAGTCCAGTCATGGACTTGTCCACTGTTGGACCAGACATATATAAGGCCCAACTAAATAGGATGCCTGGTGAGTAATATTGCTGATATAAAGGCCCTTCACTTCCCTGACTCTCCCACCTTGAAGAAATTTTAGGCTGGCACCCAGCCCCAACCTTCTGGATCTTTAGAAAGCAGGGTTTATGGACTTAAGGGGATATATTTGCATATCCCCTAATCAAGAGGCAAGAAGGCTTATTGATTCCTGGGACCCTAAGAGTAGGAGTTTCCTTTCCAAGAAGCAAAGCTGAACTGTGGGAAGATTCAGGGTTTGCAGACAGCCAGCCTTGGGTCTGAACCTCATTTTCCTTATCTGTAAAACAGAGGTGATAAGTCCACCTGCCTCAGGCTTATTGTAAGGATTTCATGAGAACATCCGGAGGCCCTGGCATAGAGCCTGGCATAGAGCAGGTATACAAGCAATGTGCTTAGACTGTTATTTCCTGCCCCAAAGCAGCAATACCCAATATCTTTCCTTTTAGTCCATTAGGCCCCCAGCTGAGCTTTCCTCAGGGAGGAGCACAACATCCTCTGCTATCCCAACTGGCTCTTCACTCCCAAGGGCTCCACCAGAACCTCGTCCTCTTCTGTCATCTGGATGCCTGCAAAGCTTCACTCTAATTCCAGCCTGATTCATCTTGAAGAAAACCGTTCAGTTGTACTATCCCTGCTCTAAAACTTTCTACGGCTCCCCAAAGCTTCTGCTTTTCAGCTGAAGCTCAACATTGCCTACAAGCTCCTGGTCTCGCCCAGAGTTTTTAATCCAGAGCCGTGATGCATCAGAACTAATTTACTCACTGTTTACCTTCCAGCACCTGTACCTCTAACTTTGTACAAACCATTCTCCAGAATGTCAGCCCTACCCTCTGTCTCTTAGAATCTAGCCCCGTTCGTTTCCTCTGGCTCACACTCACTTCTTCCTTCTCAGACAATGCTTTTCTTTACCAGACACTTAATTATATAGCCTGTCACACAGTCTCTTGTAATTGTAGCCTTGTCTCTCTTGTCAGACCATAAGTTAGTTCCCAAGGGCAGAGGGCATCTGTTCTTTCCCATCACCAAAGAGCCTGGCCCAGGGCTGGGAGAGGAGGCCCCTGATTAGAAAAGGCTTCCAAACCCAATTCAGCTCCAGACTGAGTCAAGTTTACCTCTGACCACTTGAGATCACTTCTCTTTCTCTTAAAAAATAAAATAAAAATGCTTTTATTGATTTTAGAGAGCTACGAAGGGACAGGGAAAGAGAGAAACATCGATTGGCTGCCTCCTGCATACCTTCTCCTCCTGGGGATCAAGCCCATACCCTGGGCATGTGCCCTGACTAGGAAGGGAACCGGCAACCTTTTAGTGCATGGGATGACGCTCAACCAACTGAGCCACACTGGCCAGGGCTGGGCTCACTTCTCTTGCTCTTGTCCCAAGAGTAAACTGTTCACTAGCCAAACCACACCTCAGTGCTCATTTTCCACTGGACCAGTGATTTACAGAAATGAGGGAGACCTGGGTGGAGAGGCAGGGCTATAGCTCTTGCCTGGCCTTAGCATCGTCTTGATCTGGGACCCTAGGCATGTCCTTATCTGCCACCTCCCTGCTTCCTTATTGTGAACAAGAAACAATAATCTTTTAGTTCTAGAATATGAATTTTATTTGTCTCTAAGGTAGCCTTGGTTCCCAGGAAGTGGTGGGTGAGGAACCAGCTAATTTCAACAGAGGTAAAGGGAAAAGAGGCAGCCACAGCCAGGACTGGAAAACCTGGAACCTGAGAGGCACTCATACTGCACACCTCATCAACCTCACTAAATTCCTCTGACAACTGGGTTGCATTTTTCCCCAGGTGTTCAATTCCACAGACTTCACCCTGGCTAGGCCTGAGTGTCTGCTGCCAGGGTTAAGCATCGGAAGGGTAACTTGGTTCTAGAACAACCAATCCTGCCCCAAACAAAGATGATAACGAAGGGCCAGTTTCCTCACCTGTAAAATGGGGATAACATTGGTACCCATATCATAGGATTGCTGCAATAATGCAGTAAGATAATGCCATAAACTGCTTAGCACAGACCCTGACACCCAGTGAACAGCAGTGTAGCAGACAAATTCCCATTTCTTGAAGGGCTTTTACTGCATGAGTTCTCATCCTCACAGCAACTTGTGAGCTAGGTATTTCTATCCCAATTTGACAGGGAAGAAAAGAAAGGTACAAAAGTTGATCAATCTAAGGTCACACAGTAGGGACAAGCCAAACTGTGATACAAACACAGGAAACTCTCAGTTCAGCTTTTCCCAAACTATAGAACTGTAGCCCACAGACTCTCAGCATCGGACTCTTCCAGAAGGTTGGTTTAAAAACCTGATTCCTGCCCCAAGCCTGTCAAATGAGAATCTTTGGGAATGGAACTCAGGAATCTGCATTTTATAAAGATGAGGAATCTAAATTTTATATATGAGGAAACTGAGGCACAGAGGTAAAGTGACCCGCCAAGGTCATACTTTCAGCAAGTATGAACCCGGGACTGATTCACAGTCTGACCCAGAGTCAGCAGACTTCCTGGAGGAGGTGCATTTGACACCGTGGCCCTCAAAGGGGAGAGCCCCATAGAGGAAGGGTAAGCATAAATAAAGGCTGGGAGCAGGAAAGGCCAAGCCAGTAACTGCTCAATGTGGCTTGTGCTTCCAGATCTCTGGGGAGTAAAGAAAAACATGGAGCCACCATAGTAGAAGCTCAGGGAGGAAAGTCTGTCCCGTGTGGTGTCTACAACCAGTAGGTCTCACTCACTCAGTGGCCCTCTGGGTGTGTCTGGTTACTTACTGCTCAGGATGAGAAAACCAGGGAAGGTGGTGACTCAGTCCCCCATCCAGCCTCCAGTTAGTCCCATTTAAATCTGAGATGAGCTCAGAGGCTGGGGAAATGTCAAGCAAACCCTTCTTGCAGAACAGATGCCAGACCAGAGAAGGTGGCCTGAGAGGGTAGGCTATCAGGCAGAAGCAATCAATTTGGAGCAAAGCTGTGGGCCAAGTCCAGTCTGGGCTAGCCTGCCCCAACAAAGCCATGCTGAGGTACCCTGCGAAGCTACCTGTTCTTCTTGGGCCCTTTATTCATTTGTGAAATGGAGAACTCCTTTCACTTCCGACTTCCTCCTAGGACTGATGTGAGGAACAATGGTCAGAAAAGAGCCGGCAGATTACACAAAGCCTCACACAGCAAGTGAGAGATTAGAGGATTACTCTTATTATTTATTACAACAGCCAGAAGGTGCTTTCCTTTTACCAGAACCCCAACCATAGGGAGTATGGGGAGAGGCTGGGCATCTTTCTTGATGTCACACACAAAAAAGTGATCCAGATATTATCGGGAGGTGAAAGCTGACATGTATTAAGTGCCTACTATGTACTGGGTGTTTTTTATATATACTCTCACTTAATCCCCACTATAATCCTACTTCGTAAATATGGTTGAGTCCAGATGAGGATACTGAAACTCAAAGAAAGTAACTTGACCAAGATTACATAGGCAGTGAGTGATAGAGACTGATTAAAACCAGGTGTTTGTGGCTCTAAAATCCACACTATTTCCTACCCTCTGGGAAATTGTGTACAGGTATATCTCATTTTATTGCACTTTACAGATGTTGTGTTTTTACACAACATCTGTGACAAATAACCAGGATCAGGGCATAAATAGGGAATGGCGTACTTCCTGCCCTATCACAGGGGCAGATGTATCAATTTACACAAATTGAAGGCAAGATCCTCCAACAGGAAAAAGATGATAACCCGCTTTATTGTGGTGGTCTGCAATATCTCTGAGATATGCTTGTTTAAAAGGCAGAACATGCCTGGTATAGAGGCCCACCCAGCTCAAGTACTGCCTTCTCCTGGACTCCTTTCTCTCCCTTTGTTTCTCTCCTACAAAACCCCACAGCACATCATCAGCACACATCTGACAGCATTCAATCTATCCTCCCTCTTATTCTGTGATCAAGCACACTTTTAACAGGTAAGATGAGATGTAGATACAAATAGGTGACCTTTGAATTACCTTAGGATCCTCAAATGTCAGAGCTGAAAGCACCTAAGAGAACAGGCCCAACTCCCTCATTTTTTCAGAAGGAAAAATACATAGAGGACTCCTGTTTGAAGTCACACTGCATCAGAGGCAGGAATAGAACCTTGGCATTCTGCCTCACAGAATTTTTTTAGGGATTCCATGACTTCAAAACCAGTCTTAGGAAAAGGATTATGATTCCCATTTTACAGATAAGGAAGCTGAAGCCCAAGGGAAAGATGCCTCCCTGAGAATGGGTGAGATGTGGGACTAGAACCCTGATTTCTCACTTCTAGACGGGAACCAAGCCCCTTCTTCTCCCCACTGCAAGTAGTCTGCGTAGTGTGCCGAGCATAGGCCTATAGTAAAAGGTCAATGGGTGTAAGAAATTGTCATTATATGCCAGTGGGCAGGTGACACCAGCCTGACAGTGACCTCCTCAGAGGCAATGCCATGGAACAGTACCCAGGAGTTATGGTTTGACCATCTGTGGGTCCCTTGTCTTTCTGGGCCTCTTCTATAAGATAAGGGGGCTACCACTGCTGATCTCATCTCCTCCAAAGTTCTGGGACATCCTAGGCTCCCTGACAGCAGACCCCGGCTGAATATGGACCCTTTCTCAGCTGGGGACTTTGTTCCATCACTCTACAGGGAAGCAGGAAAAGCAGCTAGGGCTTACAACCACAAGTGACAATTCCCAAATGCCACTGGCCAAACAAGGAAAAAATCCCTTAAACAACAATGGGATGGAACATGGAAAATCCAACTGTCTCCCAGCACAAACATCCAGCTGGGCATACCTGCCTATCTTTACAAACTGACAAAGAATAACCAGGATCAGGGCATGAATAAGGAATGGCGTACTTCCTGCCCTATCACAGGGGCAGGTGTATTCCTGAATAATCAGGTAGTAATGGAGAGGAGGGTAAAGAACTCTGGATGGGGATTCCTGGGCCCTGTTCCCTGTTCCAGCTACACCATAAACTAGCTATGTAGTCCAGGCAAGCTGCTTTCCCTCTGTGGAGCTCAGTTTAAAGAGGGTGCGAGTTCACATAGCACGTCTACAGATGTTTCATTTGATCATCGAGACAACGTTGTGAGGCTGGCACAGTTACTCTCTTCAAACAGATGGGGAAACTGAGGCTTAGAGAGGTTGAGGGTCTCAGTCAAGGTCACACAGCTTGAAGCTGGCAGAACCAAGGCCCCAGAGGTGTTAGACCACCAAACCCAACACTATCGGATGCTCAGATGAAGAACAGCTCCTCTCTAGCCTCACCCTCACTGAGAGGCTCGGACAGACGCAGCACAGACCCTTGCTCACCTGCCCAGTCTGGTGGCCTGCAAAGTACTGGCACCGAATCCCACGGCCCAGCTGCCTAGGAGGCCGCACCCCCCTGCACAATTTCATTACTCAAGTTGGCAAGAACGCAGCCCCCACCCCCAGCCGGGTCTAAATAAACGCCCAAGTGATATCACATCCTGCCGGCTCCAAAATAGCCCAGGCCTGCCCACAAGCAATCACAAAGTGCCAGGCCATGCAGGGCCAAGCAGGCAGGGACACCCAGCTCATGACACCCTTCACACACTCAAGCAACTAAAGCAGAAGCCTCAGAGCAGGAAGGCCACCCACTCCCAGCTCCATCAGCTGGCCTGGCCCCTCCTTGCCCCCTTTTGGGAGGCCCACAGAGTCCAGCCCTAGTGCCAGCCCTCGCCCCAGCGCCAACCCCATGGAGCCTCAGCCACGGCCAGCCTGCAGGCAGACTCCGCCCGACCCAGACACCCCACCACTCACATTGCTTCAAGAGCTCCAGACACAAAGCCATGAGGGCCGGATGGGGGGTCAGAGACCCAGAGACCGGCAAAGACAGAAAAGGGGAGAGGGAGAGGCAGAGGAGCAGAGAGGAGAGGAGACAGGGGGCTGGGGCAGAGAAACGGGGGGCCAAGAGCTCTGGGCAAAGGAGCAGGTTCAAAAGGGGGCCTTCAGCACAAGAGACACTGAATGGTGAGAGCAAGGAGACAGATGGGACAGAGAGAGGCAGGGAGGGCAAAGCAGGGGATCCCCACCCAGACAAATGTGTGTGGGGGAGAGCAGAGGCCTGAAAGAGAACAAGGAGAATCAGTGACAGGGGACAAACCAAGGGAAGGCAGGGAGGGGTGCTGAAGCCGGGGAATTTTGGGGGGGAGGGTTTCCAAGGAGAGACCTCAAGGGATCTCGGAGATCCCAGTGTATAGGGGGGACACCAGAAAAAGGAAAAATCCTGAGGGAATGAGGGCTAAGAGGAGGCAAGACCCCAGGGATCTGGGGTGCAGATGGAGGAAGGCCCCCAAAGGATGTGCGGGAAGCCCACAGGGGAGCCCTGGGGGTGTGGAGGTTGTTCTAAAGGAAAAGCACCCAAAGATGTGGGGCGCTCTGGGGGGGGGGGGGGGTGTCCTGAAGAATGGAGGAGTTCAGGATAGGAGGCTCTGAGGGACGAGAGGAACGCGTCGAGGGGACCCGAGTGTGGGGAGCGAAGGAGGGGCTGAGGCAGCGCGGGGCAGAGACAAAGAGACAGCGGCCGGGGAGAGACAAAGCGGGCGGAGCGGGGAGACGGCCCGAGGTCTGGCCGAACAGAAGGACGGAAGCGCGAGCGGGCGGGTGGACTGACGGACGGACGGACAGACGGGGAGGAGGGCGGGGGCAGGACCGGGCGGGGGCGGCGCCCGTCTCCTCGCGGGGCCGCGGCTGCTCCGGGCGGCTCTGGGCGGGCCCCGGGCGTCCGGGCGGAGGAGGCGGCGGCGACGACGTGGACCGGACAGACGGACGGAGTGACGGACCGGCTGGCGACAGCGGCGGCCAGCGGCGGGCACTCACCCTCCTCCCTCACGCGGCCCGGCCCGAGGCTCCGGTTTTGTACGCCCGAGGGGCGGGGCCTCTGGGTTAAAGCCCAGCGTCGGCCCCGCCTCTCCCCGCCCTCCGCGTCAGCCGCGCGCGCGTCGCGGGCGGACGGGAGCGCGCGCAGCCGGCTGGGCACTGGGCCCCTCGCGCGCACGCGCGGCTCGGCCGGTGCGCAAGCGCGCGGGGCGCTCAACCCCGCCCAAGCAGACCCACCGAGAGAGGGAGCGCGCCCACGTCGGCACGCGCAGGCCTGGGCGCGGGAGGGGCGCTCCGCCCCTCACGCCGCCGGCCTAACCGGTTCCAGCTGGAACGGGACGCATGCTCTGTGCGTGAGGCTGGCGGGGAGCGTTCGCACCCGCTTACCGCTGCGACACCTCGGCACCACTGGGGGAAACTGAGGCTCAGAGCAAGCGCCCGAGGTGGTCTTTTCACCCCTGTGGGGTCAAATGAGACCTCAAGTACAACCGACTCTATGTCCTAAGTGTTTATAGTTGTCCCCCGCTGCTCCATCCTCATTTTGCTGCCCTCACCCCGAGCCCTCCAGGTTGGGTTTAAATCCTGGCTCAGCCTCTGGAGGGTTGTGTGACCTTGAACGTCCGTTCCACCTCCCTGAGCCTGCTTGACATAATAAAACCTGCACCCCACGGTGCCCTGGAGGGCAAGTGCAGCAGGTACTGCCTAAATCCGTAATCACTCTTCTAGCCTCAGGGCCCTCCCAGTTCCTTCTCCCCAGCCAGTGCCCCCTCCTCGCAGTCCTGGTCCAGAGTAATCTGCGGGTCTCATCCCTCAAGGCCGCACTTAAAGAAGGTCCACAGACCCAGCTCCTGCTTCCCAACCTGCCTTGCTGGGTGACCTAGGCAAGTTCCTTCCCTTCTCTGTGCATTTCTGTTCCAAATCTAAAACAGAAAAGAAGGGCATTCAGGCGGGCTTTGCGTTGTCCCATGGAGTCAGACCCCACAATGGCACAGAAGCTGGGTCTGGGGTCCTCGCTTCCCTCTTCTCACACGCCTCTGGGTGCTGTGCTCCAGAACCTCTACAACTTTGGAGACACAGAAGATGAAGCAAAGAAAAGGATCGGAAAGAAAAGGGGAAACAAGAAGAGATGTGGGGACTTCAATGGCGTTAGGGGCAGAGCCAGCTCCCCCTCCTGGTTCTCCTGTAAGAAACCAGAGGAAGGGGCTTCAAGCTTCCTCTAGGGCAGTGATGGCGAACCTATGACACGCGTGTCAGCACTGACACGCGTAGCCATTTCTGATGACACGTGGCCGCTGAGGCGGCCGCATGCCGAAGATGAAACATTTGCTGCTCCTGAGGATGAAACATCTGCGAAATAATGTTTTTTCCTCAAAGTGACACACTACCCGAGTTATGCTCAGTTTTTTGGCGAAGTTTGACACACCAAGCTCAAAAGGTTGCCCATCACTGCACTAGGAGCTCAGAGAACAGGGCAGTGTACCCTTGCTGTGACCCCCACTGGTGCCCTAGCAGGACCACAGGTCCCTTGTGCTGCAGCATCAACTCCTCCCTGAAGAACAAGTAGCAGTGGTGGAATTCCACAGCAGAAATAACAAAACAGAAGCTGGATCAAAAAGAGCACACGGTCCTGGCCCGTGTGGCTCGGTGGTTGGGCATCTACCCATGACTCAGGACATGCCTATGTTGCAGGTTCAATCCCCAATAGGAGGTGTGCAGGAGGCAGCAGATTGATGATTCTCATCATTTTTTTTTTCTCTTTCCCTTCCTCTCTGAAATAAAAAGAAGAAGAAAAAAGAAATGCCTCTGGGGGTGGGAAAAAAGAAGAAAGAAAGATGTGGTTATACAATAATTTAACTTAGAAACGGTTCAGTTGGAGGTACACAGGTTTGGGATCATGGGCTATGGAAAAGAAAAGAGTCCTGGAACTGGAACGAGCCCTTATGCGCAGCCTCCTAAAAAGAATTATGTGAATTACAAGGTTTTGTAAGAGCAGACCAAAGAAAAAAAGGCAGCAAAGGAAGAAGAAAGGAGAATAGCCTAGGACAGTGGTCGGCAAACCGCGGCTCGCGAGCCACATGCGGCTCTTTGGCCCCTTGAGTGTGGCTCTTCCACAAAATACCACGTGTGGGCGCGCACGTACAGTGCGATTGAAACTTTGTGGCCCATGCGCAGAAGTCGGTTTTCGGCCTGGGCGAGTCTATTTTGAAGAAGTGGCGTTAGAACACGCAAGGGGCCAAAGAGCCGCATGTGGCTCGTGAGCCGCGGTTTGCCGACCACTGGCCTAGGACACAGATATTTTCAAGAAAAAGAAGAGGAAAGGGCAGAAAGGCAGGAAATCCAAATAGAAGAAATCTGCTCCGAGTATTTTGTCAAGTGGACGGCATGGACAGGTTGGAAAATTCACAAATGGGACATTGATTCTGGCTCAAATATATATATATATATAAAATTTTTTTCCAAGTGGATAAATGAAGTGCTTTATGAAATAAAGAGAGGAATGGGAAAGTGCCATTGTACTGAAATTGGGCCCCTATAAGACTTCCAGACTATTCTTATTTATTTCATATTTCATAGACTGCTTTCTTATTCTAGGAAAAAATAAACAATAAAAAAGATAACCCAGCTCAGCCAGTGTGCTCAGTGGTTGAATCAGGAGGTCACAGTTTGATGCCTGGCCAGTGCACAAACCCAGGTTGCAGGCTCGATCCCCAGTGGGGAGTACAAGAGGCAGCTGATCAGTGATGTTCCTCTCTCATCGATGTTTCTCTCTCTCTATCCCTCTCCCTTGCCCTCTCTCTAAAAACCAATGAAGACATTTTGAAAAAAGATGACATTTCTGGTTGCTGAAGGATCTGTTTTAATGGTGATAACCATGTTGGGCCAACCACAGTGTGAATATAAAGTAAACCTGTTGAAAAGAACCCTTCTCCAGCATGGTCCACTCAAGTTTCACTGTCAACTGGTGTTTTATGTATTTGCTCATAATAGGATTTTTCATAAATTTACTAGATTTGTAAGCGCTAATAATTAGCTTTAACGTGCCATTTTATTTTCTAAAATGATTTAATGTTACTATATCATGAAAGAACTAAGAATGTGATAATTCACCAGTTATTTTGTGGGAAAATCAGTTTCAATTTTCAGTCACAAGTGTATTAAATCTATTTCATAGGAAATTATGTAAATAAAATATAATTTTTATGGTTAAACATATAAAAAGGAGAGAAGAACCATACTGAAGACGATACAGTGTTTCAGACACCACTGTCCTGGTTTTTGCTTAAAGGCATATTAATAACAAAAGCAACTGGGGGTTATTGGGCCAGGCATAGTCCTAAGACTTTGAAAATAATACGTTTACTTGTCCTATGCTGCACGTGTACTATTCACTTAGTGTTTTCCTGATCCATCCTGCCCATGTTGCCAGATAATTCTCCCTGAAACTCCGTGGACACACTGTACCTCCTTTACCAGGACTTGAGCGGCTTCCCCACAGGATAATAGCAAACTCCATTCAGTGGAAAACACCTGCTTGACCTACTAACTGGGTGACCTTGACTTCACATCCACCTTTTCTAGGCTGCAGTTTCTTTGCAAAATGTCAGCAAATGTGTATGTGCATGTGTGTGTGTGAGAGGTTAACTGGGTTAAATCTGGAATGTCAGCTATGCGCAACTATCCTGGCTACGGCAGACATCACTAATCGATGGCAGCACACTTCTCTGCTTAACTAAATCTCAGTCCTGAGCTCCAGGGATCAGAGATGACATGAGTTGAAGTCTATTTTGCATCTCTGAACAAGTTGGTCTTTGAGGTTCCTCTCAGCACTGATGCTCAGGCAGATGGAGTGTCCAGTCTCACAGGAGCCTGTGGTGTGATAAACAGAGATTGTGGTAGGAGTAGACCTAGGATGGGACTAGAAGACAAGGCTGACGGAAGGGTTGACTGCTCCTGGAATGCGGTCAGCCTCCCTTCCTGTGTCTATGGAGGAGGAGTGAATCAGAGAAGAAACTGGGAGAGTTCAACAGGGGGGGGGGGGGGGCAAAGAAGGGAGGACAGAACATTCTGTGACTTGGATAGGAGGTATTCAAGGATCCCCAAACACAAGCTCCACAATATAGATGGAGAATTTGAGGCACAGGGAGGGGCTGGGGCCCGCCCAGAGTGACACAGCAGAGCTAAAACTAGAACTTACAGCCCCTGAGCAAGGGTGTTTCCCAGGGCAGGAACACCCAGCTCAGTCTACAGCCTCAAACACTGCCAGGGAGTGACCCCTAGTGTGTGTGTGTGTGTGTGTGTGTGTGTGTGTGCGTGTGTGTGTATCTGTGTGTGTGTGTATTTGTATGTGTGTGTGTACACACGTGAAGGGGCAGAAAATGCAGTTGGCAGGAGCTGGGGGTGCTACCCAGCAGCCTACCATGACCACACTTGGGGTGATGTCACAGCCGCCCTTGTGATTCAGTAGGAGTGGGAGAGACACAAAGGGAGGCTGGTGGGAGAGGAGGGCCAGAAACTGTGAGGGAAGAAAGGAATAGAAGGTGCAGGGAGAAACAGAGCTGAGGGAGACAGACCAGAAAGCTGAGGTGGTGGAGAGAGAGATGGGGAGAGGGATGGGAGGGGAAGCTAGAAGAAAGGGATGGAGAAAGGGAGAGAGGAGGGGAGAATGAGCACTAATGGAAGATGGGCAGAGGAAGAGAAGGGAAGGAGTAGAGGGAGGTTTTCTTTGTTCTTTTTTTCTCAGAGGCAGAGAGAGAGGAGGCAGACTGAGGGTGATGAACCCCTGTGGCCTCTCCCAGGTAGGTTCTTTGGCTGGGAAGGGGCATGTACAGGCAGCCAAGCTGCTGCTTTCCCCACCATCCCAGCTGGAGCTGACCCAGCCTGCCAGTCACCTGCCAGAGCTATTTTTGGAATGTGGAATCTGGGTCAGAGAGGGGGAGGGAGAGAAGGGGTGGCAGTGGCATTGGCAGCTGGGAAGCTGGCCAGTTCTGAGGAGGTGGGTGGGCACTCCACGTCGTGCTCATGGCCACTTCCCAGGGGTCCACCCCTCCCAGGCTCTCATGGTCTCAATACACCGCCCCCACCCACATACATCTACCTGCCCGCCTGCACATGTGCCCATGTGAAAGTGACGAAGAGCTTTCATGCCCCTCAGCATGGTGGTGGGGCCCAGACTGCTCACTCCTTGGAGACAGATGCTAACGAAAGGGGGCAGCCTTCTGACATGTGGCCTCTGAGGGGGAGACAGTGGCTGAATGGGAGGTGCCTGTGTGCCTGTGTGTTTCCATATGGAGAGAGGTGATTATGGGCAGGACTGTGCAAGTTTTACACTGATTAAGGATGCCACACATAAGGGGGTGTGCCAGTCACAATAAAGACATAATTAAATTACATACTGATTATGACAAGTTTCTAGCAGATGGCATTAACGGGTCTTATTCTGAAAAAAAACTGTACATCATGACCATTTTTCAAGAGATGGCAGTTAAGTGTCTGGTGGTGGTGGTGGTGGTGGGGCACTCTTTCCTAACCCAGCACACAAAGGTACCGTATGGACCAGCTGCAGCTCCGGGCACAGATCTGAAAACATGGTGGCTTTGGTTTTCCTGGTGAGGGAGATGAGTTTTGTGAGCATGAGGGGATTGCAGGGCGGAGGAGAGAGGAGCCACGGTGGAGACCTGGAGGGAGGGCTGACCAGGGAAATGTGGGCGGTGAAATTATTTGGTGGCTCAAATCTGCTAGAGGCATGATGTCCTCATAGGTGAGAAGGTGGCATGAGCCTTGGAGACACACATGTATGTGAGTGTGTGCAGATGAATGTAGAGATATGTAGATATTATGTGTACATGTGAGAATATCAGTGTGCATGTGTTTTTATTTACACTTTTATATCATATAGAGGTCTAAGGGTACAAAACTCTATATATGCCTGTATGTAGGTGCACATGTGCACACATGTCTGGGTAGGTGTAAGATGTTGCTACATGATACTTTCTTGAGTGTTTTGGTTTGGACTAAAGCCCCAAATGAGAATAATCAAAGCTCCATATCCCCACATTTAAAGCCAGATGCTGAATCATCCACGAAAGCTGTGCTGAGGGGGCAGGCTATGACTGATTGAAATTTTGGCCTCAATTCCCAATCCTTTCCAGAATTCATACCTTTTGCTATGTAACTGCAGCTTCTCCCACACAAGGTGGGATATATTTCCCTGGACCTTGGCCTTGGACTCATATGAGTTACTTTAACCAACCAAATATGAGTAGATGTGAAAGAGAGTTGAAATATGCTTGCAAAGTGGGGTTTTCCCTTTTATACTTCTGCCACCACCATGACAAGAGCATGCCCTGGCTAGGGTAGTGATTCTAGGGGCACCCTTTGGTTCCGGGAGGAGGATGTAGGACATGCAGAACAGAACCAGACAACTTGAACACTCATGAATGAGAACAAATGTGTATTATTGTGTGCCACTAAAAAAGCATGCTTATTTGTTACACAGCATTATTGTGATAATAGCTGACAGATACAAAAATTGGTACCAGGAGTAGGGGGTATTAGCAACAAAAGTATGTAGCCTTGGCACTGAGACCAAGTGGTAAGTAGTAGGTAAAATGTTACAGTAGGCTTGAAAAAAGGTAACCCATATCATGTGGGGGTGAAATGCTTGGTAAAACTGTCAATCTATAGTAACCTGAAGAAAGTACATGGATTTGGGCAAGGTAGTTTCCAGGCAAAATGTTGAAAGCAAAAGCTGGCTCCTTTGGGTGCATTTGATAAAGCTGTATAAGAAAGAAAATTAATGAAAGGACTAAGGAGTGTTTAGAGGGGATATAGAGGGCCCAGAACTTGCTGAGTTGGAAAAGAAATGTGTTAACTCCAGCCTCTCCTGCTAGTAAGTCATTCTCAAGTTAAGATACAAATGAAACCAAGGGCAAAGGACAAAGAACAAACCAAGGTGATGGCCAGTTAAGATACAGCATGTGGCCCAGATAAAATCAAGGCTGTGGTTGTAACATCTTTTATTAATACTTCAAAATAATAAGATTCCCTAGTACAGTGGTCGGCAAACTGCAGCTCGCGAGCCACATGCTGCTTGCGAGCCGCGGTTTGCCGCTCTGTTGACTAACGAGTTTGCCGACCACTGCTAGGGAAAAACACTTAAAAAACATTTTAATAATGTACTAATGTCTTTAACCTGAAGTCAAAACTTCTGGGTAAGGGTAATGCCTTAGCAGTGGTCGGCAAACTCATTAGTCAACAGAGCGGCAAACGAACCACATGTGGCTTGCGAGCCGCAGTTTGCCGACCACTGCCCTAGTAGATGCTCTCAGCTGCTCAAAAGGGCTTCCAGAAAGCTGAAAGGAGTTGGCCTGATGTACCAAAGTAGTCATAATTGAATCTAGAGAGACTGGCATGACTCAAAAATAATTGTGGGTGTGGTTTTGGCACAAGGAGTTAAGTGGAATCAGATACATAGGAAACCCATAACGTGTTTGAGGTAGGTGCGCAGCCAAAACTACGATCAGCTTGGGCAGAAGGGACTGAGACCATTCTAGGTGTAAAAAGACATCTGGGTCCCTAACTCTCGTTAGGGAGAAAGCAGGCTAAGAAAGTTGTTCAGCTGCCCAAAGAGCACATTTTTCAATGTTCTCTTCAGAAGTGGTCCAAAAGGCAAATAGAACAGGAAGGGCTTTCAGAGAGCAGAACCGGGAGCTGCTGAGAACAGTGCGTTAGGGAGTCAACCCCCGGTGGCACAGCTTGGGCCTCATCAAGGTAATTTCCTATCCCAGAGCATTCGCCCAACATTTGCCCGGAAGAACTTCAGAACTGCCATGGATCAGTAAGTCTCTGAATTCCTTTTCCCTTTTTTGTGAACAGGAGTGTGAATTGCAGTTATCTTGTCTCTATTTCACCAATGTATGCTGGATGTGTGCACAATTATGGGTAGGAGGTGGACAACTGTCTCTTTAGATTTTAGGTCACTCAGTCAAGAGGAGTCACATCCAGAACTGACATAAGTCATGAGATCTTGATGTTATGATTGGATGACACTTGGGGGTGGGTGGGGGGTGGTCTTGAGGATAAACGTATTTTCCAAGTCAATATGGCTAAGAGATTGGACTGTAGTAGATTGAATTATTGACCCTGATTCGTCCCCGTATCTAAACCCTTTGCCATGTAAATACAGTTTTTAAAAAATATATATTTTATTGATTTTTTACAGAGAGGAAGAGAGAGGGATAGAGAGCTAGAAACATCGATGAGAGAGAAACATCGATCAGCTGCCTCCTGCACACCCCACACTGGGGATGTTCCTGCAACAAAGGTACATGCCCTTGACCGGAATCGAACCTGGGACTCTTACAGTCCGCAGGCTGATGCTTTATCCACTGAGCCAAACCGGTTTCGGCTAAATACAGTTTCTGACACAAAGGTGGGAGAGTACTTCTCCATCCCTTGTCTTTGAACTCAGTCATATGACTTACTCTAGCCAATAGCATTTTAGCAAATATTATGCAAGCAGGGGCCTTGAAATGTGCATGTATAGCTAGGCTTGCTCTCTGGTGCTCCTGCCATCACCATGAGAATATGCCGGGGTAGGCCACTGATCCCAGGAGGACCCATTGGCCCCAGAAGCAGAGCTGTCCCAGTTAATTCACAAACTTGGGAGCAAGAAATAAATGTTTACTGTTGTATCATACCGATTTTGTGGTTGTTTGTTATACAGTACTACTCCAGCAATAGCTAACTAGTACAGGAACCCAAATAGTTCTGAGACATGTAGCCCATCATCCATCCTCAGATCATTCATGAGTGATTGGAGTGAGGGGAGATTAGTGAATGAGGGTTTCTTTGAAGAAAATTGCTAAGGTGCTATATGTCCCCCCAGGCCCACTTTGTAGTTAGAGAATTTCTCACGGGCCTGATGATGTGGGAAATCTGATCATGTACCCGAGGCTCCTAAGGGGACTGTAGAGGACTGGAGGAGCCTGCCAGGGATCCCCTGGATTTGAAGGCCATAGAACCTGGGCCTCAACACCTGCCTGTAGACCTCTAAAATGGAATACCTGTGTGTGACAGCAGTTCTAGAAGGAAGGCTGTAGCAGACCAACCCATACTTTCAGAGTGCTGCAGGCAAAGGCCTCATTTCACATGGGTTATGTAGGAACCAAGAAAGAAAGCAGGGCTGGAGCTGTCTTCAGAGAATTCTGCCCAAGTGGCTGCCTGGCAGGGCCAGGCCTCGTAGCAAAAAGAGGCTGAGTGGGGAAGAGGGGGACCACTGGATGGAGAAGCTGAGGGGCAATAAGAAACAGTGGGCTGGAGGGAGATCGCTCATGTCAGAAAAGAAGGCACCATGTGGCCCTGCAGGATAGGAGAAACTCCAAAAGCACCACATAGGAGAAAGGGCCAGCATACGGCATCTGCACTAGCTACCTCGCCCTCCCACCTGGAGGGACCAGAACAAGGAACAGAGAAGACACTGACGACCACGCCCAGCTGCAGGTGCATGAGATGTGGAGGTAGACAAGTTTGAAATGAGACCAGACTGAGCTCTCAATACCTGAAAATGAGACTGTTCCTTAAGGTTTAAAAGTGGCTGGAAAGCTCAAGGATCTGCCCATAAATCACCCAGGTGTGAGCCCAGCCCACCAGTAGGTGGCTCCTCTGAGCCAGGGTATTGACAGCCACGGGCTGTACTTCCCACTAGCTGGGGCCTTCTCCAGCTCCCTCACCCGGCCACCAGTGCTGGCATCTGCCTCTGTGACCCCCACTTGAGCACCAATTCGCCAGCTGGTGAGTAGTTCAGCCCCCAGGCCTCTTGCTTTTGCTCCTAATCATCCCTCCAATCCTGGCCAGCCCTCCGCGAATTCCTCCCCAGGCAGTAGGTAAACAAAGTGGATTCTTGCTCTGCCGCCTGCAAAGACCAGTTCGTTCAGCCAACAAGCTGGTTTCCTGTGTGTAGACCAGTGGTCGGCAAACTCATTAGTCAACAGAGCCAAATATCAACAGTACAACGATTGAAATTTCTTTTGAGAGCCAAATTTTTTAAACTTAAACTTCTTCTAACTCCACTTCATCAAAATAGACTCGCCCAGGCCGTGGTATTTTGTGGAAGAGCCACACTCAAGGGGCCAAAGAGCCGCATGTGGCTCGCGAGCCTCAGTTTGCCGACCACGGGTGTAGACTATCCACAGGATTCAGGTTCATTTATGAACATCAAACACCAATTAAGAACTTGAAACAGCTGTCTCTCTTTTGACAACAATCCAACACCAGTTGCCTTCAATTGTTAGGAAGCTCAGAGTGAAGTCAGATAACAGCTACCACTTGTCAGCTCCTAGTGTGTGCAAGGCCCTGATAAACACTTTTTACACCCAGTCTTAATTTCATATCCCCAAGAGCCCCCTAGGGTCTGGCTTATGCCCCAATTTATTTACGGATGGGGAAACAGGGAGAGAACCAGCTAGCCAGAGTAAGCTCAAAGCTCTCTCTACGGAACCAGCTATTGTGCTATGATTTTCCTTGGTCTTGATTTCACTGATTTTCATGGCTTGCTCTGTGACACAGGTTCTCTTTACCCTGACCCTACATGGGTTATCTCCAGAGGATTTAGAACAAGTATCAGGAAGGGTAGCTTGTCCCTGATTGTGAACATGACAGAAACCTGCAAACTCACTCCTTTTTAGAAGGCTCAAAGCAGATCCCATCCTCTCCCAGAAGGCTCTGCCTTCTCTGGAGGTTCCTGTCCTCCCCACAGGTTTGCTGCATAACTGAACTAATCCAAAAAGGTGCGTAGAGCTTCAGTGAGCCCAGCCCACCAGTAGGTGGCTCCTCTGAGCCAGGGTCTTGACAGCCACGGGCAACCAAGTACTTCCCACTAGCTGGGGCCTTCTCCAGCCCCCTCACCCCGGCCACCAGTGCGGGCATCTGCCTCTGTGACCCCTATTTGAGCACCAGTTCGCCAGCTGGTGAGCAGTTCAGCCCCCAGGCCTCCTGCTTTTGCTCCTAATCATCCCTCCAATCCCGGCCAGCCCACCGCGAATTCCTCCCCAGCATTTCCCACTGGCTGCCCCTCCCCTAAACAAAGCAAAACAAAACCCTTCCCCTCAACTCGGTACTCACTCGGAAGCGTGCGACTGTTGCTGAGGCTACTGGTGCTGGGTGGTGGGGAGAGGGACTGCAGGGAGACACTGTCCTCCTCCTGCGAGCAGCCCGCCTGGATGGCGCGCAGGTAGCTGTGGCTGCGGGAGCGGAAGTAGCTCGGCAGCGGCAAGTCAAGCGCCTCCGCCGCCGTCGACTCTGCTTCGCTGCAGGCCGACTCGCAGGCCGCCTCATACTGGTCGCTCAGATCCGCCTCCCGTACCTGTCCAGGCAAAGGCAGGCGTCAGGGGCCAGCTGAGCTCATCCAGGGACGGGCTCCTGTGCACTGGGCTGTGGGGCCTCAACCCATCCCACCCCCTCCTCCCCCTCCCATATCAGAATGGGATGAGCAGAGGAGCCCAATGGAAATAGACAGCCCTTCTCACCCCGGGCCTCCCTTTCCCCCTCTCTACGACGGAGGAGAAACGGCTAAGGATCGTTTCCAGGATATTAACGAGATTATACCTATGTGTCCACACCGATGGACCGATAGATTTTGCGGCCACATATAAACTTAGTGGGGGGAAAGAAGGCTATAATAAATTATTATTATTATTTTATATTTTATTGATTTTATACAGAGAGAAAGGGAGAGGGATAGAGAGTTAGAAACATCGATGAGAGAGATACATCGACCAGCTGCCTCCTGCACATCCCCCACTGGGGATGTGCCCGCAACCAAGGTACATGCCCTTGACTGGAATCGAACCTGGGACCTTTTAGTCCGCAGACCGACGCTCTATCCACTGAGCCAAACCGGTTTCGGCTATAATAAATTATTTTTTAAAAATATATTTTTATTAATTTCAGGGAGGAAGGGAAAGGGAGAGATAGAAACATCAATGATGACAGAGAATCATTGACCCACTGCCTCCTGCACGCCCCAACTGGGGATCGAGCGCAACCCGGGCATGTGCCTTTGACCGGAATTGAAACCAGGACCCTTCAGTCTGCAGTCTGATGCTCTATCCACTGAGCCAAACCAGCTAGGGCTATAGTAAATTATTAATGTCTGCCCAGGATGTTGGAGTGAGGGGTGCCAATAGGTGTGCTAGATATTTACCATCTATAAAATGGGGGTTAATTACAGACCGAATTTTATAGGATTGCTGTCAAGATTAATGAGATAATTCATACCACGTGCAGTGAGAGGAAGACACTTACCAGGGGAAGGAACCCAGTGAGTAAGTGGCAGAATCAAACACTCCAAATGTATATTTAAGGAAGATTAATCTAGCCCTGGCATACAGAGTGGATACTGGGGAGGGGTCTGGAATGGAGGTAGAGGCCAGAGATGAAACTGCTGCGATAGTCTGGTGAGAGGACTTAAGACTGGGCCAGGGTGGTGGCAGTGAGGACGGATTCGTGATGCCTGCCATGGGCAGTGTGGAGAATTCCAGAATGCTTGCTATTTGCCATCTCACATCTAATTCGAGCTCATCTAGATGGCTTCTCAGTGGTCCTCCAAAGATGACTGATGAAGATCCTACAAATCTGCAGCTGGAGGCGTGAGCACAGAGGGTCCTCACCATACATACACTCTGCAAGCGTTCTAGAAGGGTCTGCCTGACTCATGTTTTGGATCACGTTGGTAACCGGGGATCACAGAATATAAGCTGAGGAGTCAGCTGGCCAAAAAGGGACACTGGATGGAGGTCGGAGGGAAGCCCATGACTGAGCAGCATGTGAAGGAAAGGATGGAGCTGGGCGGGTCTGGGCCAGCTCTGCTCTGGACCGGGCCGTGTGATCTCAGGCCACCCCTATCCTCTGGGTCAGAGTTTCTCCATCTAAATGAAATGAAATGCCTGTGTACTTGTCTGACTGCATCGAGTAAAATGACATCGCCCAACGGGAAGCATGTATTTGGAAAGGTCTAAAGCTGTTACAGTAGTAACCATGTGTGGCTATTTAGGTTCAAATTAATTAAAATTAAGTAAAACATTCATTTCCTTATTCACACTTCACTTGCTCATGCTACCTTACTGGACAGCATGGATTACAGAACAATTCTATCATTGCAGAAAGTTCTATTGGATAGTGCTGATAAATTAAAAGGCAGCGTGGCATATTCAAAATGCAGGGGATATTCGAGAGATAGGTGTTTATCTTCCAACGCTGCCTCCTGAAATATACTGCCAAGGGCAATGAGGTCTTGCTTTGGGATTTCACACTAATGGCTCAGCTCTGGAACTAGATGGCCAGGGTTTCAATCCCTGGTTCATAATTTCCTCACAATATGAATGTGGGCAACTCATTGAACTGTTCTGTGCTTCAGTTTCCCCATCTATAAAATGGAGGCTAATACTGCTTTCAGCCTTTTGGCTAAGATCAAGGGTATAACATGGGGACTAGTTATAGACCGAATTTCATAGGATTGTTATCAAGATTAAGTGATATAATTCATATCACGGATTTAGAATAGTGTCTGGGAGAGTAAGCACCTGCTAACCTGTACCTAGTGTCATAGGAAGCTGTGTGGGGTGAGTGCAAGGATTTGTAAGTGTTGGTTAAGATGCGGGCAAACTCTGGCAGGGTGGGGGGGGGTCACCTGGTCAGTGCTGGTGGCATGTGTATCACTGAGGACACACTGTGTGCAGGGAACTGCCCTGTGGGTTGCCTGGCCTACTGTGGACTCCCAAAGACCTTCGAGGATAATGTGACATGGGGGTGGGAGGCACATAAGGCATCCATGTCTGGCATCAGGAAATGGGGGGCCCAGTCCTATTAGTTTTGCCTCGGTAGAATGTGGCCTTAGACAAGCCCCTTGCCTCCTCCTGGACACAGTGAGGGGTTGAGCTCAGGGCATCTTTCCTGCTCTAGTTTCTGGTCTTGGGGCCTGGAGGGAGGAAAGGGCCACTTCCAGGGGCAGGGTGAGTGTGCATGCGGGGGGGAAGCACCCTTACCAAGCACTACACCCGGACTGGCCCCACCTCCTTCAACTTTTGTAAAACTGAAAAGTCTCTGCATTCAGAAAGTCCCAACATCCCAACATCTGGAGAAAAGTTAGGGGATCTCGGGGCTGAGGTCATTACCACGAGTCCCCGGCCTGTCCAAATAAAACAGTCTGCCCAGGCTTTTCCCCAGCGTTGGGGGAGGTGAGGAGGGAGGCAGCCAGAAGACTCTCAGGGAATGCTTTCCCTTATCCTGGGGTTATGGCTTAGCCCAGTGGTCGGCAAACTGCGGCTCGCGAGCCACAGCCGCGGTTTGCCGCTCTGTTGACTAATGAGTTTGCCTACCACTGTCCTATACTACCCTTTACCTCTCTGCACACAATATGCCACAGTTGCCTAATCCTCACAGCTCCCAACTACACGGCAACTTTTAGTCTAGCAGTGGTCGGCAAACTCATTAGTCAACAGAGCGGCAAACCGCGGCTTGAGAGCCGCATGTGGCTCGCGAGCCGCAGTTTGCCGACCACTGTCTTAGCCTATCATAGAACCTCGCCCATTCTTTCCTATTTTGGGGAGGAGGAAACAGGCATAGAGAAGTGAAGCAATAGGGCCAAGGAGTGGAAGGTCAAGGCGCCAACATGAGCCTAGGCTCCGCCTTCATTGGAGGCGGCTTTCCTGGTGCTGGCTCTGCTTTTACCTGTCCAGGCTGGGAGCTAGGACCACCCAGATGCCAGGCCTAAGACCCAGCTCTGGATTCTGGAATTGGGGTACGAAGAAATGGTTAACATACTGACCTGCTGCTCATGGCCAAACAACTGGGGGATCAGGGAGGACTGTCCAAAAATCTGCAGAAAGAGAAGGGGAGAGTGATGGGGAGACCAAGGCTGAGGTTGGTTGTTCAGGCTCGGCTGCAATAGAACTTGTGGCTGGCTGGTCTGACCTCCTCCTCAGACTGGCTGAAGCCCAGGTGCTAGGAGGTCTTACTTGGCTTCCCCCAGGGATGGGAGGCTCACTCCTTCAGGGGATTTGTTATGCGGTTTACACATCTTTCTCTTGGTCTGGCCCCTGGCACCATGGATGCCCTGTCTGCTGCCTCTTACCTGGGCAGACAGCCCCCAGGAACTATAGTTTAGGGACAGAGCCCAGAGCCTTCTCTTCCCTGGTCAGGGCCTGCACAGTCCAATGCCTGGTGGGACAAGCTCTCTCGGACAGGAATCAAGGCTGCAGAGACACAACTAGAGCTGGCAAATCTCTGACTTTGGCTCAGGTCGCTCAAGCTTCTGGGGGTGGAGGTTTTTGGGGTTCAGAGGACCCTGGGCTAGGACAGAGCTGGGGCTAGTCAGGGGGTAATAGGAGAGACCTGCTAGGGTCCCCAGCCTGCCCAATATCTTGTGCCTTTTTGTGTAGCCAAAGGACAAACGTGTTCAAAGTGCCAGGGCCAGGCAGGGGATGAAGATGGGTGTGAGAGAGAGACAGACAGACCCAGAGAGAAACATGGAAATGAGACACACTCGAGTCAGAGAAAAATGTGAATGAGGCGAGAGAAAAACAGAGGGAGACAGGAAGACTGAGAGCTGAGAGAACAGAACCTGATAGGACGGGAGAGACAGGGAGGGAAGCTGTCCATCCAGCACACACCTGCATGCCCTGTGCCCCGTACTGGGGACACTGTGGGGAACAAGACAGCAAGGTCCTCACTTGTAGGAAGTGCTCAGTCTTAAGAGTGAGACAGATATTAAGTAAATAAGTAAACAAATGTAATTCTAGATAGTGATAAGTGCTGCCAAGAAAACGAAGCACTTTACACGAGAGGGCAGGCCCCTGCGAGGAGGTGACATTTGAGCCAAGACCTGAAATGCAGGGAAGAGTCAGCCATGCAAAGATTTGTGAGGAGAGTGCTCCTGGGAGAGGGAACAGCAAGTGCAGTGACCTGAGCAGGGATAAGATGTAAGGAGCAGAGAGGAGGCCGGTGTGGACGGAGCAGGGTGAGTGGCAGAGCAAATTGAGATCATGTCCCAGAGGGAGGCAGGGCCTCACAGGACCCAGTAAAGGCTCTGGCTCTCACCTGGGTGTGGTGGGAGCCATGGGAGGGTTTGAGCGGGGGTATGGTGTGATCTTACTTTAGTCTTTCACTGTATATTTATTTTTTATTATTTTTATTGATTTCAGAGAGGAAGGGAGAGGGAGAGAGAGAGATAAAAAACACCAATGATAAAAGAGAATCATTGATTGGCTGCCTTCTGCACGCCCCATACTGGGGATTGAGCCCACAACCTGGGCATGTGCCCTGACTGGCAATCGAACCTTGATCTCCTGGTTCATAGGTCAACACTCAACCACTGAGCCACGGTGGCCGGGCCACTGTATATGTATTTTAAAAAAATTATTGATTTGAGAGAGAGAGAGAAAGAGAGAAATATCGATTTGTTGTTCCACTTATTGATACAGTCATAGGTTGACTCTTGAATATGCCCTTACTGGGGATTGAACCCCAAACCGTGGCATATAGGGATGGCATTTTAACTAACTGAGTTACCTGGCCAGGGCCTAACTTAAGTCTTTTAAAAGCTCTCTCTGGCCACTGAGACCACACTGCAGGTGGCAGGCATGGAGGCCAGGACAACTATTCAGGTGAGACTTGGTGGGGCCAGGATGAGGGTGGCAGAGGGTCCCATGTCTGGGATGCTGTACCTCTCCCCACACCTGACGTCAGTCTCCTTGGAGTCTGGGAATGACAATGCTGAGGTTGGGGGCCTGGGAAAGATTTGGCCAGGCTAGGAATAATGGAGTGTTGAGGAGCTGGGGGTTCCAAAGCCTTCTGATTCTAAGCAGTCCATTAGCCTGGGCCACGGGACTGCACACAGAGAGAAGGCTGTGTCTGCATCTGGCTGCCCTCGCTGCCTTGCTGTACCACTATTGGCTGGGGTCTGCTCTCTCTGGGCCTTGTCTCCAAGTCCACTCCATGGGGGAAGCCTTCAGGCCGTGGCTAGTCCCACCTTTGCAAACTCTAAAGTACTGAACACCTGGCAGGGGCTGGGGTCCAGAGGTGGGTCTGACAGCTCTGGATTCCTACCCAGCTTTGCCTCCTCCTAGCTGTGTGACCTCACCTCTCTGAGCCTCAGTATCCTCATCTTTGAAATGAGGATATGAATAATAATGCCCCCCTCTGGGGGTGGCTGTGAGGGTCCGAGGAGCTGAGAATTAAAAGTGCAGCACCGTATGCTTATTGCTGTTAGTGGTCCAGAGTGGAGAAGCAACTTGTGTGAAGTCACACAGCAAGATAGCAATAAGCACCATAAAGGTAGCTTCCCTTTGCTGAGCACTTTAGGTTCATTATCTCATTGATTCCTTTGAAATAGAAATTACCACCCTCTTGTGGTAAATCAGGGAACAGGCTCTGGGAGGAAGCGACTTGTTCTGGGCTCCTACAGTCAGTGACAAGACTGGGACCCAAACCCAGGTCTCCAGTTCCCTAACCTCAGGGCTCCTGGGTCTGCAGCCCTGGTGTGGGCCCCTCCCTCAGGACCCACAGCTTAGGCCAGGCAATGTCAGGCCCCGTGACTGCTCGCCAGCCTCAGGACAGTCAGTGCGACAGAGAGACACACATAGGTGGCTTCGAGAACAGACTAAACAGAAGCACAATGCAGACCACTCAGCAGGGGCTGGGCCTTGACGTGTGTCCCCCGAGGTGAGAGGTGGGCTCTGTCTGCCAAGCACACTGTCCCGGCTGCCCACCACCCTCACCTGGCTGATGCAGCTGGAGTCGTTGAGGCTGTCGCTGATGGGGTTGTAGTCTTCCTCCCAGCTCGGACACTTGGAGGGCAGCAGCATGTCCACGGAATCCAGGCGGTCCAGACTCCTGGTGGGGGTGGGGAGCAGACAGGGCTCAGCTCACCCACTGTTCAGCCTGGGAAACTGAAGCTCAGAGGGGGAAAGACTAGCCAAGGTCATTGAGTGGCAGAGAGAAAAATGGAGGTCACTGCCAGCCCGAGTAATGGTGGTGGTGGTGGAGATGGTTGGGCAGTGAGCAAGGGGAGCACTCCTAGCATTCGGAGGCCTTCAGAGGCTGGAAGGTGTGGGAGGTACACACTTGCCATGTCCGCTGCAGCCGTGAGGTGGCAGCATAAGCTTGCTTTTGACCGTTTCAAACCCGAGGTGGCCCACACCAGCTCAATTCTACAGTCCCCTCCCTTGCAGGTCTGGGGTAGTTCCAGGGGCTGGACAGAGGAGGTGGGGTCAAGACCCACAGCATTGACCTCAGACTAGGGCTGCCCAAAGGGCATCAGTTTTAGCAGGGTGTTCAGGTGGCCTCCACCAGGTCACTGAAGACTCACCAATTCTCTCCATGGCCCCTGTTTCTTCCATCTTTCTCACATCTACCTGACCCTGCTTCTGCCCGCTCCGACCCCCTCACTGCTCTGGGGATAAGGTCCAAGCAGCCAACAGCTCAGGCTCTTGATATAGACGGGTTTGGAGTCCAGCTTCCTCACTGGGTGCCCCTGGACAAGTCATCACCCTTGTTTAAGCGTCAGTTTCCTCACCTATTAAGTGGGAATGACACTGTGCCTGCCTGAGGGGGCTGTGACAGGGAGGATTCAGTGATGCAGATTAAAGTGCACTGGGGCAGCAGACCCCCGAGTACAGCAAGTGCTAACAGACGGTCCTCAGTACTATTACCGCTACCATTACTTATTGATTTCCTCTTATCCAAGGCCTCTGCCCTGGTCCTAACCACCTCTCCAACATCAGTGGCCATTGGTCAGTCATAGAATTGTGGGGTCTCAGGCCTAAAAGGGGTCCTAGAGATCATCTAGCTCAGCCCTCTCACTTAAAGGTGGGGAAAATGAGGCTCAGAGAGGCACTGACCTGGGACTGGCCAGTAGTGTCCTGAATTCCCCCACTGCCTCAGTCCCGCTGTCACCAGTCCTCCCAAACTCCCTCCTCCATGAAGCCTCGGTTCATGCCCCCAGTAGTTGGGGAACTAGGACTACGCTTGTTTTCTTTAACTCTTCCAAGTCTTTCTTTTGTTTGTTTCTGACTTGCTTTTGTTTTTCTTCCTCAGTGGACTTGGAATCCCCTATAGGGCCTATACCAAGTTTCACCTGTTTTGTACTCATTCCACAGACTTTCCGTAACTTGCCTCTCATTCTTTTCTGTCCTAATCCCCATGGCGACTTCTGCATGTGAAAGCAAGGCAGCGACCTCTCTCTCTAACGTTTCAATTGCTGCTTTCTGTGTGCATGTTTCATTTGTTCATACTTTCACTAACTCTTCCAAGTCTTAAACTTTAAGACTTAAAGCAACAGGATAAGGCTTGAATAGTGGAGTTGCAGGAGGGTGCTGGGACAGGTGAAAGCTGTCTATCTCTCTTTGACTTCTGGATCCTCCCTCCTTCCCAATCTTGGAGCTCACCCCAGGGGTCAATGACAGAGGGATGGGCAGAGGGGCCTCTGACCTTTCCTGGGCAGTGCTAACATAAGTGGTGAGCTTGAAGTCAAGTGTTCCCGGGGCAGGTCCTCTGTGAGAGTGGAATTCACCTGGGGATGGGACTCCTAAGGTCAGGGTTTACCTGGGCCAGTCACTCTAGAGAGGCTTTCCTGGTTTACCAAAGGATGAGGCTCACCTGCGGCCAGAACTTAACTGGGGCGGGGGGCGGGGAGGGGTATATTATGAGATGGTTCACCAAATGGAGGGGCTTTCCAAAGTCAACTCATCAAAATGCAAGGGCCAACCTAAGGACGGGCATCTCAGGAAGGAGGCTAATGTGAAGGCGGGTTCACCTAGGGCAGTGGTCGGCAAACTGCGGCTCGCGAGCCACATGCGGCTCTTTGGCCCCTTGAGTGTGGCTCTTCCACAAAATACCACGTGCGGGCGCGCACGTACAGTGCGATTGAAACTTCGTGGCCCATGCGCAGAAGTCGGTTTTCGGCTCTCAAAAGAAATTTCGATCGTTGTACTGTTGATATTTGGCTCTGTTGACTAATGAGTTTTCCGACCACTGCCCTAGGGGGCTTGGATCACTGTGGGCTCGGGTTCACCTGGATCTGAGGCAAGATTCATCTGTGGGGCTGGGCTCTCTGGGGGCAGCCGAAAGGGAGGAAGGAGAGGTCCCCAGGGATGGGGCATAACTGTGAGGGGCTCACCTAGGTGGTAAGGCTGGCCTGTGCGCGGGGCTGGTAGGAAGCTGATGAGGCTTCCCCAGGGGGAGAATTCCTTTGCAGGCAGGGCTCACCTGAAGGGGCGGAGCTCCAAGGAAGCCGGGTTACCCTGTGGGTGGGGCTTCCGCGGGCCGGGGCTCGGGGGAGAGCTGAGATCTCCTGGGGCCCGACTGGGCGTTCCGGACCAGAGGATTCCCAGGGGCGGGGCCTCGGGGCGGGGCTGGCCGGGGGGCGGGGCTCTAGGGGGTTCACCTGCGTGGGTTACTCTGCTCTCCCAGCGACTGCTGCGTGGCCCTCAGGTAGCTCTGGCGCCGCGCCGCAGTCTTGGGTGAGGGCTTGGGGCTGCCGCCGGAGTCGTCGCTGTCCTCGTCGCCCATGGCCTTGATGTAGCTGCCGCTGCGCATGCGTCGGCAGGGGATGTGGCCCTCCGCGGCGGTGTCCGCATCGTGTGGGGACAGCAGTGCGGTGCTCCACTCGCCGCCACCGCCGGGCACCTGGGGATGGGAGGAAAGGCCTCAGCACACGTCCCGAGGAGCGCCGGCCGCTCAGCCCGGGCCCCCCGCCTCAGAGAGTTCGGCCTTTGGTGCTGGGCGCTGCCCCTGAAGCAGCCCCGGGCTGGGGAGGACAGCTGGGTTCCGGAGGCGGCTCTGCCACAGCTTCTCGATGGACTAAGCAAGTCCCTGCCCATCTGCGGCCTCAGATTTCTCCAGGGATCCAGGCCGGGTGCCCCAGCAAAACACAAAGGCCTCCGCCGCCGCAGCTACCTTTCTGAGCAGCCAGTGTTCCCATCACCTCCCCTGCTGTCTCAGAGGATGGCGTTGGATCCCACTGCACAGATGAGAACAGCAAGGCCTGAGGGAGGTCCCCAGGCCCGACACCAAGAGCCTGGCCCCAGGATGGGAGAGAAGGATGGCATATCAGTATGGGGGTTGCGTCCTCCAAGCCAATCACAATCCCTCATCCCACAGGCCAGTAAACTGAGGTACTGGAGAGCTGGCTTCCAGGCTGGAGCAGCCGCTCGCTCGGTAAGCTGGAAAAGGGGCTCCGTTTTACCTGCTGAACCTCGGGGATCCCACCTGTGGAAAGGGGTTGTGATAAGGGCACGTGAGATCACAGCTGTGAGGCAGCCTTAGTCCACAGTGGTTACAGGGGCAGAAACCAACAGAGGGGACCCCGCTGCCCTCCTAAGGCCAGGCTCTGCTCCAGGGCCGCACCCGCAGCCTACACCCCTCATTCACCTAATACACACATGTACACGCAGTGGATGTTCACCTCGTGATGAATGAGGATGCATATCTCAACACTTACATGCACCTCAGTGCCAGCACAGAGTAACTAGGCCTTGTCCTGGGTACATATCGGAGAGCAAGCATACTTTCCCATACACACCCATCTCACCAGGGATGCACCCCAGTAGCCCCTACATCATGTGTACACCCCTCAACATGTATATAATGTGAACCCGGAGCATACTCACACACCTCACATACATGCTTGCCACCATTGCATCATGGACACATCTCAACATGTGCCCAGATCACCATGTCTTTTCCTCAACACATATATAGGACACACCCTCACTAGGTCTATACTTCACCATGGATGCCCAGGTACGCATATTTCCCAGTGTACACAACATATCCATTCTTCACGAGGTACACAAATGCACCCTCCCCAAATCAGCATGGCTGCACAGACACCATAAATACCACATTGCCAGTGGCCAATTCCCAGCTGAGGGAGGGACGGCCCCTGTCTGGGACTCCCACCCTAGGGGCTCCCTTCAGCCTTCTCAAACCCCTTTCCCCAGCTGACTACCCAGACAGTCAAGAGAGCCTGTACATTTTACCCCCACACCATTTGCCAGTCCAGCCTCCCTACCTCTGTCTGCCCCTGGGAACATGGCCTTGTATATTTCTGCTCAAAATGTGCTGCAACCATAGCCCCCACCCATCTCCCTCCCTTTAGGCAAGCAGGCAGCACAGCCTCAGGGCCAGCAGGGTCACCCTTTCATGGTGTTTTGGAAGCATTTTCACATGATCAGACCCACCATACCATTTTGAGAGGGAGCCAGGTCACCCAAAACTCTTCCTTATATTTCTAAACTAGCAAGTGGATTGAGAGCCATAAAAGCCTTAAATATATAAAGAACTACCTAGATTTCATTTTCTCCCTATTAAAAAAATAGCCTTTCTCCCCCTTAGTCTCACTGTCTTTGGAATTTTATATGGAATGACAAGAACTCGGGGCTTTGTCAGACTTTGATGTTCATTGGTTCAAAATGCATCTAATGTATTCCCAAAGCCTGGCCAGGCCTGCACTGGCATACCGCCCCCTTCCCCCCCTCCCCTCCTTCCAGGTATGCCAGCTCATTACCTACAGAAGCAGCCCCTTCCATCTTGACATGTACTTAAAATCTGCTTCCTCTGACTTCCACCCACATCTTGGGCTCTGCCATCTCCCTGCCCTTGAGAAACCTGGAGGATGTGTGGCCGCGGAGATGTCTGAGCTTTCTGCCACTCTCCTTGAGTGTGGTGTTGGTGCACAAGTGCCTCAATAAACATTCGAGTTTGAAAGAATAAAGCTAGTCCCCCAAACTGGGTTAGGGCCTCTGCACCCCTGTAGCCCTCCATGCTTCTCCCCAGAACATCCTGCTCACATTGACATGACTGTTCATGTGTCTCTCTCCAAGCATCCTGACCATCGGGGCTATGTCTTATTTATTTCTAGCTCTGTTCATCTACCCCTCTCTCCTACACATTTCCCCAGTACTTCCTCTACGCCAAACCCTGTCCTGGGCCTTGGGGACATACAGCTGCACCACATCTGGTCCTTGTCCTCCAGGAGCCCCCAGTCTGGTGGGAGTAGCAAGCAGGAGGCTGGTAATTAGAACGCCATGCAATTGCTCCTATGAGGTGGGTAGATGGCACAGCTTCCAGATCTGTCTTCTACAGGGCAGGGACATTTCTAGTCTCTACTCAGGGCTGATCTCAGAAGGGACCTAATCAGTGTCCGCTGAGATCATGGCCAGTGGAAGGAATCCCCTTATGAGCAGGTGTCACGGGTCGCCCATTTCCTAGGGGAGTACAGAGGCCTGACTAAAACAACTTTCCAAGTGAAACTGTGACCCAGTTGGGCCTCACAACTGTGCCTTCCTCACATCCCTCCCCCACTCTGACCCTTGAAGGGACTCACCTGCAGGTAGTGGTAGGCTAGACCCTGGTGGCAGGATTTGGACTTTAGCAGGCTCTTGTCCAAGGTGGCTGAGGTCTTCTGGCACACCTCGTGGGCGTGGCTGAGGGTCAGAGTGGACCAGGAGCCCCGCTTGACATAGTTGGTGTCGGTGCCCACGCCAAGGCTGGGGCAGGAGGCCGGGGGTGCGGACGGGGGTGGTGGGGCGGTCAGCTCCGTGGTATTGTTCTTGGCGGCTTTGAGCATGTGCCCACTGATGGTGTTGTAGGCGTGCATAAAGTAACGAGGCTGGCTGCGCTCTGCCTGGCGGCCTAGCGTCATCAGCCCGGAGGCTGGCCCGCTGCTGCGGAAGGCGCCACCCTCACCGTCCAAGTTGTCGTCGGAGCTCCACCAGCCCGAGATGTTGGAGCGGCTGCGCCGTTTGGGCTCCCCAGCCTTGGCCCGCTCCTTGCTCTTGGCCCTCCGGCCCTTGCCGTCCTCCAAGCCACCTTTCTTGCTGCCATTGGCACCGATCTTGCCTGCCGTGCCCTCCAGTGAGGGTGCCTTGGTGAAGAAGAGCCTCTGGACCGAGTGGACCAGGTGGCGGATGCGACCGGGACTCTCGCCCCGGGCCTTGGCCTCACCGCGGGGGAACTGGAGTGTGCTGAAGCCATCTCGGTGGATGGGCAGCTGCTTCTCAAACTGGTCCAGGAGGTTGGCGGGCAGCCGGTTGATCTTGGTGGCCTGGGCATGGCTGGGGAAAGGGCTCTCTTCTGGCACCTCGAAGTGGGAGTTATAGTGGATGCGGGGGAAGGTACTGCTGGGTGGTGGCAGCTGGTTGTTGAGTGGGAAGAGACTGTCCCCTGGCAAAGCATTCTGCCCAGGGAAGCGAGCCTCTCGGGCAAAGGCCTCCGTGGGCGACAGCAGGTAGGGGTTGCGGTCAGGCCCTGCGAACAGGGGCTCGTGCGGTGGGTCCAGGCTGTCGGAGAGGTGGCGGGGGCGGCTGTCACCGAGGCCTTTCATGATCTCGGCCCGTGGGGCAGGGCCGTCACCCTAGCGGGGTGCCCGGGTCGCCTCTCCCGGGCAGCAGCTGTCCTGGGGAGAGAAGACAGAAAGGGGTCAGCTGGATTTGGAGGGGATAGGGTGTTGGGAAGGTTGCTCTAGGAGGACCACGTGAGTGTGAGCCTGGGCCCCTGGCCACCTCCCCCAGCCTCAGACTGTGAGTCTGCCAAATCGGGGCCAGGAGGAGGAAGTGATGGAAGGTGTGGGGAAGTGCTTGGTGAACTGGGAAGTGCTTGCAGGAGCTGTTCCCTGGGAGACAAACCCTGCCCTGGTCCTGGTGGTCTTGACTGGTGAGCCCCTTGCCTGGCTTGTGGGGGAAGGAGTTACACAGGTACCTGCCTTGGAGGATTATAGGAGAGGGAGACCTCCAGAGACCAACTAGGTACTCTAATAACCACAAGTGACATCCCAACTGCTTTCCTCCCCTGACTGGGCCCTTGTTGTTAAAGGAGTCTCTTCCTCTGGCTTCTGCAGCCCTGCATCTCTATCCTTCTATCCCACCTTAAATGCCGGTGCATCCAAGGGCTTTGGGCTACCCCATGGTGTCCCCACATCAGTAAAATCCTTCAGTTACTCACTGGGGACTCAAGCCAGACACCTGGGCATCTCCTTGAATCTTCCCTCTCCTGACCTTCTATGTCCTTCCCCTAGTAACAGCCCACATTATACCTGGAAAATAATTCTTCCTCAGTCGCAGTTCCTGTGGTTTAGGTGGAGCCAAACCCCAGGGGTTAGACACATGATTAGCCCTGACCAATCAGAGCCCTGTGTCCCTGTGTACTGATTGGCTCAGAGATGGAAACGGGGTCCTCACTAGCCAATGGGAATTGGCCCTGGGATTACTTGATGAACTTTTGGAAAAGAGGTGCCCTCCTTTCTGTGAGGGCTGCTGTGCTTGGTAGAGTGTCAGCCTGGAGTCCTTTGTCAAGATCGTGCCTGATGTTTCAGATGTGAGAGTCAAGAGATGTTCTGCTTGAGCCTGAATTGGATTTCTGTGTCTTTCAACAAGAACCCAACTGATACTGGCCTCATGTCCAGTTGGTCACTACAGCAGTGGCTGTGGGTGGCCCACCCATGTCTCCTGTGGTCTCATCACTGTGGTGCCCAACAGGCTGATTTCCAACGGCCAGCATCTGCATCCCTGAGGGGATTGGGGGCTTCCTCTGGCAGCTGGAGCCTGCTCCGCTCACAGGTGGCCATGGCCTGCAGAGAATAACAGTCCCCCACCTGACTATAGCTCTCAACCAGTGACTCTGGGGGAGCTGGTGTACAAATACCCAAGCCCCCCCACCGCTCAGGTGGGACAACTGAGGGACGGGCTCAACACTGTCTCCGGGAGCTTCCCAGTGGGGCTGAGCTCCAGCTGCCCACAGTGGTCACTTGCTTGATAATGCTCCCTTCTCTTTTTTTTAATCCTCACCTGAGGATTTTTAAAAATTGATTTTTAGAGAGAGAGGAAGGGAGAGAGAGAGGGGAAACATCAATGTGAGAGAAAAATCAATCGGTTGCCTCCTGTGTGCACCCCGACCGGGGATCAAACCTGAAACCTAGATATGTGCCCTGACCAGGAATCGAACCTGCTACCTTTTGGTGTATGGGATGATGCTCCAACCAACTGGGAACCGAGTCTGCAACTCAGGCATGTGCCCTGAGCCACCCGGCCGAGGCCGGTAACGCTCCTTTCATTGGCTGCCTCTCCTTCCCTGCCTTACGTTCCCCTCCCACGCTGAGCTGTCTACTCCTAAATGAAGTACTTGCACTTGAATCCTGGTCTTGGGCATGCGTCTGGAGAACCCCCACTATGACAGTCCCTGAGTCACAGTGGTTCTGCCTTGGTTATGTTTCCTGATGACATCCCCTCCCTGTTCGCTCTGCTTCTGTCACTCCCACACTGGGGTCCAGGATCCTTTCTTTTCTCCAATACCTTGTTCATCTTTTGAGTTAGAAACTTAATTTATTTTCTGACTTTCTTATACCTAAAAAATGTGTCATTGGAAAGGCAAGTACCCATTTGGCTGCATCTCATAGAGTTCATTTCCCCACAGAGTTCATTTTCCCCTCCCTTAAAAAAGAATTAAGGTGAAATTCACATAGCATATTAAAGTGTACACTTCAGTGACATTTAGTACATCCACAGTGATGTGTGTCTAGTTCTAAAACATGTTCTGAACCCCAAAAGAAAACGCTATGCCAAGGAAACAATTACTCCCTGTCTCCTACTCCTTCCAGCCCCTGGCAACCACCAATCTGCTTTCTGTTTCTATGGATTTACCTATTTCCCATGGGTCTTATTTTTATTGTGATAAAATACAGAACACAAAAGTTGCCACTTTAACCATCTGTAAGTGTACAGTTCAGTGGCATCAATTATATTCACAATGTTGTGCAACTACCACTATTACCAATGTCCAAACTTTGTTCATCAGCCCAAAGAGAAACTTTATAGCCATTAAGCAACAACTCCTTATTCTCTGCCCTCCCTGAGTCCCTGGTGATTTCTAATCTACTTTCTATCTCAATTAATTTGCCCAGTCTAGATATCACATAAGTGGAATCATATAACACTTGTCCTTTTGTTTAAAAAATAATTTTTCTTTTAAAAAATTAATTAATTTATTTAGAGAGTGAGGAATTTGTTGTTCCACTTATTTATGTATTCACTGGTTTCTTCTTCTTCTTCTTTTTTTTAAAATAAATCTTTATTGTTCAGATTATTACAACTGTTCCTCCTTTTTCCCCCCATAGCTCCCCTCCACCCGGTTCCCACCCCACTCTCTGCCCTTACCCGCCCCCCACTGTCCTCATCCATAGGTGTACAATTTTTGTCCAGTCTCTTCCTGCACCCTCCACACTCCTTTCCCCTCGAGAATTATCAGTCCACTCCCTTTCTATGCCCCTGATTCTATTATATTCACCAGTTTATTCTGTTCATCAGATTTTTTATTCACTTGATTTTTAGATTCACTTGTTGATAGATATGTATTTGTTGTTCATAATTTTTATCTTTACCTTTTTCTTCTTCCTCCTCTTCTTAAAGAATACCTTTCAGCATTTCATATAATACTGGTTTGGCGGTGATGAACTCCTTTAGCTTTTTCTTATCTGTGAAGCTCTTTATCTGACCTTCAACTCTTTTTTAAAAATATATATTTTTATTGATTTCAAAGAGGAAGGGAGAGGGATAGAGAGATAGAAACATCAATGATGAGAGAGAATCATTGATTGGCTGCCTTCTGCATGCCCCCTACTGGGGATCAAGCCCGCAACCTAGGCATGCACCCTTGGCCAGAATCAAACCTGGGACCCTTCAGTCCACAGGCCAATGCTCTATCCACTGAGCCAAATTGGCCAGGGCTGACCTTCAATTCTGAATGATAATTTTGCTGGGTAGAGTAATCTTGGTTGTAGGTTCTTGCTATTCATCACTTTGAATATTTCTTGCCACTCCTGTATGGCCTGCATAGTTTCTGTTGAGAAATCAGCTGACAATCGTATGGGTGCTCCCTTGTAGGTAACTAACTGCTTTTCTCTTGCTGCTTTTAATATTCTTTGTCTTTTGCTCGTGGCATTTTAATTATGATGTGTCTTGGTGTGGTCCTCTTTGGATTCCTTTTGTTTGGGGTTCTGTGCGCTTCCTGGACTTGTAAGTCTATTTCTTTCACCAGGTGGGTGAAGTTTTCTGTCATTATTTCTTCAAATAGGTTTTCAGTATCTTGCTGTCTCTCTTCTTCTGGCACCCCCATAATTCGGATATTGGTACACTTGAAGTTGTCCCAGAGGCTCCTTACACTGGCTTCATATTTTTGGATTCTTTTTTTCTTTTCCGGTTGGGTGTTTTTTACTTTGTGTTTCAAATCTTTGACTTGATTCTTGTGATCCTCTAGTCTGCTGTTGGATCTCTGTATATTATTTTTTATTTCAGTCAGTGTATGCTTAATTTCTAGTTGGTCCTTTTTCATATCCTTGAGGGTCTTGCTAAATTTATTGGCCTTTTCTAGAAAATTCTTGAAAAACCTTATAACTGTGGTTTTGAACTCTATATCCAGTCCTTTGCTTTCCTCCATTTCTTTCATTTGTGACCTGTTTCTTTGTCTCCACATTTTGGCTGCTCCCCTGAGTTGATAGAGTGGCTTTGTGTGCTAGGTGTCCTATAGGGCCCAGTGGCTCAGCCTCCCAAGTTACCTGAGGTAGACACTCTTGGTGCACCCCTTTGTGGGCTGTGTGCACAGTCTTGTTGTAGTTAAGCCTTGATTGTTGTTGGTATCACTGGGAGGAATTGTCCTCCAGGCCAATTGGCTGTGAGGATCAGCTGTGTCTACGCTGGGAGAACTTCTGTGCTGGAGACAGCCTTATGGGACAAGACTTGTAAAAGCCTCTGTGCTCAGCTTGGATGGGGTGGAGTCTCAGGGCGGAGCAGACAGCAATGGCTTCCCGTCAGCCCTGCCCTAAGAGGACCCTGGGTCTCAGTGTCCTGCGGTAATTGCTGCAAGCACCTCTGAGAGAAAGCCTCCCTTGAGTTTCACCCACTGCCATACAGTCCAGTTTCTCCCCAAATGAGTCTGGGTCCTCAGAGTCTCGCCTGGAACTGGAGTTCAGAGCCATCGGGAGCTTTTGTCTCCCTCCCGATTGAGAAAGCCAGCCACGTACTCAGTTGCCAGCCCTCCCTGCGCGTGTGCGTGTGGTACCTCTGCCTTCTGCAGTTCCTCTGAGTCTCATTGTGCTTTTCTCTTTCCTTCTAGTTGTAGAATTTCCACTCAGCCAGCCTTCCTGTGGTTCTGGATGATGTCTGTTTTGTCTTTTAGTTGTAGTTTTGAAATTGTTGTGCGAGGCAGCAGTTTAGGTGTTTACCTATGCCACCATCTTGGTTTCTTTCCCACTGGTTTCTTCTTGTATGTGCCCTGATTGGGGATCGAACCCGCAATCTTGGCGTATAGGGATGATGCTCTAATCAACTGAGTTACCCGGCCAGGAACACTTGTCCTTTTGTATCTGGCTTATTTCACTAAGCACACTGTGTTCAAGATTCATCCATATTGTAGCATATATATCAGAAATCCATTCCTTTTTATGGTTGAATAATATTCCATAGTATGTATATGCCGCATTTTGTTTGTCCATTCATCTACTGATGGGCATTTGGGTTGTTTCCACCTTTCAGTTATAAAGGTGAATAAAGCTATAATGAACAATGCATATAGGTATCTGTATGAGTCCCTACTTTTGATTCATTTGGTGATATACCTTGGGGTAGAATTGCTGGATCATATGGTAATTCTGTGTTTAATTTTTTTGAGGAACTGCCAAACTGTTTTCCACAGTGGCTGTGCCATTTTATATCCCACCCACAATGTGTGGGGTTCCAATTTCTCCACATACTCACCAATACTTGTTGTTTTTGAATATGTTCTTATTGATTTTAGAAAGAGAGGAAATGAGAGGGAGAGAGAGATACAAACATAAGTGATGAGAGAGAATCATTAATCAACTGCCTCCTGCAAGTCCCCTACAGGGGATCAAGCCTGCAACTGGGCATGTGCTCTGACCGGGAATCAAACTGTGACCTCTTGGTTCATGGTTAACCCTCAACCACTGAGCAACACCGGCTGGGCCCAACACTTGTTCTTTCTTCTTCTTTTTTTTAAATATATCCATTCTAGTAGGCATGGACTGGTATCTCACTGTGGTTTTGAGTTGCATTTACCTGATAACTAATGATATTAAGCATCTTTTCATGGGCTTATTGGCCATTTGTATACCTCCTTTGGAGAAATGTATATTAAGTCCTTTGTCATTAAAAAATTATATTATTTTTTATTTTTTAATCCTCACCCGAGGATATTTTTCCATTGATTTTTAGAGAGAGTGGAAGAGAGAGGGAAAACAGAAAGAAATATCGATGTGAGAGAAACACATCCATTGGTTGCCTCCTGCCTGAGCCCCAACCAGGGCTCAGGCAACCGAGGTCCGTGCCCTCATCCGAACTCGAACCTGGGACCCTTCTGTCTGCAGGCTGATACTCTATCCACTGAGCCAAACCAGCTAGGGCCCATTATTCATTTTTAATTGGGTGGTATGTCATTTTCGGTGATGTTGTAGGATTTCTTTATACATTCTATAAAGTCCTTATCAGATACGTGATTTGCAAGTATTTTCTCCCATTCTGTCCCTATAGGCTTTTAATAGGTCATGTTTTTCAACTTTTCTAGAGCAGCTTACTCACTCTTTCCTTCCTCATTAGCACTGATGGCCTCATTAGCACTGATGCAGCCACCCAGCATCCCCTGGCCTGTCAGCTCCACAAAAAACACGAGTCCATGTTTCCATAACCTCCTTGTGGGAAAGGGCTGGTTCTTCTCATCTGAGGGGCAGAGGAATAAGAAAGGATCTGGAGATGGGCAGGCAGTGGATGCTGCCCAGGTCTCCCCTTCAGACTGAGGCACTCACGTCTCCAGTTGCCAAGAGCTCTGGCTGCTGATATTGCATAGTTGGGTACCAGCAAGACTTGCTCTCAGTCAAAGGCAGATGCCTCACCAAGGTCCTGCTCCTTCCCCAGGGGTAGCCTGAGTCCAGTATCTGGTTGATGTGTGGGCACCAAGGCCTGGCTGTCTTGGCCAATTCAGAACAACCCTAAGGGGCTGTCCCAGCTCCAGAGCTCCCCATGGGATTAGCTGAGGCCCTTGTTGTACGTGCATCTCCCTTCAACTCCTCCCTCTGCCCAATCCTGCAACCCTCACCTGTCACAGATGTTTCCCAGAGACTTCCCATGCAAACCTCAGGGTGTTTCCTGGCCTGAAAATAGGGCATAACTGAGTTCTACTTCTTTCCCTCCTTGCCCTGAGACAGTGGTCGGCAAACTCATTAGTCAACAGAGCCAAATATCAACAGTACAACGATTGAAATTTCTTTTGAGAGCCAAATTTTTTAAACTTAAACTTCTCCTAATGCCACTTCTTCAAAACAGACTCGCCCAGGCCGTGGTATTTTGTGGAAGAGCCACACTCAAGGGGCCAAAGAGCCGCATGTGGCTCGCGAGCCGCAGTTTGCCGACCACAGCCCTGGGGACATTTGGCGACGTAATTACTCCTTCTAAACCTCAGTTTCCTCTTCTATAACAGGAGGTGATGACTTTTCCTTTGCGAGGTTATGACAAGGACTAACTGTGGTGTCCTGTAGAAGCCACTGCCATTTAGGTGTTTGGTAACTGAGCATCAGTCACTCTCTCCTCATCACCTCGCAGTGCTTCTTGGGGACAGGCCAAAGCTTCCAGGGTAGGGATCCTGCACAGCATGGTGGAAAGTGTGCACGGTTGGATCTGGATTCAAATCCCGACTCTGCTCTTTACTTGCTGTGACCTCAGACTGGTCCCTCTCTCTGGCCTCACAGTCCATCTCTAAGCAGTAAGGCGTTTGAGTGAAGGTCGTTTGGACATCCCATCACACTGATTCCCTCTGAGCTTTCTTGGTCGGGGTTCATGAAACCCTGGGTGTCATCCCTCAGCCACCCAACACCCAGGGGTGATGGGAACCTTACCTTGGGGAGGTCTTAAAATAGGCAGGCCTTCGCCTTGCAGGGAAAGCAGCTGGCTGCCTCGGCTCCCTTTGTCTCTGAGCTATACTTAGGCCCATCCGGGTGCCCATAATTACCTCTCATTAATATAAGCCTCATTGCCCTCATGGAAAGTGGAGAAACCAGCGAAGCTGCTGCCTCCCTGGGAGCCCTTGCTGCTCCATGGTGCCTCTGTGTCTGCAGCCGCCACTCTCATCAGCACAGTGGGGCCTCCTTGCCCTATCCCAGCTCATCCTGGAGCCAGAGTTGGCCTGTGAGCATGGGAGAGCCAATCAGGGACAAGGCCAGGGACAGAACCCAGCATGGCTCTTCCTGAACCAAAACCTGTCTGATTGTGTTCTTTCCCTAATTTAGAATCTCCTGTGCATTTTCTTCCCTCCTCAGTCCAAACTCCTTGGTATGACTGTCAAGACCCTCAAACTGAACACAATCTCCTTTTCAGACATTACCAATCCCATTTGTCTTCTTCACAGCCCCTCCCTTTATATATATATTTTTATTGATTTCTTACAGAGAGGAAGGGAGAGAGATAGAGATTTAGAAACATCGATGAGAGAGAAACATCGATCAGCTGCCTCCTGCACACCCCCTACTGGGGATGTGCCCGCAACCAAGGTACGTGCCCTTGACCGGAATCGAACCTGGGACCTTTCAGTCCGCAGGCTGACGCTCTATCCACTGAGCCAAACCAGTTTCGGCAGCACAGCCCCTCCCTTTAATGAGCCCAGATGTCTTACGATTTCCTACTCATATCTTTTGTAGTTGGTGCTACTAGAAAGGCTGGTTTTATCTATGGTTGCATTAACAGAGATAAAGAGTCTAAATGAAGGGAGAGGATAGTCCTGTCAATGCTGAGTGCTGTTGTTAAGAGAAAGACAGACAACTAGAGTGGGGCGTGGGAGAGTGAGCTGAGTGATGAAAGGCTGGAAATGATGTGAGTGGAATGGTCAAACATTCTAGTATGTTCACAGCAGTCCCTGGAGGACACAGCCACTGCATAGGCCTCTGAGGAATGAAGTGTGGAAAGGAAAGGATGGGCTCGCTGGGGCCTCCAGGGCCTTGGTGCTGCCTGGGGTAGGGGGAGGGGTAGAGGTAGAGAGGGGCAGGTGTGACTTCATCTCTGGGTACCCATCCCATTCTCCTCCCACATCTCTTGCCACACCTGCTCCATTGCTTGCTGGCTTCTCCTCCGACCTCTAAACGCTAGATGAACTGTGTGCTTGGCTTCTCTCTACACTCTTTCCAGTTGATCTCATCCAAACTCATGGCTTAAACACCACCTATACCTGACAATTCCTAAATTTACATCTTCCTCTCTCTCTCTCTCTAACTGCCTCCTTGACATCTAGCCCTGGTGTCTGGCAGGTCCAAAATCAAACACCTATTCTCCTGCCCACTCTGACCTGTTCCTCCTACAACTTCCCAGCTCAGCTCATGACGACGTCATCCTCCTGCTTGCTCAGGTCAGAAACTTTGGAATCATCCCTGACTCCTCCTTCTCTCACTCCACATCCTATTCAACAACAAATCCTTCAAAAACAATCCTACCTTCAACGTTTCCCAGAACCTCACCACTTCTCACCACATCCACAGCCCTGCTGGGGCCAGGTCCCCATCGTCTCTCACGCAGATGACAAGACTCCCATGGCTCTCAGGCTAAAAGTCAATCTTCTTATTCCTCTGACTTCTTGCTTTCCAGACCTCATTTCCTGCCCCTGCTCCCTTGGGCTTCCATTCTGTTCCTTGAACAGGGATCGTTAACTCCCATCTTGGGGTTTTGCTCTTACTGATACATCTGCCTGAAATGCTCTGTCCCCCGCTCTGCCCCCACCACACAAACTCTCCTTCACTCCATACAGGTCTTGGTGCACAGGCCACCCCTGCAGAGAGACCGACCAAAGCAGCCCCTCCCCTGCCAGCCCTCTCTGCTGTGTCACCTGGGTTTACGTGTAGAACAGCAGGGACAGGGCCTTTGTCACTGCTCTGTCACTGGCACCCGGCAAGGACTCAGTAGAGGCTCATAGGGCTCTTGCTAACTGAGAGAGTGGCAGAAGGTCTTGAGGGTGCCTGGCAATGATGCAGAAAGTGAGGCAGTTACCGGGTGGTACGTTTTCGGTTTAAGCTAATCATAGTGATCCTTTATTGAGCACTTACTGTGTACTAGGTGCTTCCCTTACGTGAGCTCATTTAATCCTCACTGCAGCTCTTCCTGGTGGGGACGGCGAGTGCACCTCGTAGCCAGCCACCAACCTGCCTTCTGGGGATCCCCACGTCCTGGCTCCTGGTATTCGTGATCTTGTGACTAGCCCTGCCTCCAACACAAGCAGGGCTGACTGTGTAACTAATGGTGGAGGTGACCGATGTGACTTCTGAGGTAGGTCAGAGCAGACATGCAGCTTCTGCCTTCCTCTCTTGGCTCACCGGCCCTGGGGACAGTCAGCTGCCATGTTGTGAGGACACTCAAGCAGCCCAAAGGAGAGGACCACGTGCGGGAAACGGAAGCCACCTGCTGACAGCCAGCACTAACCTGTCAGCCACCTTGGAAGCAGATCCTCCAGCCCCAAGGAGGACCTCAGATGGCTGCAGCCCTGGCTGACAACCTGGGCCACCCCCCCCCCACAGAGGCTGCTCCTGGAGTTCTGACCCTCAGAAACTGTGTGGGATAATACATGTTTATTGTTTTAAGGTGCTGCCAACTTTGGGTGTCATTTTTATGCAGAAGTAGGTAACGAATACACCCATGTTAGAAGACAAAAAGCAGTTCAGATGGCTGACGTCACCTGCTCCAGGCCCCACAGCGGGCAGTGGGTGGAGTCTGGTGCGGATCAATCTGACTCCTAAGCCCATAGTCCACAGCCTCGCCCTCCAGGCGGAGGTTCTAGGATCCTTTTCACTTATGACAGCTCCATTATCCTGATGGATCAAGGTCCAAACTGTTTCCAACCTAAGTCTGTGTCCATAGCAACTGTTTGAAAAGCATGACATTCAATTAACTGGTTGTTCTGTCAACAAGATACCTTGGATTGGGCTGCTTGGGACATGTGACCGGCACTGTCCCTACCTCATGCCCCCTCCTCCACATGGAGCCCAATTCCGGTGTCGCCCATCCTGACTGTGAACTCTAAACACAGGGCCCAGGGTGTGGGTGCTGCAGTTCCTTTGGGGTGAAGGGTGCAGATTTGGGGCGGAGGGACTCGGTGGGGTCAGGCTTGCTTACAGGACTCTGAGACCATGCCGAATTTAAACCTGCCTGGCCTCTCCTGAGGCATCAGAGGTCACCTCCCACTTCCCTGCACTCATCTTTGTGTGGCAGACACAAAAAGACTGAAGAAAACACGGACCTAGAACCTCAGAACACAGGGACTACAGAGGAATCCCTTAAAATTCCCAAAGACAATCTCTTCACCCGATCCCTTAAACCCCTTCAAGGTCTTCCCTTGACCTCAGGCAAAATGCCAGCCTCCTCGCTTGTTACTTCTCTAGCAACCCCAGCTCTTTCCTGCCACAGGGTCTTTACATATGCTGTTCCCGCTACCTGAACGCTCTTCCTTTTACCTCATCACATATCCGGCTGCTTCTGTCGATTCCAGTCTCTACTCAAACATCGCCTCCTCAGAGGCCTTTCCTGACCCCTATGTCTAAGACGGTCCCTCCATCCCACTCTGCTCTCTCTCTCTCCCTTTTTTTTTTTTAAAAAAAGTATTTTTATTGATTTCAGTGAAGAAGAGAGAGAGAGAGAGAGAGAGAGAGAGAGAGAGAGAGAGAGAGAGAGAGAGAGAGATACATCAATGTGAGAGAGAATCATTGCATACCTGAACACCCTCTACTGGGGATTGAGCCCACATCCCGGGCACATGCCCTGACCAGGAATTGAACCATGACCTCCTGGTTCATAGGTTGACACTCAACCAACTGAGCCACACCAGCTGGACTGACCCTCTTTTTTATTTCCTTCAAAACACCTATCAGGGTCTCTCATTACCTGCTTGGTTCCTAGTGCACTTGATCAATACCTGTCTCTCTATGCTCTGTGGGCTGTAAGAGTTGGGGGGGGGGACCATGCCTGTTTCATTTCCCACTGTATCCCCAGTACTAAGCACTGAGTGATCACATAGCAGGTGCTCAATAAGCAGTCGTTAAATGAGTGAGGTAGTTAGACAGACGGAGCCTCGGAGGGCGAGGAGCTGGAGAGGGCTGGAGCTGCCTGACAGGAGGGAAGGGAGTTGGTTGTTGGGTTGTCCCAGACCCCTCTCTTGTTTCCTCTCCATGCCTGGGTCCCAGATGGGCTGGACTGGAGTTTCTGTTCCCCAGAACCTTCCTGAAAACACTGTCCCACGCCTCTTTCCTTGCTTAATATCCTTGAAGTTCAGAAGAGATATCCCCTCCTCCAAGAAGTCTTCCATGACCTTGCAAATGGGGGTAAGGCCTCCTCTGGGTTCCCTGTGATGGGAGCTACCAGCCTCAGGAATCACAGACAACCCCAAGTGTCCCTCTGAACCAGAAGCAAGGATCCTGCACGGAGATGGCACTTGTACATGTTCATGAGTGAGGAGGGTGACAGACGGCCTGGTGTGCCCAGGTTCTACCTACTGTCCCTGATGGCTACTGCCTGTTTCATGCCGAAAAGTGACACGATTGAGATGATGAATTCGATGCTCAGCCCATGCTAGAAGGCACATGGGGACACAGGGCAGAGGAAGAGGGGCCTGTGGCTGAGATGGAGTTAATGAGGTCTGATCTGAGCTTCTTCTCCCGACACCCAAGCCAGGACTCCCTCAGTCCTCACCTGGGAAAAGCCTGAGTTGGGAGGATGAGAGGGTTATGACGGTGACTTCCTCACACCCCTGCACCTTCAGGCCTCACCTGGGGCTACCACTCTACCCTCCAGGCCTGGCTGGCCTGGCCTGCTCCAGCCACTCCTGCGGTGGCCCCGGGGAGGGTGGATACAGCCCTGACCCTGCAGGTAGTGCAGTATGGAGGCTGAGAATGTGGGCTCTGGAACCTGCCTCCTCAAGTTTGAATCCTGGTGCTGTGTGACCTTGAGCCAGTTAATGGACCTCCCTGAGCCCAGTTCCTCAAAGGGTTGTTGGGAGAGTTAGACGAGGTAACACAGAAGGCTTAGCCCAGCACCTGGCACACAGCGAGTGTTCTACAAGTGTTTGCTGTTGCTGTCCTCACCGACAGGACCCACCCACGGGCAGACAGTCCCTGTTTAGCCACCCAGAAGTTCAGGTGAGGGAATGGGGTTTGGCCTGGATCACATAGCGTGTTGATGGCAGCTGAGATGTGAACCCAGGCCCTTAGACTTCCAGGCCAGTGCTCTCTGGAGATCTTCAGCCAACAAGGGCTGAGTGTGTTCTGGGCTGTGGGCACTTTCTGAGCGGTCCTCCCCTCTTCATGTCCCCAAACCTGTCTTGACCTGCTCTAGACATTTAATTAAACGTAAACAGAATTATATAAAAATTACAATTCCGTTTCTCAGTTGCACCAGCTGGATTTCCGGGGCGCAGTGGCCGCATTTGGCTAGTGGCCACCAGCTGCACAGTGCAGCCCAGACCATGTCCACCGCAGACAGCTCTGCGGGACAGGGCTGGCCTGGAACTGGATCACTGCACGCGGCTGCTGCTCATGACGCTCGCCTGGGACTGGAGGGGGAGAGGGAGGGGTCTCCGCCCTCTGCAGGCCCCATAGAAACCTCTCTAAAGCCTATGAACTGTGGAATGTTGTTCAGCACTGAACCTGTCATACCTTGTCCAACCCTCTCATGCTACGCTTTGCTGACTGGGCTCAGGCAGGGCCCGGGACTCGCCCAAGGTCACACAGCAGGTGGAGGCTGCAAGGGGCTCAGGTCTCCTGACTCTGCACTTGCTGCACCCCAGCACCCCGCTGCTCAGACTGGACAGTCAGCAGTCAGCATGCCTGGAGAAGGTGCTGGTCTACAGAAAGGATTTTTTTTGCTGATGAACAAAAGCCAAAAAAAACTGCCCTGGAGTGATGGCGGGGGACAGCTGGCCACAGCTGCAGAGTGGGCTCCCATCAACCCCAGGGACGGCTCCCCGGTCACCACTGGGATGACTATAAGGCTGGGAAAGGGGCAGGGGCAGGGTTCATCTCCCTGTCCTCTTTCTGCAGGGTCTGGAGGGACCTCGGTTACCACCCCAGCTGCCATTTCAAAGCAATATTCATTGTTGTGCTCATGGGGGCTGGGACCCCAAGTCCTAGCTGACTCAGAGTGTGGCCCCAGGCAAGTCACCTCCCGCATCTCAGTTTTCTCTTTTGGAAAACGGAGATGATCATCCCAACCAAGTGGGGCCTTTGTGAGGGGCTAAGGGGGCTAGCTGGGGACAGAGTGTTTGCCAACCCTGCGGCGTTAGGGGGAAAAGAGAACAGGTGTTAGAATTCAGCTCCCCCTCCTGCCAGTGGCGTGACTTTATGCAGGTCAGCTGGCCTCTCCGAGACTCAGTTTCCTCACCTAGAAAGTATGGATAAGACACTGCACTTGCCATATCATGGCATATTATTCAGCCGTAAGAAAATGAAGTGCTGATACAGCATGGATGAACCTTGAAGACATGACACTAGGTAAAATAAAGCCAGACACAAAAGCTCGGGTATTGTACAGTTCCATTCATACGAAATGGCCAGAACAGTTAAAGTAATAGAGACAGAAAGTAGATCAGTGGTTGCCAGGGGCTGGCAAGAGGGGGGAGTGAGCAGTGATTTTTTAATGGGCACAAGATTTCTGTTCGGGGCGATGAAAGAGTTCTGGAAGCAGATGGTGGTGATGGCTGCGCAACATTGTTAGTGGACTTCATACCACTTTTCGGGGTTAAGATGGGCAAATTTTGTGTGCGTCCTACCACAATTTAAAAACTAAGGTTTTTCACTTGTAGGGTGTTTGTGAACTTTAGCAAGAGTGTGCCTGCAGAGCACCCAGTGACGTTTCCAGTAAGTGCTTGGTAAAGAGGAGCTGTGCTTATGACAGGAACCCCAAAAGTCTTTCCAGAACTTTCCGAAGCTTATGTATCCAGTGCTCCCTACTTTATATGCATTATTCCACCGAGTCCTCAGATCATCAGCCCTATGAAGTGCTTCCTATCATTAGGCCCATTTTGAGAGGGAGAATCGAGGCACATGCCTCCAGCCACCTCCCTGAGCTGCCTCTCAGCTTTCGGGTCACAATGTCCTGTCTGCCACCACCTCATGAGCGCCCCAAGCTGGGCTGTGCTCAGGGGATGCAACCTCTCGCTGCTTGCTCACCAAGACCTTCCTGGGAAAGGAATATTACAGGAAGGTCATCCAGGGGACACACTGCCCCGCTCTCCGGCCTCAGAACTCTGACTGTGGGGCAGGCAGGACCCGGAGGTCGCCTGCCTCGGCCTGTTTCATTCTGGCCTCCGCTGAGGGACCATCCTGGAAGGGTGTGTTGGCAAACGACAGGACAAAATGGTCAGGATGCAGCAATTGCCAGCACATTTAATTCAATTCCTCCAACATTAATGGGGCCTGCTCCGTGACTCAGAGGGTTCCAGCCCTTCAAGAGCAGGCGGCCAAGTGCAGGAGGCAGAAATACACACATAAAAATATATTCCAGGAAGTGTCGAAGCTGGGGTGCACAGCCCAACGGAGGGAGGGATTCATACTCACTGGGGAAGGCTCCCTGGAGGAGGTGTCCTTTCAGCCAGCTCTCTGAGGACATGTCAGATTTCAGCAGATAAAGGTGTGTGGGAGAGCCGTTCACAAAGGGACAAGCATAGACAAACCATGGTCCAAGGCGAGAGATGGAGGCAGCGCTGGAGACAGCAAGTTGTCCCAGTGGTGAGGGGACAGCTCTGAGGGAGTGGGAGAGGCAGGTGCCTGGGTCAGATCGGGGAGGGCCTCGGTAACCCCCTAGGGGCTCTAGATTTAAACTGCAAGCCATCCAGCTTCAAAGTAGAGCAGGGCCCCAAAGGCCACTGGCACCAGCAATTCCACTTCTAGGGCCTTGCCTTACACACAGGGTTCTTCTTAAAATACTGTTTGTATGAGCAAAAGCCTGAAAACAACCCAGATATCCAGTAGGAGGCTGGCTAAGCACATTGTGACCCAGCTCACTATGGAATGCTATGCAGCTGTAAAAAGAATAAGGCAGCTATTAGTATATTCAAAATCTACTCAGTGAAAACAGCAAGGGGCAGGACAGGGTTAAGGGCTCTGCCTTAGTCTGGGCTCCCTCTGAAGCAGGCCCTGGCCAAGGATTGGGGTCTATTGGGGAGGTGATCCAGGAAGCACAGTGAGAAAACAAGGAAAGCAACGAAGGACACAGTCCTGAGCTGTGGGCAACTGTGCTCAGTCCAGCAAGGAGCTCTGCACTGAACTGGCTGAGGGCTGCCCCGGGGGCAGCAACTCCCCGGCACTGCCGCCTCCCCGGCACTGCCGCCTCCCCCGGAGGCTGGAACGAAGGCCTCAGCTAGAGGTGTGGGTATTTCCAGAGGAAGGAGTGGGCATGAACCAGAGAGTGAGATGAAGTGGTAGGGGCAGGACACCCAGCATCTGCTACAGAACGGGACTAGTTGTCTAAGAGAAGGCAAAAGAATATTACTCATATCTGCGTATCTGTCCAAGGGTCCCCCAAAAACTAGAAACGGGATGGATGGAAGGAAGGGTAGTCGGAGGACTTTTACTACGTCTCTTTCGCATTTAGAAGAAAGCCTTGCATTTTAGAATAATTTTAGATTGTTCCAGGTGGCAAAGAGAGTACAGAGTTCCAGTATAACCTTCACCCAGTTTTCTCTAACGTGAACATTTTACATAACAATGGGACATTTGTCAAAACTAAGGAATTAACATTCATACATTACTATTAACTAAGCTCCACACTGTGTTTGGAGAGTACCAATTCATTAATGTCCTTTTTCTGCTTCAGGGTCCCATCCAGGACACAACATTGCATCTAGTCTTTAGGTCCATGCTAACATATTACCTATTCCAAAGATTTATTAAAAATCATAAACTGCAGGCTCCTGGGAGTCATCGGAGGCTTCTGAGCAGGCAAGCCCTGGACGGGGGGCTCCTGCCAACTCTGGGGTGCCTTCACTCCATCGTCTCCTCTCTCCCACATTTACCAGGTCACAGCTGTTTTAGGGTGGCAACATCCACCACCCTAATCTAATCCCTTCCCGTGTCCTCTGCACGACTGGACCCTCATCAGCTCTGGTTCAACCAGTCCCCACCCCCCTGCAGGCTGCCTGGTCCATCCACCTTCATTAATAAAATAGCACATGCATACAGTACGGGCAATAACGAACACCTGCACAGCCTCACTATGTGTCGGACTCACGTCCACAGCCCCATGGGGTAGCTGACTACTGTCAGCACCTCTGTTTCACAGATGAGGGGTAACCTGCCCAAGGTCACGGAGATGTCGGCAGTCGAACTGGGGTTGAACCCAGGTTGCCTAAGTCCAGAGTTTCTGCTTTGAACCATTCTACGTGTCTCCAGACTCCAACCATGTCCTCCCTTATGAAGGACCCCTCCCTGGCGGCCCTGTTCCTCTCGGCATTCAAGGCCCTTTGCAACCCTGCCCTGCCCACGTCTGCGGCAGCATCTCCACCCCATATCGACCACTTCCCAGGCCAGGCTCCCGCCAGGCTGTTGGGTGTGTTGTTTCTCTGCCTTGAGTGCTCTTCTCCATCGGATCTGGAGCAAGACCCGGCTCACACACCTCCTCCTCCAGCGGCGCTCCCTGACCTGCTCACCAGCTGCCCCTCTGGCCTGCAGCCCAGACGGCTCTCTCCCTCCCGGAGCTCCTGCACCTCACAGAGGCTGTAGATCATTTTGCACACTGCGCTGGAACGAGTGTCAGGGTCCCCGCGGGACTGGGGCCCCCACAGGCTGGGATGGCAGCTTACTCATTTTTCTCTCTCTCTCATTCATTCATTCATTCACTCACTCACTCATTCAACATATACTTGTAAGCACCTCCTATTAGCTAGGCCGATGCTCTCAGGGTTGTTTTGTGATACACACAGAAGCCACCCACGGAATGTCTCGTGGTCTTCCGGAAGTAGCCCATGCCTCCCCTCGCATGTGAACACAGAACTTACAGCAGCTAACACAGACAGCTCTCTGTGTGTCAGACTCTGTTCCAAGCACAGATACTAACGCATTTTAACAACCCATCACTCCTGTTTCCCGCACTCCACTCCACCCCCTCACACCATGTCTCTTTAGAGGAACTTGCAGAAAAAGCTCTCCAGAAGGGGAGATGGATGAAATAGGATCCGATCTGTGTGGGTTGTGCAGTCAGCCTGTCCCTGTGACACCCCTTTGCCCCATCAGAGGTGGCCTGGTGCCTGGAGACGGCACCCTCAGGGTTGGGGGGAATATTCTGCCACCTCCCTCAGTGCCCCTCAGTGACTCCGGAGTGACCACGGCCCCCACTGTCCCCTCTGGCCCGCCCTGCTCCTGAGTCCCACCCGTGGGGCTCTGCAGCTGACCTGACATACTGACCCTGCGTTCACCCTACCGCAGGTCTGCAGCAACTCCTACAAACCACCCAGTTCAACCTCCACACGCAGATGGAGAAACGGAGTTTTGGAGGGGACACCTGATGCTGGAGGGTGCGGTTAAGGATTCATATCCAGTCTGTGCTAGCCGGCCGCCATGACGGCCCCCAGCGTTCTGACACCCGCAGACAGTCAGTCCCCACCCGCGCTGGCGAGGGTTGACCTGTCAGCAGGATGTTATGGAAATGACGTGTGTGACTTCAGAACCAGGTTAGAAAAGACACGGTCGTTTCCATCTTGCTCTCTCGGATCTCTAGCTCTGGGGGAGCCAGCCGCCATGCTGTACACGCATTCAGGACTTACAGCGGCCTTATTCTTTTTACAGCTGCACAGCATTCCATAGTGAGCTGGGTCACAATGTGCTCAGCCAGCCTCCTACTGGATATCTGGGTTGTTTTCAGGCTTTTGCTCATACAAACAGTATTTTAAGAAGAACCCTGTGCGTAAGGCAAGGCCCTAGAAGTGGAATTGCTGGTGCCAGTGGCCTTTGGGGCCCTGCTCTGCTTTGACGCTGGATGGCTTGCAGTTTACATCTAGAGCCCCTAGGGGGTTACCGAGGCCTTCCCCGATCTGACCCAGGCACCTGCCTCTCCCACTCCCTCAGAGCTGTCCCCTCACCACTATGGAGTGGTCTTCTCCCCCGGTTCTGGAGCCAGGAAGCGTGGCAAGGAAGTGAGGCCTCCTACCAACAGCCCTGCAAAGGAGCTTTGGAAGCAAATCCTCTAGTCCCAGTCAAGCCTTCAGATGACTGTAGCCCTGGCTGACATATTTTTAAAAAAATAATGTGTTTTTATTGAATTCAGAGAGAGGACGGGAGAGGGAGAGAGAGAAACATCAATGAGAGAGAAACACTGATCAGCTGCCTCCTGCAACCCCCACCCCTCCCAGCCACTGGGGATCGAGTCCGCAACCAGGTACGAAACGGGCAACCTCCTAGCGCAGTGGTCGGCAAACTCATGAGTCAACAGAGCCACATATCAACAGGACAATGATTGAAATTTCTTTTGAGAGCAAATTTTTTAAACTTAAACTTCTTCTAACGTCACTTCTTCAAAATGGACTCGCCCAGGCCGTGGTATTTTGTGGAAGAGCCGCACTCAAGGGGCCAAAGAGCCGCATGTGGCTCGCGAGCTGCAGTTTGCCAACCACAGTCCTAGTGCGTAGGATGATGCTCAACCAACTCCACACTGGCCGGGCCTGGCTGACATCTTGATTAGCAACCTCATGTGAGATTCCTGAGCCAGAACCATCCAGCTAAGCTGACCCACAGAAACCATGTGGTAATAAATTTTTATTGTTGTTTTAGGCTGCTGCATTTTGGGGCTCCTTTGTTATGCAGCAACGTTACACATTTCCTCTGGAAACATGTTGACCTTTGCTCGCACACTTCCAGGGATGGGCAGCTCACTACCTCATGAAGCTATCTTCTCTACCACTGGGCAGCTCAGACTTTCTGTTTTCCTGGGGTTCCCTCCTTGGCCCCAGCTTTGCCCTCTGGGATTACAGGAGACACAAGCATCCTCTGCTCTGAGCTGGGCACGCAGAGATCGCATCCCCTCTGGCCTCCTCCTCTGCCAGGTGCACAGCCTGGGCACAGCCACCCCTTTCTGCCTTCCTTTTTCAGAGGATGAGACACCAGCTTCCTACTCACTCTGTGCTCTCCCTTCAAGCCACTGTCCAGATAACCACAGACCTGAGTGGCCGAGAGAAAGCAGTAACCGTTACAGAATACATCAGACCCAGGTTTGAATCTCCGTTCCTCCATCTGCGTGACCTTGAATACGGTGCTTCACCTCTCTGAGCCACTGTAAGATGTGGATAGTAACAAAGCGTCCCCGGGGGGAGTAAATGAGTTAACACAATGGAGATGACAGCATATAACAGAAACTGCTTCATTCACTGGGCGCATACGACCCATCAGACACGCGTGCCATCTAATAGTCCTGCAGGGGAGAAAACTGAGCCCAGACAGGTGAAGTGACTTGCCCCGCTGGTAAGTGGTGGAGCTGGGATTGGAACTCTAGTAACTCTGCCCAGGTCAAGGGGTGTCCTAGATAAGGGCCAGTTCCTTTCTGCCCACGTGCTCTCAGCAGCAGAGCGACATCAGGGAACCTGGGCCCGAACGCGCGACTCGGTGCCCCTCCCACTGGGGCGATGCATGTCTGCCCAGCCCTGCTCATTGGCAGTTGGGAACGGGTTCACAGTTCATCTGCTGAACAGAGATGCAGCATGAACCGGCCTCTGACTCGGGGGCCCTGCCACTGGCCCCGCTTTCTCCCACACCTCTCTCCGCCTCCCGCACTCGGCTCCCGCCACACTGCTTTTCCTGATCCTGAAACTCACCAAGCCCTTTCCCACCTCAGAGCCTTTGCGCCTGCTGAGCCCTCTGCCTGGAATACTTCCCCCACTTCAGATCTCGGCACAAGTGTCACCTCCTCTGGGAGGCCTTCCCCGACTCTTCAAGTCACCAGTAGGTGCTCCCTGTTTTTCTCCAATGCGGCAACTGGACGGCGTTCTTTGAAAATCTCATCTCTGTCAAGAGCAGTCTTTGTTTACATGTTTATTTCTGTCCCTTCCTCTGCAAGGGCGGGGATTGGCCTGCCTTGTTCACAGCTGTGTCCCCCACACCAACCACAATGCTGGCCACAGCAGCTACTAAGTGACTATTTGTCAGATGAATGAACATGAGCCTCTGTACCACGGGGGATGGGGTTGGGGAGAGAAGCAGGACGGAGGTTGTAGGAAACCCATTTGCAAGTGAGGCCCCGTGATTCTCAGGAAGGAAGAGACACCTGTCCCGAGGTCACACGAGGCCTAAAGCAGCGTCACACGGCAGGGGGACGGCTGGATGCCGCTTGATATTCTGCCTGGGACTGCTTGGAACGGAATAAAATATTTATCTGTGGCTGGAGGTTTGCAAAGGACATTTGAGATGGATTGCGTTTTCATGTGCCTATGAAATCTAATTGGATTCATTGTAAGATATTTGGTTTTTCGGAACAGACTCATCATTTTCCCAGGGAGCAGGATTGGGAGGGAGCTGGTGTGGCCTACGGCTGCCCGACTGGCTGGGCCCAGCTTGGGTCTCTGGCTGCTCTGGGGGCGGGGGCCGGAGATCTGTCTCCTCGCCCTGTGGGCTGGCCTGATTTCTTCTCAGGTTCCCAGCCAGAGATGGCCAGCTCTTCCGGCAAAGGGAGGAATTCCTCAAGAAAGAACTAAAGGCACACTGGCACCCCGCCCCCCGCCCCTCCACACACACATACCCCCACAGCCAGTGCCAGTGGGGCCTCCAAATCATCTCTCAACTCTGCGCTCTTTCTCATGCCAGGGCCACAGCCAACCGCTCCTCTCACCCCCACCGCCTGCCCCAGGCACTGTGTTGGTCTCCTGCCTCCATGTCCCTCCCACTCCAAAGGGAGACAAATCTTCCTAAAGTACAGACTTCGAGTTCTGCCTCCCACTTGCCATATGAACAAAGACAAGCCTCTTCCCTCCCCGGACCTCGGTTTTCCCATCTCAAAGGGAGGAGTGGGCCCACAGCAGTGGTTCTCAAGCCCCTCCAAAGCCATCAGACCCCAAATCTCATTTAAAAAATATATTTCATTGATTTTTTACAGAGAGGAAGGGAGAGAGAAACATGGATCAGCTGCCTCCTGCACACCCCCTCCTGGGGATGTGCCCGCAACCAAGGTACATGCCCTTGACCAGAATCGAACCTGGGACCCTTCAGTCCGCAGGTCGACGCTCTATCCACTGAGCCAAACCGGTGAGGGCCCAAATCTCATTTTTATAGCAAATACTTGGTAATGCCCCTCTTTATTATCCTGAGATAAAATTCACCTACCCACACACATAATTAAAAAAAAAAATACAATGCCCTAATTGAAACATAAAAGAGAAGTGAGAGGAATGTGATTTGTAATATAGTGTGAGTGCTGGGACCCAACTCCACTAGAAGGCGGAATAAAGGAATCAGATGCTGGCACCTACATGCAGAATTGGTGACAGTGAGTGCAGACAGAGAAAGATGTGCTGCTGAATCAGCTACTCAAATATCACAAGTACCGCCAGCTGGAGGGCGTGTGATTTTTCTAAAATGGAGACCAAGTCTTGGTAAAGTTCTGAGCAGGCAAAGCATATATTTTCCTTGGTATACATGGAAGTTACCTTCCTGGGTATATTAAGACCGCACAGAAGTAATTCCTGCATGTATATAAAATATAGTGAGGGAATAGGTTCAGGGAATTTGAAATAGATTTTTTTTTTTGCCTGCTAGAATGGCTGGCCAGATATTGGAAAGTCACATGGGATGTGGGTGGGACAATTCTCTGCCCGGTAAGTGGTAGTAGTAGCTATCAATTACTGTGCTAACAAAACTGGTCCCTGTGTGTTGTGTGTAAGGGGGAAGGTAGGGGGTAGGGGGAGGGTGGAGCGGGGAGGGTAAGGCTGTCCTCCGAGAGCCTCTGGACTAGAGCCTGAACCGGCAGATATAGAACTTGCCACCACTGATGTTTCCTGCACCTGGGCAGACATGGCTAATGGAAAGCCCACCTCACCAAATGGATAAAGCCTGGAATCCTCAAAACAGCACAACATGAAATGCATTGGAATTGGCTCATGAAGTACAGCTTGGCTCAGCATTGAAACTGATTCAACTCTCACAAATAGTTACTGAATGTGACAGGGCTGAATGAAGGATCTGAGAAGTTCTGTGCAGCTCCAGGCACAGGATTCGCTGCCCTTCCCCAGCTCAAGGGCCACCCATGGCTCGTCACCCCTGACAGAAGGCAGCTCTGCTCCCCAGCCTGATGCTCTCAGCTCTCCCTGAGTTGGCCCAGCAATGACTCACATGTGCAAAGCACTTCAGAGCTTGCAAAACACTGTGAGGCAGGCAGGGCAGGGGATATTGGACCCATTTTATAGATGAGGAAACCCAGGCTCTTGGAACAGAAGTGACTTGCCCCTGGTCACAAAGCTAGGAAGCAGTCAGCAACGCAACCTGGTTCTCTTGAGTATAAAACCCTCATCTTTTCAGCCCCATTCTGTGTCAGGTAATCCACGCCCAGTCCTAGTTCATGGGTCAATCTCAATCTCTGAGCAACACCAGCCGGGCCTCGGGACCTACATTTTCTAACAAGCTCTGGGGCAATCCCATGTGCACTGACCTTGAGCCCCAAGGTGAGGGAGGGCAGGGCAGCCTTCGGGTGTAAGGTCTTCAGTGGGCCCCTGGAATTACCCCAGAAGGAGGAAGGGAGGTCAAACTTCCTCATCTCTATCGCTCAGAGGATCGTGTGCGAGTGTGTGTGTGTGTGTGTGTGTGTGTGTGTGTGTGTGTATGTGCGCGCTCTCACACTTATGTGTGTGCTGGGTGAGGGGGTGAGGGCTCGAAGGCACCTGGCCCTATGCTATCTGATTGTTCTCTTAGATGCAGGAGTACTGGGCCTGGAGGAGGTCTCAAGCTGGCTGAGTGACCTCACTCACGGCACCCCTGGGGTGCTGAGGGACATCTGCTGGCCTGAGATCACCCCACAAGGAGGTCTACCTGGGACTGAAACTCAGAGCTCCAGCCCCCAGGGCCCGGCCTCTCTCCTTGGCACGGAGCTGCCTCCTTCCCCAGAGGCTGCAGTGTCCACTGCCACGATGCTATTTAAGTGGGCTTCCAAGGTTGCTGCATTTGCAGATGGTGACCTAGGAGCTGGCAGCAAGCACTGGGCTTGGAGGCGGGGACTGGGCAAGCCTGGGCTCCAACCTCATCAGCCCGGTCAGCCTCGGGGACCCCGGGACCTTGTGAAGCTCCATACCCTCAGGTGGAAGGTGTGAACCGCACGGAGCCGACTGTGAGGACCACAGTGATCAGGTGTACGGAAGTGCCAGCTCAGACCCGACTAGCACTCACCAAGCTCCTGCTATGCTCTGGGGTTAGGAATGGTGGCCATACTGTCACTGAGGCCCAGCTCTAGGCTAAGGGCTCTAGGCTCACTCATTTGTTCATGTAACAGATATTTATTAAGCCCCGACCATGTGACAAGCAATCCAGGCTCTGGGATACAGTGCACAGACCGGGTTCCTGCCCTCAGAGCTGACATTCTTCAGGGAGAGACGGACAACAGAGAAATGCATAGAAGGTAATGTCAGGTAACAATACCTTCGTGGACGCAAATTAGAGCAGGTGAAGGAGAGTGGGTGTGATGGGTGGTCAGGAAAGGCTTTCTGGGAAAGCAATGTTTGGGAAGAAGTGAGGGCTGAGCGTTAGAGACACCCGGGGAAAGAATATTCCAGGTAGAGGGAGGGCAGGTGCAAAAGTGAGGGAGCAACTACGGTGTGTGTGTGTCAGTGTGTCAGAATATGTGGGAGTGGGTCAGTGTGTGTGTGAGCATGTAAGTATAAGTGTGTGTGAGTGTGTGTTAGTGTGTCAGAGTATGTGGGAGTGGGTCAGTGTGTGTGTGAGCATGTAAATATAAATGTGTGTGAGTGTGTGTCAGTGTGTCAGAATATGTGGGAGTGGGTCAGTGTGTGTGTGAGCATGTAAGTATAAATGTGTGTGAATGTGTGAGTGTGTGTCAGTGTGTCAGAGTATGTGGGAGTGGGTCAGTGTGTGTGTGAGCATGTAAGTATAAATGTGTGTGAGTGTGTGTCAGTGTGTCAGTGTTTCAGAGTATGTGGGAGTGGGTCAGTGTGTGTGTGAGCATGTAAGTATAAATGTGTGTGTGTGTGTGTCAGTGTGTCAGAGTATGTGGGAGTGGGTCAGTGTGTGTGTGAGCATGTAAGTATAAATGTGTGTGTGTGTGTGTCAGTGTGTCAGAGTATGTGGGAGTGGGTCAGTGTGTGTGTGAGCATGTAAGTATAAATGTGTGTGAGTGTGTGTCAGTGTGTCAGTGTTTCAGAGTATATGGGAGTGGGTCAGTGTTTGTGTGAGCATGTAAGTATAAATGTGTGTGTGTGTGTGTGTCAGAGTGTCAGAGTATGTGGGAGTGGGTCAGTGTGTGTGTGAGCATGTAAGTATAAATGTGTGTGAGTGTGTGTCAGTGTGTCAGTGTTTCAGAGTATGTGGGAGTGGGTCAGTGTGTGTGTGAGCATGTAAGTATAAATGTGTGTGTGTGTGTGTCAGTGTGTCAGAGTATGTGGGAGTGGGTCAGTGTGTGTGTGAGCATGTAAGTATAAATGTGTGTGAGTGTGTGTCAGAGTGTCAGAGTATGTGGGAGTGGGTCAGTGTGTGTGTGAGCATGTAAATATAAATGTGTGTGAGTGTGTGTCAGTGTGTCAGAGTATGTGGGAGTGGGTCAGTGTGTGTGTGAGCATGTAAGTATAAATGTGTGTGAGTGTGTGTCAGTGTGTCAGAGTTTCAGAGTATGTGGGAGTGGGTCAGTGTGTGTGTGAGCATGTAAGTATAAATGTGTGTGTGTGTGTGTCAGTGTGTCAGAGTATGTGGGAGTGGGTCAGTGTGTGTGTGAGCATGTAAGTATAAATGTGTGTGTGTGTGTGTCAGTGTGTCAGAATATGTGGGAGTGGGTCAGTGTGTGTGTGAGCATGTAAGTATAAATGTGTGTGAGTGTGTGTCAGTGTGTCAGTGTTTCAGAGTATATGGGAGTGGGTCAGTGTTTGTGTGAGCATGTAAGTATAAATGTGTGTGTGTGTGTGTGTCAGAGTGTCAGAGTATGTGGGAGTGGGTCAGTGTGTGTGTGAGCATGTAAGTATAAATGTGTGTGAGTGTGTGTCAGTGTGTCAGTGTTTCAGAGTATGTGGGAGTGGGTCAGTGTGTGTGTGAGCATGTAAGTATAAATGTGTGTGAGTGTGTGTCAGTGTGTCAGTGTTTCAGAGTATGTGGGAGTGGGTCAGTGTGTGTGTGAGCATGTAAGTATAAATGTGTGTGAGTGTGTGTCAGAGTGTCAGAGTATGTGGGAGTGGGTCAGTGTGTGTGTGAGCATGTAAGTATAAATGTGTGTGTGTGTATGTCAGAGTGTGAGTAT